>NC_053393.1:438922445-439226783 GCF_905171765.1 Bufo bufo | reverse complement strand
TATGAGTGGTATGTTAAAGAGGACCTTTCACTACTCTACAAACTAAAAACAAACTATATCAGTGGGCAGAGCGGCGCCCAGGGGTCCCTCTGCACTTACTAGTATGCCTGGGCGCCGCTCCGTTCGCCCGGTATAGGCTCCGGTGTCTGCGCTCCCTCTGTTGTACTGGAGTGATTTCTTGTATGAGGCGTGTCCCTTGCTGCAGCGCTGGCCAATCGCAGCGCACAGCTCATAGCCTGGCTAGTACAACAGAGGGAGCGCAGACACATACGCATAGAGGAATAAAAATTTGTCATGAGTGTGTCAACTATTGACAACTCTTTGCGGTTGTCTAAACTCTATTCCATACACGTCCCCTGATAGGGGACGTAACAGGGATTAAACTGATAGGAATAGTAGTACTTAAAGAGGACCTTTCACTAGTGTACAAACTAAAAACTAACTATATCAGTGGGCAGAGCGGCGCCCAGGGGTCCCCCTGCACTTACTAGTATGCCTGGGCGCCGCTCCGTTCGCCCGGTATAGGCTCCGGTGTCTGCGCTCCCTCTGTTGTACTAGCCAGGCTATGAGCTGTGCGCTGCGATTGGCCAGCGCTGCAGCAAGGGACACGCCTCATACAAGAAATCACTCCAGTACAACAGAGGGAGCGCAGACCCCGGAGCCTATACCGGGCGAACGGAGCGGCGCCCAGGCATACTAGTAAGTGCAGGGGGACCCCTGGGCGCCGCTCTGCCCACTGATATAGTTAGTTTTTAGTTTGTACACTAGTGAAAGGTCCTCTTTAAGTACTACTATTCCTATCAGTTTAATCCCTGTTACGTCCCCTATCGGGGGACGTGTATGGAATAGAGTTTAGACAACCGCAAAGAGTTGTCAATAGTTGACACACTCATGACAAATTTTTATTCCTCTATGCGTCAATCTTGGTGTAGTGATGACTGTGCTCGTGCGCACGTTTGGGAGATTGCAGTCGATGGGGGTTTTTCAAAGCCTATGGTCGTGCTGAGGTAGTTCAGTGACCGTTAAGTGACCCAGAAAACCAATGATTCTGCAGTGTGGGCCCATTGTTGGCCTAGTAGGCTTTAATGATCACCTTAGATGATCACAAAGAAAATTAATGTTTTTTCTATGCAAAATTATCCAGCCGATCACTTTTGGTCTGTTCACAATGAAGCAACGACCTTATCTCATCTGGGGTGTGCCAACATTGCCATTGCCAACACACTCATAGAGGTGATCGCTTCATTGTGATACGCAAGCCCCTTCACCATAACAAGGTAACGATCACGAAGGGGAATTGACACATGTATGTGCCTTTTTTTTTTTTTTTGCAGCACCAGAGGCCAGAAAAATTAGGCATGTACACATGCCTGAAAAATCAGGTATTGTTGCAGCTGCTAAATTGATGTTTTCCAGGCAGAAAGTGCACTAAAACATTGCGGCTTGAACCCTAGTTGGTGCAGAAATTAAATACAGCAGCGTGTGGACCATTTTATAGCCCAAGGCATCTCATCAGGCCTTTTTTAGTCAAATGCATCCCCCACTGTTAGTCCCTTCGGGATCCATGCCTCATTCATCTTAATAAAGGTGAGGTAATCTAGACTTTTTTGACCTAGGCGACTTCTCTTCTCAGTGACAATACCTCCTGCTGCGCTGAAGGTCCTTTCTGACAGGACACTTGAAGTGGGGCAGGCCAGAAGTTCTATTGCAAATTGGGATAGCTCAGGCCACAGGTCAAGCCTGTACACCCAGTAGTCAAGGGGTTCATCGCTCCTCAGAGTGTCTATCTGCAGTTAAGGCGAGGTAGTCTGCTACCTGTCGGTCAAGTCGTTCTCTGAGGGTGGACCCCAAAGGGCCGTGGCGATGCGTAGGACTTAAAAAGCTCTGCATGTCCTCCATCAACAACACGTCTGTAAAGCGTCCTGTCCTTGCCGTCATGGTAGGAGGAGGATTACTTTCACCTCTTCCCCTGTTAGATTCCCGTTGTGCTGTGACATCACTCTTATACACTGTGTAAAGCATACTTTTTAACTTGTTTTGGAACTGCTGCATCCTTTCCGACTTCCGGTAATTCGGTAACATTTCAGGCACTTTCTGCTTATACCGGGGGTTTAGTAGCGTGGCCACCCAGTACAGGTCGTTCTCCTCCAGCCTTTTTATACGAGGGTCCCTCAACAGGCATGACAGCATGAAAGACCCCATTTGCACATGGTTGGATGCCGAGCTACTCATGTCCCGTTCCTCGTCCTCACTGATCTCATTGAAGGTCTGTTCTTCCCCCCAGCCACGTACAACACCACGGGTACCAGATAGGTGACAACGAGCACCCTGGGATGCCTGCTGTGGTTGGTCTTCCTCCTCAAAGCCACATTCCTCCTCTGACTGCTCTTCCTCCGACTCCTCTTCCAACGTTGCCGCAGGTCCAGCAAGCGATGCTGATAAGGCTGTTTCTGGTGGTGATGGTGACCACAACTCTTCCTCTTCCTCTTCACGCTCATCTACGGCCTGATCCAGCACTCTTCGCAGGGCACGCTCCAGGAAGAAAACAAATGGGATGATGTCGCTGATGGTGCCTTCAGTGCGACTGACTAGGTTTGTCACCTCTTCAAAAGGACGCATGTGCCTTCAGGCATTGCGCATGAGCGTCTAGTAACGTGGCAAAAAAATACCCAGCTCCGCAGAGGCTGTCCAAGCACCCCGGTCATACAAATACTCGTTGACGGCTTTTTCTTGTTGGAGCAGGCGGTCGAACATTAGGAGTGTTGAATTCCAACGTGTCGGGCTGTCACAAATCAAGTGCCTCACTGGCATGTTTCGCCGCTGAATATCTGAAAAGTGCGCCATGGCTGTGTAGGAACGCCTGAAATGGCCACACACCTGGCCTGCTTGAGGACGTCCTGTAAGCCTGGGTACTTATGCACAAAGCGTTGTACGATCAGATTCAACACATGTGCCATGCACGGCACATGTGTCAACTTGCCCAAATTCAATGCCCCAAACAAATTGCTTCCGTTGTCACACACCACTTTGCCGATCTCCAGTTGGTGAGGAGTCAGCCACTGATCCACCTGTGCGTTCAGGGCGGACAGGAGTGCTGGTCCGGTGTGATTCTCTGCTTTCAGGCAAGTCAACCCCAAGACGGCGTGACACTGTCGTATCCGGGATGTGGAATAGCCCCTGGGGGGGTGCAGTTGATGTGGAGCAAGACGCAGCAGCAAAAGAGGACTCAGCCGAGGAGGTTGGCGAATAGGATGGAGTAGAGGAGGTGGCAGCAGGCCTGCCTGCAAGTCGTGGCGGTGTCACCAACTCCTCTGCAGAGCCACGCATTCCATGCTTGGCAGCTGTCAGCAGGTTTACCCAATGCGCAGTGTACGTGATATACCTGCCCTGACCGTGCTTTGCAGACCAGGTATCCGTGGTCAGATGGACCCTTGCCCCAACACTGTGTGCCAGACATGCCATGACTTCCTTTTCCACAATAGAGTACAGGTAGGGGATTGCCTTTTGTGAAAAAAAAATTCGGCCGGGTACCTTCCACTGCGGTGTCCCAATAGCTACAAATTTTTTGAAGGCCTCAGACTCCACCAGCTTGTATGGTAAAAGCTGGCAGGCTAAGAGTTCCGACAAGCCAGCTGTCAGACGCCGGGCAAGGGGGTGACTCTGTGACATTGGCTTCTTACGCTCAAACATTTCCTTGACAGACACCTGACTGTGGGCAGATGAGCAGGAACTGCTGAAGGTGAGAGGCGGAGTGGCGGATGGTTGAGAGGGGGCAAGGAGGACAGCAGTGGTTGACAAGGCTGAAGATGCTAGACCAGGAGGAGGATGGTGGCTTTGAGTTTGTGTGCTGCTTGTACTCATCATGTGTTGATCCCATAGGCGTTTGTGATGTGAGATCATGTGCCTTCGCAAAGCAGTTGTACCTAGGTGGGTGGGTAGGTGTTGGACTTCCCACGACTCAGTTTCTTTTGGGACAGGCTGCAAATGGCATCGCTGTTATCAGAGGCAGACACACAAAACAAAAATGCCACATGCTGAGCTTTGCAATGACGGCATTCTGGGGGTGGCAACAGCATGCGTTGATTGGCGTGCTGTCTGGCTGACCCCGGGTGCCGATACATGCTGTCTTACTGTGCCACTAGCTCCTTGCGACGACCTCCCCCTGCTTCCAACTCGTCTTCTCCTCCTCTCTGTCTCCCCATCTGAACTTTCCCCCTGTTCTTCTTCTCTTCGAGCGGGCACCCACGTGACATCCACGGACACATCGTCATCATCAACCGCTTCACTTTTATCTGACAACTCAGCAAAGGAAGCAGCAGCAGGTACAACATCATCATCATCACACCGTACATCCATGTGTGTAATGCTGCCTGACTGAGACATATCCCTGTTATCTACATCCTCTGGCAATAATGGTTGCGCATCACTCATTTCTTCCAACTGATGTGTAAATAACTCCTCTGACAGATCAAGTGAAGCAGCTGTGGTGCTAGTGTTGGTGGTGGCGGCAGGCGGGTGAGTGGTAACTTGACAGGTGTCCGAAGCTGAGCTGGAGGAGGATGGTGCGTCAAGGTTCCAAGCGGAAGCTGTAGAAGATTGGGTGTCCTGTGTTAGCCAGTCAACTATGTCCTCAGAACTTTTCGAGTTCAGGGTACGTGGCCTCTGAACACTGGGCATTATTCTAGGGCCAAAGGAAATCACAGCACCACAACTGCCCCTGCGGGGTGGCCTGCCTCTGCCTGTCATTTATTTTTCAATTAGTTGTACTATGCGTGCAAGCTACTGTGGCACCAGATATGTGGTGGCACTGGGCACTGGCAGTAGTGGGCACAGTACACGCTGTGGGTCTGACACACACGCTGGCAGGCAACTGCAATTAGATTACAGACAGAAAAAAAAAAGCAGACTGATGTACTAGCCCTAAAAAGGGCTTTTTGGGGTGCGGTCAGGACGCTGTCCTTACAGCAGATCAGATGAGTCTTTGAGGACTGGAGTGGACACAGAACACTGGCCTAGCTAACGATTTCCCTATTAATTCAGCAGCAGCTGCACTGTCCCTGCTGTCACTAACACTGCAGCTTCCGAATGAATCTAAGATGGATGCTGTCTTTGCTTTTTGATAGGAGGTGGGAGGGAGGGTCTGCTGCTGATTGGCTGGAATGTGTCTGCTGACTGTGAGGTACAGGGTCAAAGTTTGCTCAATGATGACGTATAGGGGGCGGACCGAACATCGCATATGTTCGCCCGCCACGGCGAACGCGAACAAGCGATGTTCGCCGGCGAATAGTTCGGGACATCTCTAATGCAGACCCATTCATTTTTATGGGGCCACAAAAAATCCTGACGGCACAAAAGATGTCATCCTTGTGCTGTCCGCATCCGTGCTGCCGTTTGTCCGTCCTATTCTTTTTGCAGACAAGAATAGACATATTTACAATAGGCACACGACCGATATCCATGTTTTATGGATCCAAGGTGGGAAAAACCGATACGGTCATGTGCGTGAGGCCTTAAGGTATGGTTGTGGATTTCACTGTGAATACACAGGATTTTTCCGACGTCTATTTTTACCATGTCCATATACCCTTACTGTCACAATTGGATTTTTGTGGGAGTAGTATTTTTCAGGGCCACTGTTTTGGGGGTACCTATGACTTATTGATATAACTTTCTTTAACTCTTTATTGGGGAAATGGAAAACAGCTATTTCCCAATTTTCTTTTGCTTTTAAATGTTCACTGTGCAGTGTAGGTCATAGCTTTGTTCTCTAGGTCAGGATGATTATTGCCATGTCAATTAGTTGATACCGATAATTAAATAATATATTTTTTTGTTTTACAACTTTTGCACCTTCGATACACCATGTAAAAAGAAAATAATTAGTTTTTGTATCGAACCCGCCATTGTCAGTGGGTTTGGTTGACAGTGCACAAGTGTTTATTTGGGCCAGGAAATGTTTCACCAAAAATGTTTTGTACCAGTTAAGCCAGATAGTAACATCTATTTCCCAAACATGATTTTGGGGCCAGCCATCTTGAATGAGCTGTTCTTCACAGCATTTACAAAGCATTAAGAAAATTGCTTCACAGCAGCCCTGTGGACCATAGGTACAATGATCAGAAGATGACTTCATTGACTGCTATGGGAGAGTTTTCTAGACATGCTCAGTGATCTGTGCAGAGGTCATTGTACAAGGAAAGAATAGATGAGCTCTGACAATCACCTATTGTGAATGGTGGCTCCTGTCTTATCCGTACACAGAGGTGATATCATTACAGGCAGGAATAGAATCAAAGATAAGCAGGTGTGAGGAATGTGGAATTATGATTTAATGCCAGCCATGATCTATCTAATTCCAGCCATTTGCTGTGAGATAGCAGAGGGAGTGAACTCCGCAAGGCCAACTCGTCCTACAGGGAAAAAAAACTGTAGGGGGTCTCAGCTATTACCCAGATCACTCAAATCCATCAGACCTCATGGAACCGGGTTCATAAGGAATTATGAATTTCCTGTCCATCACAGGCATGAACCAATTATATATCTTGGACCCTGGGGCCAAAACGGACATGCCCCTGGTTGTAGTTTGGGGGGGTCGGGTGCCAGGAAGGGGAGATACAGAGATCTCCGAGCAGGAGCCTAATAACGGCGCCATGTTTGGTCTCCACCTGTAGCCGGAACCCAGGCGGACCCGTTGGTCGCAGAACCATCTCCCTGTGACCTTCCGGTCTGGAGCTATGGGCCATAATAAATGTCCAGAGGGAGGGGCGTGACCGACTACAGGTGAAAAGGCCCATGCAGGTCAGAGGCCAGGGTCTTTTTCTGAAGGGGGTCACATCGATTAATATGTTTGGAGGGACCGGGGACAAACTGCTGACATCACTGCCCCCATGTGACTACAGCCAAGCATTACAGCACCCCAGAACTCATTGTAACCCATAGAACTACTCATCCATCTGGTAACTGACCCTTGCTCTGATACCACCTGTATTTTCACAGGATTTTATGTTTTTTGTTTAAATACAGTGACATGGAAAATTAAAAATAACATCATCCAAAAGTTTTAAAAAATATGTTAAACATAAAAATGTGATTTAAACAATAGGTTATTTTCTGATGACATATTCCCTTGAACATTGGTTACCACAGAGATCAACTGTAATCTACAACGGGAATCTGTGTTCTATTCTCCTGCAGCGTCACCATAGGAGAAATGAAGTATTACACGGTTCATATGCAAAGGAGTATGCCTTCCTTTTATTTCATGGACGTGCTGGATCCTACAGAGAGAGAGAGAGGGGGGTGCATTTTTAGCTCATTGATGGAGGTTTTCGAATGAGGTGCACCTCTCAGTAGGGCTGAAACAATTACTCGAATTAATCGATTTACTCGACACAAAAAAATCCTCGATGCAAATTTTTTGCATCGATGATTCGTTTGTGCCATGTGACCACGGAGTCATGAAGAGCTTGCTATTACTCACGCTCCGTGGTCACCCGCCTGCCCGCCCATCGCTGCACTGGATCCTGACATACACACATCTTCAGGACGTAGTGCACGTAAGCACGCACTATGCCCTGATGCTGTGTGATGTTAGGTCCCAGTGGAGCGCGTGAAGAAAAGGATGGAAGATCTCTGGAGTGTCGGCTTCACCCCTACAGGAAAGGTTTTAGTTTTAGTTCATTGGCGCTGCAGCTGGGCACTGATGGCTAGGAGGGGGAGTGGGGGAGCTGGTGGCATTGGGGGTGGAGCTGGTGGCATTGGGGGTGGAGCTGGTGGCATTGGGGGGGGAGCTGCTGGCATTGGGGGGGGGGGAGCTGGTGGCAGGGGGGGGGGGAGCTGGTGGCATTGGGGGGGGGAGCTGGTGGCACTGCTGGAGGAACTAATTGCATTGGAGGGGGAACTAGGGGGGAGCAACTGATGGCACTGGGTGGAGGGGGCTGATGAGTTTTTGTAGAAAACATTATTTTAATTAGTTTTTTTCTTATTGGAGTACTCGATTAATCATTGGATTAATTGGTAGAATACTTAATTACTAAAATAATCGAGGTAGGCTCTCGGTTTGCCCTAATCTGGTATTTAAAAATGGATTTCTTATACCTCATAATACTCAATTATAGGTTATATAACAGTGTATTCAGAAATGGCCGACCCTTCTAGAATCCATTAGGTGCACTGCAGTAACGGTACAATTTTCCTGTTGAAATACCATTAGCAGCCTGTACTTGAAGGTTCATGTCATCATAGGTGTGCCCTGTCGGTGCAGACTTTTTGGTATGAAGAAGCACAGAGGAGGCAGGAGCAGCTTCTGAGCTTAAGCTTTGTTAAAACCTTTTATATAGCATCTTATAGATTCTTTACTAGATCTGATTAGACAAGGGGTATGGATTCTGTTCATCTAAAAGGTAGATAGACTATAAGTATTCATTCAGTGCTCCGATTCTGACCGTGTTCTCTTTCCGTGCAGAGCTTTTAGATATTTTTGTTCAGATCAAATCATTCTTTTATGTATGATATTTGGCTCCTTCCACGAGACATTCAGTAATGCATATTAATAAACACCCTTGTTTTGTATGGTGGAGCAGGCAAACCGCGCAGTAGCAAAGCTCAGAATAGCATGGAACCAGCACGGCCATGCCAATGAGCTGCTTTGCCAAGTGTTTACTGCTGCCATGCCAGTTTGTCACATACAGGGTACAGATTGTGTATCCCTGGAATTGATCTCGTATTTTGCATCTGAAGCAGTGATCAGTAGAAAAAAAGAAACTGGGAAAATAATTATTAGTCGTTGAAGACTGTCAACTACTTATGCCACGCTTATTTCTCTGTGCCCGCATAGGTGTTTATTCATTGTGCATTCACTTAAAACACTATTGGGGATGTCTTTTTTTCTGATGGCTTTTATTGATCAGATCAGTGCACACATTGAGCACACGTGTCCCTTTGTTATTTACTGGTGTGCATGCACAAAACATTATATTTTTACCTTTTATTGTATATACAGGTGAAACTTGAAAAATTAGAATATTGTGCAAAGTCCATTTATTTCAGTATTGCTTTGCATGTAATGAGTCTATCTTATATATTAGCTTCACCTTTTAAGTTGCGAGATATTTCAAGCCTTTATTTGTTATAATTTGGATGATTATGGCTTCCACCTTATGAAACCCCAAAGTCACAATCTCAGGTACCCTCGGGGGGTATGGATTAATTAGCTGATTAGAGTGGGACACTTTGAGCCTAAAATATTGAAGCTTTTCACAATATTCTAATTTTAAGTTGCATTACTGAAATAAATGTACTTTTGCACGATATTCTAATTTTTCACCTGTATAATGTTGTTCTGTACATTTTGGTTAGTTTTTGTGTGTTCTAAGTATTATGTTTGCTTTGCTCACTGTGTTTTCATTATTTTGCCCTTTTTTTTTTCTCTATATGACAGTGTTCTCTGGGCTCAGAAGTAGCTCTACGAGTGGGGGGAGAGTTCTTCTTTGATCCTCAAGCCTCTGACTCTCCTGTGAATCTGGTCCTAATAGCTGGTGGAGTAGGAATCAATCCCTTGTTTTCAATACTCTTACATGTTGCTGACCTTCACAAGGCCCTAGAGACGACGGGCAAAGGCTTCCAGATGGGGACTGTCAAGCTCTATTATTGTGCCAAGAACACCAGCGAGTTACTATTCAAGGTAATTTCTATTGATAAACTTCCTAGCACATTTTGTAGTCGATAATGAAGAAAAAAGAAAGAAAGCAAAAGCGGTGAGAGTTTCCTGAGAGATTTTTTTGCAATGATGAGTAAGTGTAATAACTACATATCAAAGTGATGACTCTCTGTCAAATCAAAGAGGTTATAACTATAACGGATTTTATAGTTTTATATTATTGAAGGGGTTTCTGGGAGTTCAGTATTGATGATCTATCCTCAGGATAGGTCATCAATAACTGATTGGTCTAACTCCTTACTCCCCAACTGTTCAGCTGTTTGAGGAGACCACAGTGAGTGCTGCATCCTCCTCAAAGCTGACCAAGCACAGCGCCATACATTGTATAGTGGCTCTACATGGTATTACAGCCCAGTCCCATTCATTCAAATAGGACTGAGCTGCACATAGGACATGTGACCGATGTCGCTGGCCTAGGATGAGACCTCATCGCTCACATGACAAGTAATCAAAATTAATGAGCAAAGAATGAGCCAAGAGGAGTGAGGTCCCTGCCCATAAGAGCTTCCAATCGAAGTGAAATAGTTGGAGTGACACAATAGATACATGATGTTATTACACTAAGGGAACCCATCACTAGCTAGTAAATTGATCCAGCACAACTAGATACAGTGGAGGAGATTTATCAAGACCGGCTCTTTCTGCCTCGTCATAAATTAGTAACATCCTCTGGCAGTCCGTTCGCCTGGGCCGCCATAGATTTCTGGCTATATTTGCACCAGTAAATGAAGATAAATTTGTCACCGTGGCTGACCATGCCCCTTTCCTGCACTTGCCACGCTCCCTTTTGGAAAAGCCACTGGTGACTATTTTTTTAAAAAGACGCAAAAGCACGCTTTTGAGACTTTTTTACGCCACTTTTCTGGTGCAGGGAGATGATTATAAATCTCTTCCCCCCCCTCCCAAGAGATGTGACATGACGGCTAGTTAGTTGAAGACAGGATGGACTGAAAGTATTTGTGGCCAGTTCAGGTTGTGTGTGGATCATGGCCTATGGTTATGTGACATCCTTGAAGAAATGTGTTTTCCCGGCACACTTAAAGAGGTTGGCCAGTATCTGGTTATTGTTGACCTGCGTGTATGTAAGAGGATTATATGACCCTTACTAATATAGTCTTTGTTGAAATAAATCCTGCCCTATTTTCTATATTTCATATGGTATGCCCCCTTCTTTACCAAGTCTTTTCTGCTGTCCACACAGAGGTCCTGTCCATAAATGGTTGCTGATGGAAGGTCATGTGAGCAGACAAGTCACCTCCACGTGATATCTCCTTCATCCAAATACACAACGCCTGACCTCTGTACTTGCACTGTTGGGAGTTTAGTGCAGGTGTCGTGTGCTTGAATGGAGGAGGCATCGCATGGAGGTGATTTGCCTGGTCACATGACCCTCCATCAGAAGCCATTTTATGGACAGGATATGTGTGGACAGCAGAAAAGCCTGTAAACAAGGGGGCGTATAGAGAACAGTGCATAATTTCAACAAGACTATATCAGTAAGTGTCATATAATTATCTTCCATACACACTGGTCAATGCCCCCATTGTCTTATAGGTGCGGGTCCCACCGCTGGGACCCGCACCTATATCGAGAACGGAGCCCCGCAAGTGAAGGAGGTCGCATTCCGCATGCGCAGCAGCTCTCCATTCATTTTCTATGGGGCCAGCGAAAATAGCTGAGCGCTGGCTCGGCTATTTGCGTCGGCACCATAGAAATGAATGGGAGCGGGGGCCGCGCATGTGCGGTACGCTTCCATTCACTTCTGTGGGGAGCCGGCTTGGTGGTGGCCAGACTGGAGTCCTCCAGCCACCACCTTGCGGGGGCTCCGTTCTCGATATAGGTGCGGGTCCCAGCGGAGGGACCCGCACCTATAAGACAATGGGGGCATATCCTAGCGATTTGCCCCCATTGTTCATGATGAGACAACCCCCTTTAAAGGAGTGTTAGGAGCTGGTCTAATGGTACTGGACAGCAAATCCCACAGAAGTGGCGCAGCACAAGAGAAGTCCTCAAAACAGAAATAAGAGGGTATTATTGGGGAGAATGCATTCTTGATGGCTTGAGGACTGAAATTATTTAGAGGTTAGGTTAGCATATTGGCAATGTGAGTTTTGAGGTAGGCACGAATACGAGAAATGCTTTTTAGATGTCGGGGCAGGATATGGCAATTGTTTGAAGGTGAGCAAGAAAGGAGAGATCTGAGTTAAGTGTAAGGCTGATGTCTAGGGAGGATGGTTGTGTTACACACAGAGATGGAGGTATCCGGTTCAGATGAAGAAAATGATGAAGAGAGGATTACAACGTTTTTAAATGATTTATTTTGAGAGGACATGATGGCAGAGACAGCCGGTAGAGCCTCAGTAGTGTTTTCAAAGGGAGCAGAAGCCATTTTTTTAGAATGGTCATTAGGGTGCATTATTTGCACTGGGATCTTTTGCCTCTAAAGAAAAGTACAGCTGCTACAGTATATGAATGCCATAGTAGAGTAGAGGAATAGCAGAGCATGTCTGCCATCCTCCTCCGAGAGTCATCTTCTCGAGTGCAGAAGCAGGAGTACTTAAGTGAGCAGTGATGTGTATCTGCAGTAGGGAAAAGAGGGGATTACTTTTGTTTAGAGGGTAATTTTGTTTTACAGCTGTCACTGCACTAATAAAAAGTAGCTTGCCACCATGTTTTGGCGTTTAGAGCCTCCTTAGGGGGTTCTGTCAGGATTTCCGTCACTTTTCACAGGATGAGTAGTGCAGCATGCATCTGCCATCAAAATTAAAGGGAACCTGTCACCGGGATTTTGGGTATAGAGCTGAGGACATTGGTTGCTAGATGGCCGCTAGCACATCCGCAATACCCAGTCCCCATAGCTCTGTGTGCTTTTATTGTGTAAAAAAACAGATTTGATACATATGCAAATTAACATGAGTCATAACTTGTGTGACCAGAGAAGAGTCATATTTTCAAGCTCTGACTCAGCTCAGGTTAATTTGCATATCTATCAAATCTGTTTTTATACACAACAAAAGCACACAGAGCTATGGGGACTGGGTATTGCGGATGTGCTAGCGGCCATCTAGCAACCCATGTCCTCAGCTCTGTACACAAAATCCAGGTGACAGGTTCCCTTTAAGGAAATCTCACCAGATCCCGGATGGGGTGACTGTTGGGGATTAGTTATGCACTGAATCTCTCACACTGTCTTAGTGTTTGGTTGTAAAGAGACTCCATGATGCTAATGTGGAAGGAAAGCATTGCAAATGGATGGATGTATTATACTATTAGAAATTAGTCATTTACGGTGTAATGTTTTTCTATTATAATTTATATCTACAAATGTCTGACACTGTAAACCTAAAGTGTTATTCCCATCTTGGTTTTCCTGGCAGACATGGTGATCAGCACCGGTCAGGTGTGGCCGGGCTAATGGAGACACCAGAGCGGCTGGTGCTACTGTGGTTATTACCATCTCGGCCAAGATAGGAATCCCCCTCTAAGATTTGAAGTGTTACTCTTCAGAAGCCACAAGATATTTACTCCAGCTTCAAAATTACAAATAAAAAAAGACATTCATTTTTTGTTTTCTTATAGATGTGCATCATTATACAGACTGTTAGCAACCAGAAAGTTACACTTTACCGCTAAAGGGGTATTCTGGTTGGTTGACATTATCCCCTATCCACAGGATAGGGGATAACTATTAGATCGGTGGGGGTCCTACTGCTGGGACACCCACTGATCACGAGAACTGGGGGCCCCATACCCCCTGCAACCACCCTGGAGATAGCCGAATACATTATTTCCGGAACGCATGTGCGACTGCCCACTCCCTTCATTTCAGGGAGGCTGTGGACAGGGGATAACGTCAACCAACTGGAATACCCCTTTAAAAAGATACAGTGGTGTTTGTGTTGGCATCATAGATAAAATTGCTCTTGAGACTCTGTTTTCAATTTTGCCTCTGACCTCCGTTCTGTCTGAGGGTGAAATGACTGAAAGAGTGCTGCGTTTAACGTCCCGTCTGACGGTCACGTGTTCTCTCCTCTGGGGAAGGAACTTTATTGTTTCTTAAGAAATGAGCAGACAAACACACGGAATGCCGCTTAAAAAACAAGCACTAAGGGGGTCATTTATTAAACAGAAATATGCCTATATTAGGCCTATTTCTGGCGCAGATTGCGGTGCAAAGGTCATTTGCACCGCAATCTGCGACTTTTCCCTGTAGTAAATGGTCTAAACATAAGACAGATCAGAAGCTGTCTTACATTGGGAAGTGGTGGTGAAGTTATGTAGAGGCCAGCGCCACTGGCGCAATCCACTGCCAGCGCAGGGTCGGTGTCTAAAACGTCCGTCTTAATAAATGTGCCCCTAAATGTGTACACGACCAGCGCTGCCTTCAATACTCAGATGGGTACGCCATTCTTTCTAAGGGGATGGGACAATCAGGCGGTGAGATCAAATGAAGGACAGACTGGATGTTCCATTCCTGCACAGGTCAGCACTGAGACCATTGATTATCCATGTAGATGGCATGTAACACTTCCTGTCCAGCAGGGACCAAAAGCGGTGGAGACAGAGGCTAGTCACTGGAGTGTTTTTTTGTTTTGTTTTTAACTTTGGCACCATGCCACTAAGGCTACATTCACACTTGCGGCAGAGTGATCCGGCAAGCAGTTCTGTTGCCGGAACTGCCTGCCGGATCCGGCAAAACGTATGCCAACTGATGGCATTTGTAAGACCGATTGGGAGTTAGGATTGCCTGATTGGAGTCGGGAAGGAATTTTTTATTCCCCTAAAGTGAGGAAAATTGGCTTCTACCTCACAGGGTTTTTTTTGCCTTCCTCTGGATCAACTTGCAGGATAACAGGCCGAACTGGATGGACAAATGTCTTTTTTCGGCCTTATGTACTATGTTACAGGATCCTGATCAGTCTTACAAATGCATTAAAATGTCGGATCCGTCTTTCCGGTGACATCTGGAAAAACAGATCCAACATTTATTTTTTTCACCTTTTTTTTTTTCAGTCTGCGCTTTTTGCTCCGGCCAAAAATCCTGAAGACTTGCCGCAAGGCCGGATCCGGAATTAATGCCCATTGAAAGGCATTGATCCGGATCCGGCCTTAAGCTAAACGTCGTTTCGGCGCATTGCCGGATCCGACGTTTAGCTTTTTCTGAATGGTTACCATGGCTGCCGGGATGCTAAAGTCCTGGCAGCCATAGTAAAGTGTAGTGGGGAGCGGGGAAGCAGCATACTTACCGTCCGTGCGGCTCCCGGGGCGCTCCAGAGTGACGTCGGGGCGCCCCAAGCGCATGGATCACGTGATCGCATGGCACGTCATCCATGCGCATGGGGCGCTCTGACGTCATTCTGGAGCGCCCCGGGAGCCGCACGGACTGTAAGTATACTGCTCCCCCGCTCCCCACTACTACTATGGCAGCCAGGACTTTAATAGCGTCCTGGCTGCCATAGTAACACTGAAAGCATTTTGAAGACGGATCCGTCTTCAAATGCTTTCAGTACATTTGCGTTTTTCCGGTGTGTAATTCCGGCAAGTGGAGTATACGCCGGATCCGGACAACGCAAGTGTGAAAGAGGCCTAAGCTATTCAATAAAATGTATCTGTATAGCGCCACCTGCTGTTTGTTGTTTTCCTTACTTCTTGGCCACCTAACTGAGGTGGTTGCAAACACTCAGTCTAAGGGCTCAGGCACCACGGAGTGCCTCCATTTCGCACCAACCTTCTGGATTGCAGACCCATTCAAGTGAATGGGTCCGTATCCGTGATGTGGGTTGCACATGGCCGGTGCCCGTGTATTGTGGACCTGCTGTTTGGGGGCCGGTCAATGGCCATGTGCCTGAGCCCTAAATCCTCAACTGCCACCAGCCATATCTTCTGTTAGAAGCTGTGACAGTTACAGGGAGAGAGCTGCAGCAGAAAGGGCACACCCCTGAGCTGCCAGCATGAAAAACTATCTAGAAAAGCAATTGGGCAGTGAATGGGAAGATCTCTGGATCCATGTGAGGTGCAGGTCTGGTTCTAGCTTTGTTAGAAAGAGATTGTCATGTACTAGTACATGACATAACCCCTTTAACACATGCCCAAGACCCTAGTAATCTAGTATGACATGGTTTGTGCCAGCTATAGCATTTTTAGTAAGTTCACTTTCTTTGTTAGAAGATGTACTTTTATACCAAAGAAAATTAAACTGATCATTTGGACCCAATTTTGTAAAGTAGGGCTTTTATGTCATTTGGTGGTAGTAGTATGTCCAATCAATAAGAATTTCAGTATGGAAATGCCTTGTTGCTTCTGTTTTGGTTAAAAGGAGTCCCAGCCACTAAAAGGCTTTATTTTTTTATTTTTTTATTTTACTTTTTGGGCCCCCCGCAGCTCTGTTCTTTCTGGTGCCTCACAGCACGATAATGTGTCCCCTGTGCCAATCGCTGCCCTCAGTGGAGACCTGGAAAGTAAAGCAGGACAGCGCTTTATTCATCTTCTATTTTATCCTACCAAGAAGTGTAAAATGTTCAAAATAGTAACGGATGAGAAACGACGACAACTTACCGGACATTACCCAGCTGGAGAGTCAAAGGAGCCGCTGAGGCAGTGCAAGCCTGCCAGTGCCAGATGTCTCATACCTTTCTGATCCATTAAGATTGCCTGTAGTTGTTTCTGAGATAAATTATTCAGTTTTTATTGTTATATGCAGGAATGTCAGCCGAGTTTGACCAAGTTCAATGTCCTGCAGACTTATTCAGGCAGATGGTTACAAGTTCCCTCCCTCGTATCTTCTCCATTGTAATTGCTCACACGTGTGACTACCCAGACCTTATCGATCTCATTCTCAGCCCTTTCTTCAGTTTCTCGCACATGTACAGTACTGCATTTCTCAGTGGTGCCATGCCACACCATCACTCCATTCGACCATCTTGCCGCACATTTATGATCTCGCACCCATTATCTGTGTAAGAGCTCATTTACACAGGCTGCAGATTGCGCAGACATTTTTCTTCGAGAAGTGTCTCGTGTAAAGGCGCCGCTGATCTCCCTCTGAATGAGAAATGCCTGTTCTTCAGGAGATCGTATCTTTCATGCAGCACCTAAAATTGGGCATCGTTCATCCTAGTGAAAAATGCCCATCAGCCGATGAACAAGCCTTTTCTTGTTCTTCTGCTTGTCAGCTGCTTGATTATATAAGCCAATTAATTTATGGACAATCTTACTGTGTATTAGGCCCTTAATCCTGATTAATAGGGAGCAAGCTGTCAATCAGCAGCTGGATAGTAGAGTTAGCCCACAACTGATGAATACCAAGAACTCATTGTTTGTGCATAACATTGGGAGAACTACAGCGCTGCAACAACTTAAAGGGGTTATGCCGTGATTGATGTAAAAAATGAAAAACAAATATCATATTACATAACAATACCTTTGCTAGAACCAGCCCTGTACATCACAAGGATCCAGAGATCTTCACATTCAAAGCTCCAATTGCTCTGATAGATTAGAGGGGACGTGCCCTTTCTGCTGCAGCTCTCTTGCTGTAACTGCCACAGCTTCTAACAGAACATATGGCTGGTGGCAGTTGAAGATTTAAACTGAGCATGTGCGACCAGCTTAGTGAGACGGACAAAAAAATAAGGAAAAGAACAAACAGCAGGTGGCGCTATACAGATACATTTTATTGAATAGCTCACTGGCTATACTAAATGTTTAATCACATGCAATTACAAAAGTATTCAGATCCAGGTGCTTGGTGTGACACAACCACTTTAAATGCTAACAGAAGGCTGCAATCAGCAGGTTTGTCGCCCTCAGAGAGCCGCCTATAGGTGGTGGTGACAGATTCCCTTTTTAAAAAAGATGTTACTTAATGAACCACTTTATATCATGATATCATTACCTGTTATATATGCAATCAGCATATATAAAGTAGAACATATCCTATATTTTTTTTTGCAGTGCGGATCAGGGACCCATTCAAGTCAATCTGTCCGCATCCGTGATACGGAGGGCACACAGCCAGTGCCCCTATATTACAGACTGGCCATTTGCAGTCCGCAATATTGGCACCGACAGCCTACGTTTGTGTGCATGAGGTCTAAACCTGCATGTTTTGTAAGCGTACTGAACATAGGAAATCGTATATTATGGGTACGGCCACAGGTGGTGTAAAACTGCAGATTTTCTGCAGCAGAATTGTATGCTGAAAATTTGTAGCATTTACAGCAAAAGCAGACTGGATGAGACTACTAAATATCGCATCTACATGCTGCGGAAAATATCTGCTATGAAGTCCGCACATGACATGCAATGTGGATTTTAAATCCACAGCACGTCCGTTTATCCTCCGGATTTCCATTATAGAATCCACCTTTTGCAGTAGAAAGGATAAAATCTGTGGCAAATCCACAGCATTTAGGCATCGAAATCCCCAACAAAAGCTGTAGAATTTGATGCAGATTTCAGCCAAATACATATGGATGTACCCTAAATCTGCTCTTCTCAGCATTTAAATAAAAATAACAATGGTATTGGCACACTATGATATATAGCCTTACAGATCACAGAATAATAATGAATGTCTCCCTCTCTTTGTTTTTCATTAATGCTAATGCCAATGCTAAGCAACAGAAATCCAACATGGGCAGCCGTTATTTAGATCTCGGCACAATGCATGAATAAATATACCTCTGTGATGTGCAGTACAAAGCCAAGGCACAAGAAAGACAACAATGTTCCTGGTGCTGGCTATCTGGGCCCTCCATCTGTTAGAAAATCTGACTGCATGAGGAAATAGCAGTTTTAGACTGCAGTATCTGCAATGTGTATATGGACACACAGTAATATGATATAATTCAGTCCCTGAAATACGAAGTGTAAGGCGGGGGCTACACAGCGACACCCAACCCAAAGTATTACTGTGTAGCACTTGCTGTATCACAAGCAATGTAAATGAATGAGGTGGCTTTGGGACCTGCAAGTTACTGCGACCCTACAGTCACAAATAATCCAGCAGACCTTTTGAGAGGGTCCCAGCAACTTGTCGGTTGCAACACAACCCTATTCACTGATTTTACTTGCAATACAGTCAGTGATGCACTGTGATCTTTTGTCGCACAACTCTCGTCGCAGCCAAAAACGCTGTGCAGCCGCAGTCAAAAATCCGGGTCTTGTAGCGCTAAATGGTCGCAAAGTCTATGGTGAGTGAAGGAGGGAGGAGTGAGCTGACAGACTGTCTCTCTGCCGCAGAGAGTGTTATTTTGGGGGCACGGGAGTTATAGCTGTTAAGTAAGAAATGGAGACATTTTTATATGATGAGATATATTACAAAGTTTCTTGCATTCTTATGTACTTACATAAACTGAGTTGTGGGGTGGGTTTTTAAATCAGCAGCTTGTTAAGTTATGCTATGGGGTTTTCCTGCATCTTTAAACCTTTGCCAGCAGAGGGTGAAAGCAGCATGAAACCTGTTAAAGGGGATATTAATTATTGATATTTATGCAAATCTCAATAATTAATCATAAATAGGCATGAGTCGTCTAGTGATGACTCCGCCTATTTATGCCTAAATAAACAAATCACTACTGATTACCTTACGCTACACTGAACTACCTGCGGCGCCTTACTACTACAAAAGACTACACACTGTGCTTAAATAAAAGGTATTTATTAACACACTATATACGTCACAGTCTAATATTTGCTTATAATTATATATATCTATATCAATGGAATAGATATATATATTTATAGCAGCACACAGCAATATAAGTAAACACACTATAACAACACACTAATTCGGTCCTAACTACGCTAACACAGTCCCAAGTCCTCCCCAGGATCTAACTACAATTACAATAATACACTTACATTCACACAAATATCAGTAACCCACCCGCCTGGCTACTCGCTGTCCCTACGGGGTAGAAGGGGTTACATGCAGGCCAAGGAACACAGGGTTGTGGGATTAATGCTGCAGTATGCAGTGAAGGGGTTAATGGTCAGGGCTCTGCAGGGACAGGGAATGCTCTGCAGGGACTTGCAGGGCAGACTGCAGGGGTGTCAGGGGAACAGGGCTGAGGTTAAAGCTGCAGGAGTTCAGCAGCCGGGGTTAGGGGATGGTCGGTGGAATAGGGGTAAATCAGGGCAGGAGTATTAGGGGTCTGGAGGGAAAGGGTTACTCGGCCATCTCCAGGGGCATGTGGCCTCTCTTCCTTCAGGGAACTGTTCCCATGTGTCTCTGATTGTAGTCCAGTTCCAAGAGGCCGCACCTTTGTCCTGCTTGAGCTAATATAGCCCAAAAGAAGCCCCCTCCTCCTTCAACAGGAGGGTGATGACATCATCGTGGGCGTGTGACAGAATGCTTAAACTGAATCAGCTCCCCCCCCCGAGGCTAGCTCAGGAATCAAAAGACTTCCTGCCCAAGGTGTAAATGAGAGCATCCCCCCAGATGCCACAACATAGCACCTCACACGCCTACGTCATAACAGAACTAGGCTGACCAATATATACACATACACATATACATATACTACACAACCTGGGGATCATATCAGTATATACATATATAAACTCCCAACCTGGGGACACTTAGGTATACATGTATATACATACACACAACCTGGACAGATCCATATGCTGGTCCCACATTTGGGTATATACATCCATATAAATGTTTGGGGCACATCTACATGTATGTACATATACACAATATCATAAATGGGCAGTAATAAGCCCACCTGCATATGGATATATTATACATAGAGATGTATGCTGACAAGGGGGCATACATACATCTCCATGTATACACCCATACCACCTGGACCGGCCCATGCAAAAGGGCCAATATACAGTATATGCATATATATAAGGGCATACATACATATATATTTAAATCCAACACTTCCCTCAACAAAACCCTCTGCGGTTCTGGCATTAACACTGCTGAAAAAATCAGCCCATTCCTGGCAGTTTTTGCAGTAGTAGATATCAGCCTGATACTTCTGCAGATTTTCTGCTTCAGATTCGCCATGTGTGGCTGTAAAAAGGTACAATATGTACAATTAATATTCCTGTCCGGTATTAATAAACAATATTCATTTTCTCCTGGCTGGCTCGCCAATGTAAAAGGTGTAAAGAATTAGCTGGCTCGCCAGTACTTATGTAACAACAACACTTACCTTTTAAGTGGCCTACTCTTGGGGTGATTTCAGACATAATATTTTTGTGTTCCATGTGGATTTTGTTGATTACATCCTTTGTGTTGCAACCAGTGAAAATACGCACCATGATGAGCATGCTGCAGATTTAGAAATGGTGTGAATTCCACCCTGATCTTTTTTCCCCCTCTTTGTATGGGGGAGAATTTATTATGTTGGCATAATTTCTGGCAGAGGGCCTTTGGGCCCCCTTAGCCGCCAGGTCCAGCGTGCCTCGCTATCTCTCTGTGCTCTCTGGGTCCGTTGCGGTAAACTACAACCTGTTTTGCACACACTTTGTCAGTGATTTTCACCCATTCTTCCTGGTATATTTGCTCCAGGTTGGTAGAAGAACAAAATTGCAGTCCACAAGTTATTTGGAAGTAATTTTCATCTGTATTCACTGTCCTTTGTAATCCAGACCAATCTCTTGCCTTTATAGAGGGCTGAATGCTCTTGCAGGGCACGGTATTTGTACCGTGCAGCCATTCTGAGCTCTGAATGGCTGGATTTCTTCAATATGGCCCAGGATTATTGAGGCTTTATGGAATATATCACAGGGACTCGTATAGACAGGTCAGTAAAATGAGCATTGTGCAAAGTAAGGCTAGTTTTACAATAGTGTAAAATAATAAATAGGCAGGCACTCTTATCTGGTTGCTACATAAAATATATTTATTATAAAGGTATAATTAGGTATTTTATTAAACTGCGATTTAAGATATCGATATCACATCTAAAAAAAATGGTGTAAAATATGGTTTTGAACATAAATGTCTTTCGACAGTCCAACTGGTGAATTATGTCCAAGTTCTTCTAATGATATATGAAACAAAAATTGTGGAGATACCATAAAAGGGTATTGTAAGAAGGGGATGAAATGAAAAAAGGGTGAGTAAA
Organism: Bufo bufo; assembly: GCF_905171765.1. Classification (NCBI taxonomy): domain Eukaryota; kingdom Metazoa; phylum Chordata; class Amphibia; order Anura; family Bufonidae; genus Bufo; species Bufo bufo. The sequence continues at coordinate 439,204,973 of NC_053393.1, read as the reverse complement.
ACCAAAGATGAGTAAAAACAAGTTCATATCCAGAGGAGATAGGAGATAAAAAGGATGTAGGATCTTATGTTTGTCCAATGTAGGTTATGGACAGTTTATACTGTAATCTTTGTGTAAATAATTTACATCAGCAGAGTTGGTTAGTCAGAATAAATAGTATGCGGCATGGTGAGCTTTTGGTGATGAGGTTTCCACTACTGCTGGTGGCGTCCCACCCTGCAGTTAGACGGTACTCACCCTGTTGGCTGGTTCCTACCGCTGCGTAGTCTGTGGAGATGAATCCAAGCGGACTGTTTCTCCTCGTGTGGCCGAGTCGGCGTCTCACGTGATCAGTTACGTGGTGTTGTATATGCCAATCGGCTGACGCTTTTGTCTTGCGCTGCTTTTTAAGTTTTTCCTTTTTATATCTTCTTTTGTTTATAATGACAAAAAATCCTTCAGTGATGTTGTGGGTATTGGTGGGTAGTCTCTGTAGTGTCAGGTGATGCCAGACGCGTTTCGAGGTACTCCAACCTCTTCCTCAGTGGCCTTGTTTGAACCTTATGGACTGCCCTCTTTTATACCCACTTAATTAATAGGCCCACCAAAAACCCGGTCCGGAGTTTGTTCACTTAGGATTTTTTGGGAAATGTGATATTTGGTATTGAAAATTATGTCTGAGTAGTCTAAAAATATATATATTGGGGTGTAAAATATAGTAGAAATATACAGAATAAACAAAATTAGTCTTCATACAAGGTAATGTTGATGAATTTCTACGTTGAAGATAGTGGCAATGATCTTAGTCATATAATTATGTCTATTTTTATAAAAAACGCATGTGCGTTTTCCACGCATTTTTTCTGTATATATGCGTTTTTTCTTCCCTTACTGCTGTATTGTCTTTGTTGTTTAGTCTTATGTTTCAGTTTGCTTAAAGGTTTTGTATGTCTGTTGATTGCATAACTTTTACATCTGGATATATATATTTTATCTTAGATGGTATCTTTTGTGTGTGGATTAAAAAAATAACTAGTAATAAGTAAGTAAAAGAATAACATATATATGTAAAAATACAGAGTTAGAATGTTAATAATAAAAATTGGGAATTAAAAAATTTTAAATTTAAAAAACCCCTATAAGGTTAGTAGTGGTCATTTTTCTTTAAAGAGGGAAATGGTGAATATCTTAGTTTTAGGATTGTGTCTAGTTTTGCTTGGAAACCGCACATGGGTTTTTTCTGTGCGTCTTTCCATGTATATGCGTTTTTTTCTTTTTTTGTGTTATTGTTGTGTTGTCTGTCGTTTATTCATTGTTTAGTCTTATGCTCTTGAAGGTGTTCTTTATGTGTCTGTTTGTCTCCCATGTTACTATCTGGCCATAATTATTTGCTTTTTGGTTTATTTGAGATCTTTTATTGAGTTCTATTTTGATTCAGTTCTATTTAGATTCGTATACTAGGATTCGAGAGCCCACCATCAAGGAGAGTCATAAAATAGAAAAGAATTCCAGTACAATATTTTTTCCATAGGCGGCTGTACAAATCACGACATTTCAGCTGACAAGTTCTTTATCAAACTGGTGCCTCTTGAAGATAGAGGTAAAAAGTAGGGAGATATGCGCCATGGTATAATGCATGCAACAGCACTTAAAGGGAACCTGTCATCAACTTTATGCTGACCTCACTGAGGGCCACATAAATTAGTGACAGAAATGCTGATGTCAGCGGTGTGTCACTGATGAGCTAAAAGTAAGCGGTTGCTGAGAACCAGCATCATAATTATTGCAGCCCAGGCCTTGAAAAGAGTCAGATCTACTTGAGAAGAGTCCTGGTTATACATAATCTCCTGATCTCTCACCGATCTGCTGATGATTGTCAGTTCTCTCCTAGACAGAAAGGGAGGAAACTAAGTAGAAGACGGTCAGTCATCAGCAGGTGGGCAGGAATTCATGAATAACCATGACTCTTCTCAGGTAGATTTGACTCTTTTCAAGGCCTGGGCTGCAATGATTATGATGCTGGTTCTTGGCAACCACCTACTTTTGAAATTAGCATTTCTGCCACAACTTTATACTGCCCTCAGTACGGTTGGCATAAAGTTGATGACAGGTTCCCTTTAAGGTCATGTGCTCATCCTTGTCGCCCGAAACGTCACGATTTGTACAGCCGCCTATCCAATAAATCCTGCCTATTCTACACAAGTGCTGGAGTTCTTTTCTATTTTATTACTAACTCGGTGTGAACCCTACTCTAAGCAGACCAAGCGGAGTGCCACAAGGTTACTACAAGTATTTACAATAGTCATTAGCTCCAGCAGGCTGCACGCAACAGGTTTTGTCTAGCCAAATCCCGACATATTTGCCGAGTAGCGACTAGATCTCCGCCATATCCTATGGTGGTCGCCGGGCATTGCGGTAACATCTGGCAATGCCGGATCCAGCGAACGCCATAGAACAGCCTGCCGGAGAACTGTTAACGCAGATGTGGATTGCAAACAATCTTTCTTTTCTTAATATTCCCTCACTTGGATGTTGCGTTTCTACTAAACCACCCCACGTTCTTTGATTACCTTTGTTACCGAACGTTCTTGGAGGTGCCACCACAATTTTTGCCCGTAGTTCTGATTTGTGACGTTGAAGACATTAACAAATAACTCTGAAGCAGAATGTGAAATGACATGAAACAACATTTCCTAGTCAGCCATTTATTCCTCCTATTTAGAAGCCTGCATTAGAGGCGGTAAACAATGGCCTGCCAGGGTTCATTATCGACTAAAGCTTTATTGTGAGTGGAAGTACTGCCCAGTGGGATAGGGAGAAGCTATGCCTGGAATAAATGGTGTGAACAAAAGCCTACAAACAGTTTTCTGCAGCTCATTTGTTGCCTACATTCAATTTGAGTGGAAATGGTTTCGCCTCTGCCACCTTCACAGCTGCACGCGAGAGGAAATCAACGGCATAAATGCTTTCGAAATGCAATTGTTCCCTTTCCACATGGTACCCGGTGAGGTAAATCGAGTGCAGTGTGTGTACATTTAGCCATTTTTTGCAGGCCACATTACATTTGACACAGCTAGTCTGTAGTAAAAACGTACACAAGTCCGCACGCTACAGCAGAATATGAGGACGTTGTGCAAATAGAAGATAATTACAGATTTTTCAATACACAACCTTTTCCCACATTCCAGCTGTGCTCCTGCGCTCTGAACGCTTGTTTTTCTTGGTCTCATGTTTGTGTACAGACTTTCTTAAAGAGACTGTCCATTGGCTGGCGTTTGTTAAAATTTTAGTTTTAAAGTATTGGGGAGTCACCATGGTGACGAAACTAATTTTAAAGGTAATCTGTGATAATGCAAATGCAGCGCAATCTGCCGGCGGCATGTTGTAGAGCGGGATAAGCTGAGCAGATTGATATATTATATAGGAAAAGATTCAGTATGACTTGTAAGTCATTGATTTAAATCTCTGCTCATTCTGGGCTTAGGAGTCCTGTGGGCGGTCCTATCAGTGATTGACAGCCTTCTCTCTTTCACTGTGCATACAGAGATAGCTGTCTGTCACTCATAGGACCGACTTCCTGACTCAAAAGCCCAGAACAAGCAGAGATTTAAAGAGGACCTAACATTGCCCCGACACGTTTTTTAGTAACTACTTGCGTTGCCCATGTAATAACCATTCTGCAGCATCTATTCTTATGGCTCTGTGCTGTTCCTCTCTGATACCTACTAGATGTTTATGGATAAAGGTACAAATGGGTGGTCCAGTTGGGGGTGTATCTCTGTATAGTCTCTCACTGGCAGCTCTGATTGGACAATGCCAGACTGTGAAGGGACACACCCCCTATTGGTAACTTCCATCTGTACCTTTATCCATAAACATAAAAAATTGTTATTACTTGGGGAATACAAGTATTTACTAAAACAGGAGATGTGACTCTTAAAATGAATACATTACAAGTTATACCGAATCTTTTCCCACAAAATGACACATCGGTTCAGTAAGAACCTCTTGTATTTAACCCCAGTGCATAAAATAGCTGTCCAGGTCATGTGATGGTCACAGAGGTGCAAGGCTCGTTACCGGATACAGCTCTGATAACTGTATTCAGCATCTGTATGTCCATCACATCACCAGTACTGATTTTATGCCCTGGAAATACAGTAATGAAAGGGAAAAAAAGAAATAATGCAAGTAGTAGATTAGAAAGCTGTATAACTATTTTGGGCAATGGATGTTGCTCAATGGCCATTAAAGGGGTGTTACTAATGTTGAGCGAATCGAAGTCCATGAAGTGGACTTCGATCCAAATTTCAGGATAAATTTGATTTGCCACGAACCAGAAATTCCTCGTGGTAGCAAATCGACTTAACCTGAAATAGTGTAAAAAAAAACAATAATAAAAAATCATACTTACCTACTCCGTTTGCTCATGACGGGCCGGCCGCAGCCGTCCTGCTTGAAAAAATTCGTCAAAGCAGCCGAATTAAACTTTTCACAATTTTGCTCGTCTCTAGGTATTACCATCGGGGACATTTATGGTGTATCATTGTCTGATAGGTGTAGGTCCCATTTCTGGGGACCTCTCCTATCTCAAGAACGGGGCCCCGAAGTGAGTGGAGAGCAAGCCACACCTGCGCTGCCACCCTCTATTGGGCATAATAGAAAGATCAGATGCTGAACACTAACCAATATATAGACGAGCCCAATCCATTCATAAAAAAAAGTTAAATAAAAGAGACTCTATTGGTCATAGTACTGGGATCACATGATTAAACATGACCAATAAACAATTTTACAGAATTAAGAGTTGTGCAGAAAAAACAAACATGGCTGCTTTCTTCCAAAAGCAGTGCCACACTTGTGTATAGGTTGTGTGCGGTGCTGCATTTCGGTCCAATACCAGAAATAACCCACGGACATATGTTGCACTGTTTCTGGAAGAATGCCGCCATGATTTTCTAATCCCTTAAAGGGGTATTCCTATCTGAGACAATGGGGGCACCCATCTCATAAACGGAGCCTTGAAAGTCATGTAGGGGCACGCCACGTGCACGACCACCGTCCATTTCTATGGGGCCGTTGAAAATAGCTGAGCACTGGCTATTTCCGTTAGCCACTTAGCAATGAATGCTCCCATTCATTTATGTGGGGCCCACGGAAATAGCCAGTGCTCAGCTAATTTTTGGGGGCCCCATAGAAATGGAGGGTGGCAACTCATGAGCAGTGCGCCCTACGTGACTTTCAAAGCTCAGTTTACGAGACAGTGGGGGCATATCTCAGCACTGTCCCAGTGTAGCTGGGATATGGGGGCCTATCTCAGCACTGTCCCAGTGTAGCTGGGATATGGGGGCCTATCCCAGCTACAATTGATGCGGAATACATAAGAAAAAGAGGTTAAGCGAATAACTCCAGAGTTCCCTAATCCTGGCAGGACTGTAATAATATTTTACTATATCTTCTGTGCTGATGGAGTGTGCCAAAGGTGTAGAACCTGAAGGTTTCTCGCTGATTTCTGAACTTTACTGGACCCACACCCCTCCAGCATTTCCTAATCAACTATATTCCTTTTGAGACCTTTCTTAGCTTGGAGGCATGTGAGTAATGGGATGCAAGGCTACAGGTCATCGAGCAGTCTTGTAATATATTCACATAGGTTCCTGAGTGTCCATTAGTGTGTGTGGTGGTTCTCGTATAAGTTATAGGTAGCCATACCTATTTTAGATGAGTCCTACATTTAAAAAGGTAATGAAAATAGCAGTAAACTATTTTTCTCCCTGGTCTTATTCCCTAAAGTAATGATTTTCTGCATTTGTCTTTTCATATCTTTCAGAAAAACATTCTTGATTTGATGCACAGCTTTCCGGGAAAAATAACATGCAGCTTTCATGTCACGCAACAGAGTTCACCCGTCTGTACAGAACTTCAGCCGTTTATCACTGGTGAGTAAGTCCGTATGGCTGGACATAGTTCAAATATCCGTCATGAATTGTTGGAACACAATATCTGGGAATGCAGAGGCCACTTAAGTTATGAAATGTTGAGACACAGTTTGTGTTTGACTTATTCTGATTATTTTTAGCTTAAAACACAGAGAAGAGACTTCATTTATCCTCCAGAAGAAATGCATCTTTAAGATATCCATGTAGAATCCTTTAAATAAGCAGTGTGTCACAGAGTGAAAACCACATTCATGTATTTAATGTGCCGTAGCAAAATTCGGACTCCATGGAAATGAGTTTTTCGGGAGATTTTATTTAACCACCTCAGCTCCCCTAGCTTAAACACCCTTAATGACCAGACCACTTTTTACAATTCTGCACTACACTACTTTCACTGTTTATTGCTCGGTCATGCAACTTATCACCCAAATGAATTTTACCTCCTTTTCTTCTCACTAATAGCTTTCATTTGGTGGTATTTCATTGCTGCTGACATTTTTTACTTTTTTTGTTATTAATTGAAATTTACAGATTTTTTGGCAAAAAAATGACATTTTTCACTTTCAGTTGTAATTTTTTTCAAATAAAACTACATTTATATATAAATTTTTCTCAAAATTTATTGTTCTACATGTCTTTGATAAAAAAAAAATGCAATAAGTGTATATTTATTGGTTTGCGCAAAAGTTATAGCGTTTACAAACTATGGTACAAAAATGTGAATTTCCGCATCACCTGTCATGTTTCCTGAGGTTCTACAATGGCCAGACAGTAAAAACACCACACAAATGACCCCATTTCGGAAAGTAGACACCCTAAGGTATTCACTGATGGGCATAGTGAGATCATAGAACTTTTTATTTTTTGTCACAAGTTAGCGGAAAATGATTATTTTTTTTTTTTTTTTTTTCTTACAAAGTCTCGTAGTTATACTGCCCTGGCATTTTAGGGGACTTAATGTGTGGTAAGTAGTTTGAATTCCAAATGTGTAAAAAATGCCCTGTGAAATCCTAAAGGTGCTCTTTAGAATTTGGGCCCCTTTGCGCACCTAGGCTGCAAAAAAGTGTCACACATGTGGTATCGCCGTACTCAGGAGAAGTAGGGCAATGTGTTTTGGGGTGTCTTTTTACATATACCCATGCTGAGTGAGAGAAATATCTCTCTAAAATGACAACTTTGTATAAAACAATGGGAAAAGTTGACATTTAGAGAGATATTTATCTCACCCAGCATGGGTATATGTAAAAAGACACCCCAAAACACATTGCCCTACTTCTCCTGAGTACGGCGATACCACATATGTGACACTTTTTTGCAGGCTAGGTAGGCAAAGGGGCCCAAATTCTAAAGAGCACCTTTAGGATTTCACAGGGCATTTTTAACACATTTGGATTCCAGACTTCTTCTCACGCATTAGGGCCCCTAAAATGCCAGGGCAGTATAAATACCCCACAAGTGACCCCATTTTGGAAAGAAGACACCCTAAGGTATTCCGTGATGGGCATGGTGAGTTCATGGAAGTTTTTATTTTTTGTCACAAGTTAGTGGAATATGAGACTTTGGAAGAAAAAAATAGATAAATAAATAAATCATCATTTTCCGCTAACTTGTGCCAAAAAATAAAAAATTATAGGAACTCGCCATGCCCCTCACGGAATACCTTGGGGTGTCTTCTTTCCAAAATGGGGTCACTTGTGGGGTATTTATACTGCCCTGGCATTTTAGGGGCCCTAATGCGTGAGAAGTAGTTTGAAATCCAAATGTGTTAAAAATGCCCTGTGAAATCCTAAAGGTGCTCTTTAGAATTTGGGCCCCTTTGCCCACCTAGGCTGCAAAAAAGTGTCACATGTGGTATCGCCGTACTAAGAAGAAGTAGGGCAATGTGTTTTGGGGTGTATTTTTACATATACCCATGCTGGGTGAGAGAAATATCTCTCAAAAAATGGGAAAAGTTGACTTTTAGAGAGATATTTCTCTCACCCAGCATGGGTATATGTAAAAAGACACCCCAAAACACATTGCCCTACTACTCCTGAGTACGGCGATACAACATGTGTGACACTTTTTTGCAGGCTAGGTGGGCAAAGGGGCCCAAATTCCTTTTAGGAGGGCATTTTTAGACATTTGGATTCCAGACTTCTTCTCACGCTTTAGGGCCCCTAAAATGCCAGGGCAGTATAAATACCCCACATGTGACCCCATTTTGGAAAGAAAACACCCCAAGGTATTCCATGAGGGGCATGGCGAGTTCATAGAAGATTTTTTTTTTTTGGCGCAAATTAGCGGAAATTGATTTTTTTTTTCTCACAAAGTCTCCCTTTCCGGTAACTTGGGACAAAAGTTTCAATCTTTCATGGACTCAATATGCCCCTCAGCGAATACCTTGGGGTGTCTTCTTTCCAAAATGGGTCATTTGTGGGGTGTTTGTACTGCCCTGGCATTTGAGGGTCTCCGCAAGCATTACATGTATGGCCAGCATTAGGAGTTTCTGCTATTCTCCTTATATTGAGCATACGGGTAATGAGATTTTTTTTCCGTTCAGCCTCTGGGCTGAAAGAAAAAATGAACGGCACAGATTTCTTCATTCGCATCGATCAATGTGGATGAAAAAATCTCTGCCCAAAAAAAAAAAGGAGGGGAAAGGCGTCTGCCAGGACATAGGAGCTCTGCGCAACATCCAAACCCACTTAGCTCGTATGCCCTGGCAAACCCGATTTCTCCATTCACATCAATCGATGTGGATGAATAAATCATTGCCGGGATTATTTTTTTTTTTTATATATATATATATATACAAAGAGTTTGCCAAAGCATATGAACACCGCCCCTCAGCTCATATGCCTCGGCAAACGTATCTTTTTTACTGCAGAGGAGAAATCTCGTCTTGCAGCGCCACATACACGACTTTTGTGTAATCTGACAGCAGCGCAATGCTTCTGTCAGAATGCACATCAGTGCTGCAGCTCGTTCATCGGTTGGTCCACCTAGAAGGTAAAAAAGAAAAAACCAGGCCGCAACGCAATAAATTTATTAACATTGTTTATATAACATTTGAACGGAACATTAACTTTTATAAACTTTATTTAACTTTTTGAACAGAACATTAACTTTTTTGCTTACCGGTGATTTTTTTTTTTTTTTGTTTTTTTGTTTTTACCTTTATAGGACAAACCTCTCCTTCCCCATGGGACAATGTGCAAAGCGCAAATCGCCCAGAGATGTGGCAAAGTACATTACGCACTTTGTCCCAGGTGAAAGGAGAGGTTTGCAGCAGCTGTGAGTGAAAGGGCCCTAACAGCCCTGTGTGCCTGTCCTGTGTAACGCAATCCCTATGCTAAGTGTACCTGTGTGTGGTACTTCCGGAAACACTCCCCTAAGCATAGGGCAGGGTGGTCAGGGCAGTCAGGACAGTCAGGACAGAAATAGCGGGTGTCACGCCTTATTCCACTCCTGCTACAGACACAACATTTTTTTCGGGGTGGCGCTTGGGTTGAGGTACCAGAAACGACACTGGGGAAATGTCGCTCGTGTAGACGGCTCACTACACTGGTGGTTGGGGCCACGGAACCTCCTGGATACAGGAGGTTCTCGATGATCTCTTCCTGAAATTTGAGGAAGGATCCTGTTCTCCCAGCCTTACTGTAGAGAACAAAACTATTGTACATCGCCAATTGAATTAAATATACAGACACCTATTTATACCAGCGTCTGGTCCTGCGGGAAAGTAAATAAGGAGCCAACATCTGGTTATTGAAGTCCACCCCTCTCAGGACCACCGAGAGGGGCTTTTCAATGACACGGGTTGCTCGTTCAATTTGGATTGTCGTGTCTGCGTGAATGGAGGAGAGCATGTAAAGGTCACGCTTGTCTCTCCATTTCACCGCGAGCAGTTCTTCGTTACACAAGGCAGCCCTTTCCCCCCTTGCAAGACGGGTGGTAACGAGCCGTTGGGGGAAGCCCCGGCGACTAGGTCGCGCGGTGCCACAGCAGCCAATCTGTTCTAAAAACAAATGCCTGAAGAGGGGCACACTTGTGTAAAAATTGTCCACATAAAGATGGTACCCCTTGCCAAATAAGGGTGACACCAAGTCCCAGACTGTCTTCCCACTGCTCCCCAGGTAGTCAGGGCAACCGACCGGCTCCAGGGTCTGATCTTTACCCTCATAGACACGAAATTTGTGCGTATAGCCTGTGGCCCTTTCACAGAGCTTATACAATTTTACCCCATACCGGGCGCGCTTGCTTGGGATGTATTGTTTGAAGCCAAGGCGCCCAGTAAAATGTATAAGGGACTTGTCTATGCAGATGTTTTGCTCAGGGGTATACAAATCTGCAAATTTGGTGTTAAGGTGGTCTATGAGGGGCCGAATTTTGTGGGGCCGGTCAAAAGCTGGGTGGCCTCTGGGACGAGAGGTGCTGTTGTCGCTAAAGTGCAGGAAACGCAGGATGGTCTTAAATCGTGTCCTGGACATGGCAGCAGAGAACATGGGCATGTGATGAATTGGGTTCGTGGACCAATATGACCGCAATTCATGTTTTTTTTGTCAGGCCCATGTTGAGGAGAAGGCCCAGAAAAGTTTTAAATTCGGAAACTTGGACGGGTTTCCACCAGAAAGACTGGGAATAAAAGCTTCCCGGGTTGGCGGCTATAAATTCAGTGGCATATCGGTTTGTTTCTGCCACGACTAAGTCCAAGAGCTCCGCAGTCAAGAACAGCTCAAAAAACCCCAGTGCCGATCCGATCTGAGCTGTCTCAACCCAAACTCTAGACTGGGCGGTGAAAGGGGGAACTACTGGTGCGGCTGAAGTTGGGGGCTGCCAATCAGGGTTTGCCAGCACCTCAGGGACTCTAGGGGCTCTACGGGCCTGTCTGTGCGGTGGCTGCGACGGGGGAACTAATGCACGTGCCACCGTACCAGCTTCAACTGCCCTTCTGGTGCTCGCCACTTCACCATGTTGTACGGCAGTGCTGGTACTAGGTCCAGGATGGGCTGCGCTGCTGGTGTATGCCTCACCACGTAAGGCTACTTTCACACTAGCGTTCGGGGTCCGCTTGTGAGTTCCGTTTAAGGGCTCTCACAAGCGGCCCCGAACTGATCCGTCCAGCCCTAATGCATTCTAAGTGGATGCGGATCTGCTCAGAATGCATCAGTCTGGCTCCGTTTGTCCTCCGCTCAGCAGGCGGACACCTGAACGCAGCTTGCAGCGTTCTGGTGTCCGCCTGGCCGTGCGGAGGCAAACGGATCCGTCCAGACTTACAATGTAAGTCAATGGGGACGGATCCGTTTGAAGTTGACACAGTATGGCTCAATTTTCAAACGGATCCGTCACCCATTGACTTTCAATGTAAAGTCAAAACGGATCCGTTTGCATTATCATGAACAAAAAAAAAATATATATATTTTTTTTTTTCATGGTAATGCAAACGGATCCGTTCTGAACGGATCTAAGCGTTTGCATATAGGTGCGGATCCGTCTGTGCAGATACCAGACGGATCCGACCTAAACGCAGGTGTGAAAGTAGCCTAATCCGACAGCGCCAGCCCCACTCTGCTGCCCTTGAAGCGGATCCTGCGCAACCTGTGGTCTAGCAACAAGGGGCCGGGTACGCCTGGTGCTATCAGGGACCTCAACCTCCTCGTCCGAACTTTGGGTCAGACTGCCACTGCTTTCTACAGGTTCATATTCTGACCCGCTGGATTCGTCAGATGAGGGTTCCCATTCCTCATCCGACTGGGTCAGAATCCTCTAGGCCTCTTCAGAAGAATACCCCTTATTTGCCATTTGGTCAACTAAATTTAGGGGGTATTCCCTGAGACTACCCAAGAAAAAAAGCAAGCCTGTCTTACAAATGGGAGGCTAGCGAAGTACCGGAAGCCGCTGCGATTGATAAAAAAAATATCAAAACTGATTTTTTTTTTCGCCGCAGCGCTTGTAAAGTGATTTTTTGTCACTGGGGCGGGCGTGGGTGAAGGCACGTGTGGGCGACCGATCAGGCCTGATCGGGCAAACACTGCGTTTTGGGTGGAGGGCGAACTAAGGTGACACTAATACTATTATAGATCTGACTGTGATTAGTTCTGATCACTTACAGATACTATAAAAGTACCAATGCTGATTAGCGATACGCTAATCAGCGAATCAGTGACTGCGGTGGGCTGGGCGCTAACCGACGCTAACTACCTAACAAAGGGGCCTAAACTATCCTAAACCTAACCGTCAATACTAGTGGGGAAAAAAAGTGACAGTTTACACTGATCACTTTTTTCCCTTTCACTAGGTGATTGACAGGGGTGATCAAGGGGTTAATTGGGGTGATGGGGGGTGATCTGGGGCTAAGTGTAGTGTTGGTGTGTACTCACAGTGATGTCTGCTCCTCTGCTGGACCAACCGACGAAAAGGACCAGCAGAGGAGCACAGAAGCCATTTAACACCTTATATTTATAAATACAATGTGTTAACTGGCTTGTGATTAGACTTTTTGAAAATCACCAGCCTGCCAGCGACGATCATTGGCTGGCAGGCTGGTGACGAAATACTCCTCTAACTTTTGCCGGCCCGCAATGCGCGGGACGGCTCTGCCAGAAATCTTGCGTCTCGCGAGAGGACGCGCCGGCGCGTCCAGGAGGAATAACAGGGCCGCCGCCAGGACGCAATCCTGCGTACGGCGGTCCTGAGGTGGGAAGAGGGAGGTGGGAAGAAAAGTTAAGAATAAAAAAGAAACATTACTTGCCTTCACTGATTCTCTCCACAGCCATTATAATGCTGGTTCAGGCCACTCCATGCTCCGCCTCTAACACGCCTCCGTGATCGGCTAATCAGGCCAATCACTGGCATTTCTGGCATGTTGAGCCAGGACAGGAAGTAGACAGAGCAGAGTCAGATTCGCAGCAGTTGGGGACTGGTTTAGGTGAGTAATGCTTCTTTTATTTTAACCTTTTTCTGGCTCTTTTTTTTTTATATAATACTCTCTGGAAAATTGCTTTAAATAGATAGATATATTTTTAAATGGCTTGTCCCACATAAAATATTCTACAGTTTTCAAACCAGCACCTGAAGCTGAATACTTTTGTAATTGCATGTAATTAAAAATTAAAGGGAGTCTAATGGCATCGTTGTGCAGAAAAACACTTTTAATCCGTATGTAAATGAGGCTGTGAAGGTGCCCAGGGGCGGCGTTACAACGGGTCATTTTCATACAAAGGCACTCCCCCTCCGCCGCGTCTGCCCACCCTTAGTCTCTGTCCTAACCTCCCTCCTCCCGTCCGTAATCCCGTGCATGCGCACGCTAAACTGCGATGCCCCGGCCCGAAAGTGCTCGTTCAATGCGCACACGCAGATATCGCGTTCATCGCCGCCCCTGGGCACCTTCACAGACTAATTTGCATGCGGATTAAAAGTGTTTCTCCACAACGATGCTAGCAAGGAACTAACGGTAAGCACAGTTTTAATAGGGGGGATGCCGTGGACATAACACTGTTATTAGGTTAATAAAGTGAATCTGCGTGAAAGACTCCCTTTAATTATAGCTACTGAGTTATTCAATAAAATCTATCTGTATAGCGCCACCTGCTGTTTGATCTTTTTCGGATTTCTTTGTCCTCCCCACTGAGACGGAAGCACATGCTCAGTTCTATCCTTCAACTGCCACCAGCTGCAGCAGAAAGGACATGCCACCTAAACTGCCAGCTTGAAATAAATCTAGCAGAACAAATGGAGCAATGAGCTATGTAACTACCTAGATTATGTATGATTTTATTTTTTTACATTGTTCATGGCATAATCCCTTTAACCCCTTAGTGACCAAGCCTGTTTGGGCCTTTATGACCAAGCATTTTTCTTCCTTTTTTCATGGTCTCGTTCCACGAGCTATAACTTTTTTATTTTTCCGTCTATATAGCTTTATGAGGGCTTGTTGTTTACGGGACAAGTTGTAGTTTTTAATGGCGCCATTTTGGGGTACACATAACTTTCTGATTAACTTTTATTAACTCTTTCTGGAAGGGAGATGGGGAAAAATAGCAATACTGCCACTGCGTTTTTACATTATAAATTTTATGGCGTTCATTTTTCGGTACAAATAACATAATATCTTTATTCTCTGGGTCAGTACGATTACAGTGATACTAAATACTTATAATTCTGTTTACGTTTTACTACTTCTTTTTTTGCAATAAAACCCCTTTTATTAACCAAAAAAATTATTTTGCATTGCCACTTCACAAGACCCATAACTTTTTTTTTATTTTTTATATGGAATTGTGTGAGGGCTTGATTTTTGAAAGACGACTTGTATTTTTCATTGGTATGATTTTGGAGTAAATGCCGCTTTTTGATCGCTTGTTATTACGTTTTTTTCGGTGGAAACTAAGAATAAATTCGAAATTCTGTCTTTTTCTTTTTTTTTTTGCGGCGTTCACCATAGGGGATAATTTATGTAATATTTATGTAGTCCCAGTCGTTATGGGCGTAGCAATACCAAACATATGGGGGATATTTTCTTTGTGTAATGTTATGTAATGTTATTTGTGCAATTTTTTTCATTGAAAAGCCTATTCTTAATGGAAAAAAAAGCATATTTTTTTATTTTATGGAATTTTTTTAATTTAATAAATGTGTATTTTTTTTTTTCTATTTTTTTACTACTTAATAGTCCCACAAGGGGACTATAATATACAGTATTTTGATTGCTTTTAAATGTAATGCATTATCTCTATAATGCATTGCATTTCAATAGCAATGTTATTCAAACATTGACCAGCAGGCTGCGCCAGAGAGGCACAGCCTGCTGGAGATAACTGAAGACAGGCTCGGGGCCCTGATCTGAAGCAAGGTAAGCTTCCCAACACATCAGCACCCCGCGATCGCATTTTCGGGGTGCTGATGGGAGACAGAGGGAGTCCGCTCCCTCTGTCACCACTTTACATGCAGCGGGCGCCATTGCGCCCGGCATGTAAAGGGTTAAACAGTCCGGATCGGCACTCCTGCCGGTCCGGGCTGTTAGAGCAGGGCCCCGGCTCTCATGTGAGAGCCAGGTCCGCGCTCCCTGCTGCATGGGGGAGCCGTGCAGCGCTTAGACTGGGCCGCCGTAAAAACGCGGCGGCCCAGCCTAAGGCCCCTTAGTGACCGCTGTAAAAACACGTATAGGTGGTCAGTAAGGGGTTAAAGTGGTCTCATTGCTACGTCTCCGCAAATTGTGGAGAACTGTGGACATGCTTACGAGAAAAATAATTTTTCGTATTCCCAGTGGTTTCCATGTGTTCTAGAGGACTTTCACTCTTTGATACCAGTAGGGCACATGCCTCCCTTCACCCTTACATATCTCCCAGTTTCTTTATCTCCCAGTATCTTATTTATATTACGTTATTTTTCTGTTGATGGCAGAGGAGACGCAATAAGGGCGGCTAAACATTACTGCCAGTGTTCCATGTCCGATTCCCTCATGGGACACTATTGTCCCAGGGAAACAATTGCTTTTCAACGCCCGTTAATTGCTCCTCCCTAGTAGGCGGAGTCGGTCGATTAGGACTGAGATTAGGACTGATAAGGAGAGACGGGGTGGACAGAACACATTAGGCCCAATTTCATAAAATGCCACTTAACCAACCAGTGTGCTTTTGGAGTTTGTGGGGACACAGGAGAACCGAGAAGAGGAAATGCGGGAAGAAAATACAGATTCCATACTGATGTTGTCCTTGATTGGATTTGAACCCAGGATCCCAGTGCTGGCACACTAAACCGCTGAACCCTTGTACTGCCAATAATATTGAATCGAACAATATGAGCAGGAATGTTTTCTTCTACAAGAATATGCATGCCATCTAAAACAGGGGTGCACAACAGTTTTTTCTAGTCTTGGGGTCATATTATCTTTATTATTAAAGCGCCATTCATTCTATGGCGCTGTATATTTGATAAGGGGTGCATGTACATGGCGGTATAGCAGCAGCAGGGTCACTGATTGTAGACTTGTCTGAAGAGTTGGTTTTTCAGGTTTCTTTTGAAGTATTTCACTGTAGGTGAGCATCTGATATGTTAGGGTAGAGCGTTCCAGAGTATGGGGGATGCATGGGAGAAATCATGAAGGTGATTGTGGAAAGAGGCGATAAGAGGAGAGGAGAGAAGGAGGTCTTGTGAGGATCGGAGATAAGGACGACCGTATACAGTTGCAAAAAAAAGTATGTGAACCTTTTGAAATTATATGGATTTCTGCACAAATTGGTCATAAAATGTGATCTGATCTTCATCTAAGTCACCACAATAGACTGAAAGGATTTGGACCTTTCTGGACCTCTACAACCACCTTGGTTTGATGTGACTGACGTCAGGAGAGATATTTCTCAGTTGGCAATAACATGACACACACACACAGGTATCACTGAGAAATACTCTAACTTTATTATGCTGTCGCTTGGCCTTATATAGGCAGTAGAAAAGTCTGCATAACAACAGCGTTAAACCAATCATAAAAGATAAACATTGGTGCTCATACACATACTACCGGAACATCCTTATATGGTATGTGTACGTGCAGTAAGCAAAAAGAATAGGTTTTAATCAGTCACATATAAGAATGTACGCAGTTGTGCCGAATGACCCTGAATAAGGCAAGAACGTTTGTACTAGTTCTGGGAGATTCCCAGAATCTGTCCTGGGACAGATAAGCGAACCTAACTCACAGCGGGGGAACTTGAAACAGTGCGTGGCTGAGATGTTATAACAATTCTTTACATATTTAGAAGAAACAAGATGGAGTCACATTTCTCTTCAATCACAGTCTGCTTAAACTAATAACACACAAAGAATTAAATATTACCATGTTTTTATTGGACACACCATGCAAACATTCACAGTGCAGGTGGAAAATGTATGTGAACCCTTGGATTTAATAACTGGTTGAACCTCCTTTTGGCAGCAATAACTTCAACCAAACGTTTCCTGTAGTTGCAGATCAGACGCGCACAACCGTCAGGAGTAATTCTTGACCAATCCTCTTTACAGAACTGTTTCGGTTCAGAAATATTCTTGGGATGTCTGGTGTGAATCGCTTTCTGGAGGTCATGCCACAGCATCTCAATCGGGTTAAGCCATTCTGTTGTTGATTTACTTCTACGCTTTGGGTCGTTGTCCTGTTGCAACACCCATCTTATTTTGAGCTTCAGCGGGTGGACAGATGACCTTAAGTTCTCCTGCAAAATGTCTTGATAAACTTGGGAATTAATTTTTCCTTCGATGATAGCAATCCGTCCAGGCCCTGACGCAGCAAAGCAGCCCCAAACCATGATGCCCCCACCACCATACTTCACAGTTGGGATAGAAAACATAGAATGTGTCGGCAGATAAGACCCATTGGCCCATCTAGTCTGCCCAATATACTGAATACTATGAATAGCCCCGGCCCTATCTTATATGAAGGATGGCCTTATGCCTATCCCATGCATGCTTAAACTCCTTCACTGTATTTGCAGCTACCACTTCTGCAGGAAGGCTATTCCATGCATCCACTACTCTCTCAGTAAAGTAATACTCCCTGATATTACTTTTAATCCTTTGCCCCTCTAATTTAAAACAATGTCCTCTTGTAGCAGTATTTCTTCTTTTAAATATTCTCTCCTCTTTTACATTGTTGATTCCCTTTAACAATTATTGATTCTCTTTAACTCCTTGTTGATTCCCTTTAAATGAGATTTTGATGTTGGTGTGCTGTGCCTCTTTTCTCCACTCATAGTGTTGTGTTTTTCTTCCAAACAACTCAACTTTGGTTTCATCTGTCCACAGAATATTTTGCCAGTACTGCTGTGGAACATCCAGGTGCTCTGTAAAACTGTAAACGTGCAGCAATGTTTTTTGGACAGCAGTGGCTTCCTCTGTGGTATCCTCCCATGAAATCCATTCTTGTTTAGTGTTTTACGTATCGTAGATTTGCTAACAGTGATGTTAGTATGTGCTAGAGACTTTTGTAAGTCTTTAGCTGACACTCTAGGATTCTTCTTCACCTCATTGAACAGTCAGCGCTGTGCTCTTGCAGTCATCTTTACAGGATGGCCACTCCTAGGGAGAGTGGCAGCAGTGCTGAACTTTCTCCATTTATGGACAATTTGTCTTACCGTAGTCTGATGAACAGCAAGGCTTTTGGAGATACTTTTATTACCCTTTCCAGCTTTATGCAAGTCACAATTCTTAATCGTAGGTCTTCTGAGAGCTCTTTTGTGCGAGGCATCATTCACATCAGGCAATGCTTCTTGTGAAAAGCAAACCCAGAACTGGTGTGTGTTTTTTATAGGGCAGGGCAGCTGTAACCAACACCTCCAATCTCATCTCATTGATTGGACTGCAGTTGGCTGACACCTTACTCCAATTAGCTCTTGGAGATGTCATTAGTCTAGGGGGTTCACATACTTTTTCCACCTGCACTGTGAATGTTTACATGGTGTGTTCAATAAAAACATGGTAACATTTAATTCTTTGTGTGTTATTAGTTTAAGCAGACTGATTGTCTATTGTTGTGACTTAGATGAAGATCAGATCACATTTTAGGACCAATTTGTGCAGAAATCCATATAATTCCAAAGGGTTCACATACTTTTTCTTGCAACTGTATGTGTTTGTTAGTATTTTGAACTGTATTCTCTGGGCAATGGGGAGCCAGTGAAGTGATTGACAGAGGGGAGAGGCAGAGGAGTAAGAGGGTGAGAGGTGGATCAGTCGTACAGCAGAGTTGAGGATAGATTGGAGGGATGCGAGAGTGCTAGATGGAAGGCCACAGAGAAGGATGTTGCAGTAGTCTAGATGGAGATGATGGGAGCATGTACAAGCATTTTTGCAGACCCTTGGTTGAGGAATGCGAGGATATGGAAGATATTTTTGAGTTGGAGGCGGCAGGTGGTGGAAAGGGCTTGGATGTGTGGTCTGAAGGAGAGGGCAAAATCCAAGGTTACCCCAAGGCAGCGGACTTGGTTGACTGGGGGAGTGTGCAGCCATTGATTGTGATGGGGGTTGAGCAAGATGGGGGAAAGATGATAAATCCTGTTTTATCCATGTTGTTGTAGAAAGCGAGAGGGGAAGAGGGATATGGAATATAGGCTTTGTGGGATTCTGGATAGTAAAGTGGTGATGTCTGGACCAGAGAAGTAGATATTGTCACATTGCTGTATTTCAAGTGGCTGCAAAAAAAAAAAAATAATTGATTGGAGCATGATTGCATTAGCCTATTATACCAGCAGATGTAAAGTGTATGGGGAGGAACTATTCCAACCACAGTCATTCCTTTCTCATTCAGCACATCCTGATTACACACAGACATGAGCTGCCAATAATCATACATCTTTCATTCTGATGAAAGTTTATCGGTTGATCAGTGGAACGATTATACAGGCTAATTATCAGGAATGAGCGTTCCTATGAACACTTGTTCCCAGTAATTGGCCCAAAAATCGTGCAGTGTAATTGGGGCTTATGTGGCGACATTCCTGCCTCCTATTCCTATCTGAGTGTCTTCCTTCACTGTAGAGGCTCGCGCTTATTGATTATTACCGCCTCATGCCCCCCCAGTTATAGGTTACATCTGTGTGACTGGTGCCCTGCACGAGAAGATGTTAATGACCAGACACTTATTATTTTTTTTTTTTTTGGTGGTGTGATTTGTTAAACCACCAAAACTATGTGTGCAACATTTTTTTACCTGGCACATAGGGCTTTTAATATTCCTTTTTAGTTGGGGGAAACTGGAAAAAATGTACTTTCTTAAAAATGTTTACAAACAGTATCTCTATTGTTTAAATATGCACAGACACCAAAATAAATTATTAAAATGAGTTCCCTATTTTGTTACATTTTAATATATGTAAATATATAATGTGTATAGTTTCACATGAATAGGGTTATAATGGCAACCATTTCAGTTGGCTTAAGTGTTTCTTATTAATTTTTTTGTATTTTTTTAAAATTTGTATTTAATTATATTTGTATTTTATGTTTAATATAGGTTTTGGATATTATACGTAAAAAAAAAAATTTGGCCTCAAGTTTTTTTGTCTTTTGCACTTTTTCTACTCTAACTGGGGTATCTAAAGGCACTGTACACAAGCAGAGCTGATCAGAGTCTAAGACCCTGCTCCTCTGCCCTGCCCCAAAGACACTCGTCGATCACATGATTTTTGGGTCTAATAGAGGAATCAGTATGGCCGTTTCCTCTCTTCACTGTACAGCACTCACTGGGCGCTGTGCACAGAGGAAAGGAGAAGACAGAAGTGGTAATAAACCACATCTGTCATCTCCTTGCGGTCCGTGGCCGTCACTGACAGCTGGGGACCCGACCTGCTCCTGCTAGATTGCACTGTGCCCAGAAACGCAGCTTATCGCACAGGCAGACAATCATTGTATAGCGGCTGTGATTGGTATTGGAGTGAATGGGACTGAGCATGATACCAAGCACAGCCGCTATACAATGTATGGCACTGTGCTTGGTAAGCACGGAGAAGGTCGTGGCGCTCACAGGAGTGCCAGTACCTTCTCAAAAGAGCTGATCAGCGGGGTTCCCAGGTGTCAGACCCCCACCGATCAGTAGTAAAATCCCAGAAAACCCCTTTCAGTTATTTTTAAGTTTAGTTCAGAATAATACCAATTAAGGCTTTCACTGCCAAACCATATAATGGGATTGCACAATCTCAGAGTTAGGCCTCATGCACACGACCGCGCTTTGTTTTGCAGTCCAGAAATTGCGGATCCGCAAAACATGGATGCCGCCCGTGTGCATTGCAAAATTTACGGAACGGGCCCCCATAATAGAAATGCCTATTCTTGTCCACAAAACGGACAAGAATAGGACATTTTCTATGCGGCTCAGAAGTGGACCAAAACAACATTTGCGTGCATGAGGCCTTAGGCTGGGTTCACATCACGTTTTTCCCATCCGTTTAAAGTATACAAAAAACCTATACGGTAAACAGATGCCTCAGACTGATGCCATACAGTGGCATCCGTTTACCATAGAGTTACATTGTAAAAAAAAAAAAAGTATACATTTTTTTTAACCATTGTAAATGGTAATAATTTATTTTACCGCACTATACAAAAATATGGTGTGCCGCGTTTTTGTATCCTTTTTTTCTAATGTACATAACTCTAACATTTTTGGCTCTATACACCACCACAATGGATTTGAAATGAAACGAACAATATGCGCTTTAACTGCAGACTGTCAGCTTTAATTTGAGGGTATTTACATCCAAATCAGATTAACGGTGTAGGAATTACAACAGTTTGCAAATGTGCATATGGGTAGCAAACATGCCGATTTTTCTCACGCGCGTGCAAAACGCATTAAAATGTTTTGCACTCGCACGGAAAAATCACGCATTTTCCCGCATCTTATCCGGCCCAAGTCTATGACGCCCGTGTGAAAGAGGCCTAATGCTTTTAGGACTGGTGAACAGAACGTAAATTATTAGTTTATTAACATGGTGATAACCATAATGTATACTTTTATTTTTCTTTCTATGGAGCTGTGTGGGGGCTTGATTTTTGTGAGACAACTTGTAGCATTTTGGGGTACATTTTATAATTTTTGGGGCTTAAGTGTCGACATTTTATTTCTTTTTTTCGGTGGCGAATAAGAAAGGTATTGTTTTTTATTTTATTTTTTTCACACAGCATTTACCGTGCAGGATAAATTGCATGATAATTGTATAGTGAAGGTTGTTACAGATGCGGCGATACCAAAAATATGGAGATTTTAATATGATTTTTTTTTTTATCCTCTTACGGTGATCGGAACAGAGTGCCTGCTGAAATCATTCAGCATGCACCCTGTGACAATGCCGAGGGGGGTCCTGCTGTGGCGGGGACCCGATGGGTGAGAAGACAGCCCGATGCGGTACAGGGGCTGCCCTACGGGAGCCGAGGAGATCTAGCCTCAGGCTGGGTCTCCTAGGCAACCTGTTAGTGTATGACTTAGTGTCATACACTAACAGGCAATGCATTACAATACAGATGTATTGTAATGCATTGCAGAGGGGATCAGACCCCCAAAAGTTGAAGTTCCAGAGTGGGACAGAAATAAAGTGTAAAAAAAAAGTGTTTTCAAGTTAAAAAAAAAAAGAAAAAACACACATATTAGATATTGCCGCGTCCATAGCGGCTGGCTCTATAAATATATCACATGATCCATTCCGTCTGATAGACACCATAAAAAAATAAAAACAGTGTCAGACATTTTTTGTCACCTTATATCACAAAGTGTAATACCAAGCGATCAAAAAGTGTTATGCACCCTAAAATAGTACCAATTAAACAGTCATCTCATACCGGAAAAAATGAGCCCTTACATAAGACAAAAAAATAAAAAGAAACTATGGCTTTCAGAATATGGAGACACAAAAAAAAGTTTTTTTTCAAAATGCTTTATTATATAAAACTGAAACAAACAACAACAAAAAAGTAGTCATATTTGATATTGTCGCGTCCGTAACAACCTGCTCTATAATAATAGCTCATGATCTAACCTGTCAGGTGAACGTTGTAAATAACAAAAAATAAAAAGTGCCAAAACAGCTATTTTTTTTTGTTACCTTGCCTCACGAAAATGTAATATAGAGCAACCAAAGTTTCTACTTTAGGGGTGCATCAGGGGGTCTTCAAATGTTACATGGCAAGTTAAAATTATCCCAGTGAAATCTGCACTCCAAAAACCATATGGTGTGCCTTTCCTTTTGCGCCCTGCTGTGTGCCCGTACAGCAGTTCACGACCACATATGGGGTGTTTCTGTAAACTACAGAATCAGGGCAATAAATATTGGGTTTAGTTTGGCTGGTAATCCTTGATTTGTTAGCGTAAAAAAAAATATTAAAATGAAAAATCTGCCAAAAAAGTGAAATTCTGAAATTTCATCTCCATTTTCCATTAATTCTTGTGGAACACCTAAAAGGTTAACAACATTTGTAAAATCAGTTTTTAATACCTTGAGGGGTGTAGTTTCTAAAATGGGGTAATTTTTGGGTGGTTTCTATTATGTAAGCCTCACAAAGTGACTTCAGACCTGAACTGGTCCTTAAAAAGTGGGTTTTGGAAATTTTCAGAAAAATTTCAAGATTTGCTTCTAAACTTCTAAGCCTTGTAACGTCCCCAAAAAATAAAATGGCATTCCCAAAATGATACAAACATGAAGTAGACATATGGGGAATGTAAAGTAATTACTATTTTCATAGGTATTACTATCTATTATAGAAGTAGAGAAATTGAAAGATGGAAATTTTCTAATTCTTCAAAATTTTTGGTAAATTTGGTATATTTTTATAACTAAAAATGAATTTTTTTGACTCCATTTTACCAGTGTCCTGAAGTACACTATGTGACGAAAAAACAATCTCTGAATGGCCTGGATAAATAAAAGCGTTTTACAGTTATTCACACATAAAGTGACACTGGTCAGATTTGCAAAAAATGGCCTGGTCCTTAAGGTGAAAATGAGCCCGGTCCTTAAGCGGTTAACATTGGGGAGCCATAGAGCAAAAAATAAAAAAAGTTATGGGCCGTGGGGTGCAGCAATGCAAAAACAATTTCTTTATTTTTTTTTATTGTTCAAAAGTAGTAAAACTTTAAATATTTATGTAACTGGTATCACTGTAATCGTACTGACGCAGAGAATAGCTATAACATTATTTTATGCCGAAAAATGAACTCTATGGCGGAATTGCTGTTTTTCCCATCACCCCTAGATAGAGTTAATAAAAATTAATTAGCAAATTATGTATACCCCACAAAGGTGCCATTAAAAACTACAGATTGTCCTCCAAAACAAGCCCTCATGGTTACATCAACAGAAAAATAAAAAAGTTATAGGTATTGGAATGCGACGATGAAAAAAAAAATGCTTGATCACTAAGGGACAGAACATGCTGGTCACTAAGGGGTTAATATGAAAAGTACCCAGTGTTCCGCTTCTCTCCTCCCTCCTCCGCAGAGGAGATTGAGAGTTAGTGATTTCTGGACACATTCCTAAATACTCCAGCACTTACACAGTAATTGGTGAGCTTACTAATTATTTGCACCCATACTGGGATAAGTTTAATAGGAGTACAATAGTGGAAAATTCTCAGAATACAAATTTGGCTAGACCCCTTGGTGAAGTGGTGCTGTGGGATATATGGAGACTGCGCAATTCTAGCACATAATACTTTTGCTATTCGAGTTCACACAGTTTTTTGTCCATATCGACCTAGGAGTGGGCAGTCGGATGCATTTGTTTTATGTGCGAGATTTAAGACTATTACTAGAATTAAAGGAGTTGCTTGCTTTTTTTATATTTATGACCTATGTTCAGGATTGGTCATCAGTATCAGATCTGCAGGGGTTGACTCCTGGCACCCCCATAGATCAGCTGTTTGACGAGAAGGGAGCGCTCGTACAAGTGCTGCCTGCTCCTCACTGTTTACCTGCTTGCCGTCACAACCGCAGCGGTGAGCAGGTGTAATTACAACTAAGCCGTCACTATTCACTCCTATGGGACAGCTCCATCTTATTCTCTTGAACAGGAAGAAGACGTACCATTGAATTGAATGGGACGGCTTAGGCTACTTTCACACCAGCGTTTTTGCCGGATCCGTCATGGATCAGCAAAAACGCTTCCATCATGATAATACAACTGTCTGCATCTGTTAAGAATGGATCCGGTTATATTATCTTTAACATAGAAATGACGGATCCGTCTCTAAAACGATTGTAAGTCAATGGGGGACGGATCCGTTTTCTTTTGTGTCAAAGAAAACGTACCCGTCTCTATTGACTTACGTTGTGTGTCATGACAGATCCGTCTTGCTCTGCATCCCAGGACGCACTCAAAAACACTGCTTGCTGCGCTTTTGTGTGTGTCATGGGAACGCAATGAAATGGAACAGAGTGCATTCTGGTGCACTCCACTCCCTTCAGTTCAGTTTTGTCCCCACTGACAATGAATGGGGACAAAACTGAAGCGTTTTCCTCCGTTATTGAGATCCTATGACGAATCTCAATAGTGGAAAGGGAAAACGCTAGTATGAAAGTAGCCTAAGGCTACTTTCACACTAGCGGCAGGACGGATCCGACAGGCTGTTCACGCTATTTAGCCGTGCCGCCGGAACGCCGCTCTGTCCCCATTGACTATAATGGGGACGGGCGCGGAGCTCCGGCACAGCACGGCAGTTCGCGGTGAGAGGCCGCCGGACTAAAAAGTCAGACATGCAGTACTTTTAGTCCGGCGGCCTTTCGCCGCGAACTGCCGTGCTGCGCCAGAGCTCTGCCTCCGTCCCCATTATATTCGATGGGGACGGAGCGGCGGTCCGGTGGCAGGACGGATCCGACAGGGTGAACAGCCTGTCGGATCCGTCCTGCCACTAGTGTGAAAGTAGCCTAAGTTGTAATTACACTGCTCACCGCTGCGGTTGCGATGGCAAGAAGGTAAACATGAAGATAAGGCCACGCTTGTATGAGCAATGCTTTCTCTTCAATCAGCTGATCAGCAGGGATGACAGAAATCGCCCCCCGCCATCTGATATTAGTGACCTATCCTGGGGATAGGTCATCACTATAAAAATGCAAACGACCCCTTTAGCGTTTTCCCTTTCCACTATTGAGATTCGTCATAGGATCTTAATAACTGAGGAAAACGCTTCAGTTTTGTCCCCATTCATTGTCAGTGGGGACAAAACTGAACTGAAGGGAGTGGAGTGCACCAGAATGCACTCTGTTCCATTTCATTTCGTTCCCATGACACACACAAAAGCGCAGCAAGCAGTGTTTTTGAGTGCGTCCTGGGATGCAGAGCAAGACGGATCCTTCATGACACACAACGTAAGTCAATAGAGACGGATACGTTTTCTTTGACACAAAAGAAAACGGATCCGTCCCCCATTGACTTACAATCGTTTTAGAGACGGATCCGTCATTTCTATGTTAAAGATAATATAACCGGATCCATTCTTAACAGATGCAGACAGTTGTATTATCATGACGGAAGCGTTTTTGCGCAAATTGCGGGTCCGCAACACACCAGCCCGGCACCCCCATAGAAATGCCTATTCTTGTCCGCAAGCTGCGGACAAGAATAGGACATGCTCTATCTTTTTGTGGAGCTGCGGACCCAAAGATCGGGGCCGCGCACCGCAAATGCGCATGCGGACAGCACACGGTGTGCTGTCCGCATCCATTCCGTCCCCATAGAGAATGAATGGGTCCGCACCCGTTCCGCAAAATTGCGGAACGGATGCGGACCCATTTTGCGGACGTGTGAATGGAGCCTTAAACACATGTAGAGTGCCCAAGGTAAGCGGAAATAGAATTACTTTTGTATGCAAATTCTTAAATCTACTGATTATTTAAATACAAAATACTCAGACTTATGAAGGTAGATACTGGAACCACGTTTCTGCTTTATACGTAGGACACATTAAAGCCTATATTCCTATATTAATAATTAAAGATATTAATAATCATAATAGTAGGAATTTTGTTAAAACGGTGAGTTTGCAATACTGAAACTAGTTACATAAACTCTCCCCAATTATGGTGGAGAAGCTTGAGGAGGCTTTTAGGGCATTTCCTAATTAGAGAGCACCAGAAATAGATGGGCTGCCTGATGAATTTTTTGAGGCGTATCACTAACCGCTGGAGGAAGGGTAGTTTGCCTCCTTCCATGAGAGGCATTTGTAGTTACGTTGGCAGAGCCAGGGAAAGACTTGTAGAGGCTAAAATCATACCCACCCATCTTGTTGTTATCTACTGACAAAGATATTTGTCATGGTTCTGGCTAATGGATTAATGGGGGTCATCTCGCTATTAATCCATGAAGACCAGACTTATACCTGAGTAAAAGCAAACACAATGCAACAGCAGTCTGCAAACATAGAATATATCAACCAGTACAGAATGGCAGAGTGATCCGGCAATCTGCATGCAAACGGACAGCATTTGTAGACTGATCCGGATGCGGATCCGTCTCACAAATGCATTGCAAGAACGTATCCGTCTATCTGTTTGTCATACGGACAAGCGGATCAGTTTCTATTTCTTTTTCACATTTTTACCGGTCTGCACATGCGCAGACCGGAAGGACAGATCCATCATTGCGGTATTTTGAATGCCGGATCCGGCACTGATACATTCCTATGGAAAAAAATGCCGGATCCAGGCAAGTCTTCGGGTTTTTATGGCCGGAGATAAAACCATAGCATGCTGCAGTATTATCTCCGTTCTGAACAGTCAAAAAGACTGAACTGAAGACATCCTGATGCATCCTGAACGGATTGCTCTCCATTCAGAATGCATGGGGATATGCCTGATCAGTTCTTTTCCGGTATAGAGCCCCTAGGACGGAATTCTATGCTGGAAAATAAAAATACCCTTAATAAAGTGAAAATACCCTTAATAAAGTGAATAAGAGGGACTTGGCAAATATATTTTGATCAAAATAATTGCACACTGCAAAGTGTGACCTCTTTCTAATGGGAACCTATTCGATATGATTCCTCTCCCTGTGGCAACAGGCCTCAAATGAATTCAGGGAGAGCAAGCTCCACATGTATCCTGATTCTGCTCCATATGATACTTCTCTGTGTGACAGGAGGCTTCAAATGAATTCATGGAGAGCTGACTACAGCTGTATACTGCACTAATTAATAACAGCCTGTGTAAAAGATTGGTTTATTAAAGGGGTTGTCCGGGTTTAGAGCTGAACCCGGACATACCCACATTTTCACCCAGACAGCCCCTCTAATAAGAGCATCGGAGCTTTTCATGATACAGCGCAGGGCAAGGCTTTTTTGGTTGTTTTTACTGCTTCCGCCCAGCAGTGTATTTGGCGACGCTCTGACGCTCGGCCCATCAGAGCATCACCGAATACACTGCTGGGCGGTGACGCTCAGCCGGCCCATCAGAGCGTCACCGCCCAGCAGTGTATTCGGTGACGCTCTCATGGGCGGCCTTTTTCTGGATGGGAGCCTACACTATATGATACCTCTGTGTCTGTGCATACGTATGGTAAATCAACTTTTTTTTTTTTTGTGTGACTTTTCTCATGCCTGTGATTTATAGTAGGATGTTTTCTAATATCATATTGGACATACTAATTGAACTATAAATAATGTTATTTTCTTCTGTAAATATATAGATGCTAAATGCATTGCTCAAATAAAAAAATAAAAAAAACTTAAAGGCATAATATTATTTAGTGTATTTGTTATTTTTCATTACAGAGGGAAGAATTTCTGAAAGTCATCTAGCAAATGATGTTTCTAGGGATCATCTATGTTACATATGTGGACCACCTCCTATGATTGAGTCCATGTGTAAACAGCTTGAAGACCTCTGTGTGCCTAGAGAACAGATTTATTTTGAAAAGTGGTGGTAGAAGAGAAGTGTAATAATGATCTCCAGTAATCAGCCTCTTCTCAAGGAGGACACATGGAATGGTGGGAAAGAATTTTAAAATAGCAACTGGATGAAATATTTGCCTCTCCATTATTTTAACAGTAGTTAACTACAAGTTCAGATGAAGATAAGAAGATAAATTATATTTTATGTACATTTCACTATTATTTTTTATTTAAATTGAAATTGTACATTTGTGAATTGAAATTTGTGTGTTGCGTTCTTATTTATTGAAGATCACAAAATCACATGGTCAACAAGACGTGAATGTTTACTTGTTAAACTAGGAGTGTCGATAAGATATAAAAGGGAATAGACACAGTTTACAAAGGATCTGTTCATACTTTCATTTCTTCTAGTTCGTAATGCTTTTTGAGAATTGGAATAGCATACTGTACTGTGCTACTTGTATGGCCCTGTCATTTCAGCAAACTGCAAAATTCAATAGTAATAGTACAGGTCAATATATGAAATTTTTTAATATTTATTATTATTGAAAATGCTTCTTTCTCCCCACCCCTCCTAAACTAACATGTTCTGCAAAGTCCGTCTGATACAAGATGGACGACCAGCTCTCTGAAGGGTCAGGTTACATGCTACCAATAGAAGACTTTGGAGAGAGGGTGGGATCAGAAAAAAGACAGAAAAGCCTGCTGCCTATAGAAGTATACTGAAAGGATGACACTAAACTGTGTAAAGTTATTAACACTGAAGAGGACAGTAGACTACTACAAAGGGATCTGGATAGATTGGAGGCTTGGGCAGATAAGTTGCAGATGAGGTTTAACACTGACAAATGTAAAGTTATGCACATGGGAAGGAATAATGCAAGTCACCCATACATACTAAATGGTAAAACACTCGGTAACACTGACATGGAAAAGGATCTAGGAATTTTAATAAACAGCAAACTAAGCTGCAAAAACCAGTGTCAGGCAGCTGCTGCCAAGGCCAATAAGATAATGGGTTGCATCAAAAGGGGCATAGATGCCAGTGGTGAGAACATACAGTGGGATGCGAAAGTTTGGACAACCTTGTTAATCGTCATGATTTTCCTGTATAAATCGTTGGTTGTTACGATAAAAAATGTCAGTTAAATATATCATATAGGAGACACACACAGTGATATTTGAGAAGTGAAATGAAGTTTATTGGATTTACAGAAAGTGTGCTATAATTGTTTAAACAAAATTAGGCAGGTGCATAAATGTGGGCACTGTTGTCATTTTATTGATTCCAAAACCTTTAGAACTAATTATTGGAACTCAAATTGGCTTGGTAAGCTCAGTGACCCCTGACCTACATACACAGGTGAATCCAATTATGAGAGAGTATTTAAGGGGGTCAATTATAAGTTTCCCTCCTCTTTTAATTTTCTCTGAAGAGTAGCAACATGGGGGTCTCAAAACAACTCTCAAATGACCTGAAGACAAAGATTGTTCACCATCATGGTTTAGGGGAAGGATACAGAAAGCTGTCTCAGAGATTTCAGCTGTCTGTTTCCACAGTTAGGAACATATTGAGGAAATGGAAGACCACAGGCTCAGTTCAAGTTAAGGCTCGAAGTGGCAGACCAAGAAAAATCTCGGATAGACAGAAGCGACGAATGGTGAGAACAGTGAGTCAACCCACAGACCAGCACCAAAGACCTACAACATCATCTTGCTGCAGATGGAGTCACTGTGCATCGTTCAACCATTCGGCGCACTTTACACAAGGAGATGCTGTATGCGAGAGTGATGCAGAGGAAGCCTTTTTCTCCGCCCACAGCACAAAAAGTACTGCTTGAGGTGGGCTAAAGCACATTTGGACAAGCCAGCTTCATTTTGGAATAAGGTGCTGTGGACTGATGAAACTAAAATTGAGTTATTTGGCCATAACAAGGGGCGTTATGCATGGAGGAAAAAGAACACAGCATTCCAAGAAAAACACCTGCTACTTACAGTAAAATATGGTGGTGGTTCCATCATGCTGTGTGGCTGTGTGGCCAGTGCAGGGACTGGGAATCTTGTCAAAGTTGAGGGACGCATGGATTCCACTCAGTATCAGCAGATTCTGGAGACCAATGTCCAGGAATCAGTGACAAAGCTGAAGCTGCGCCGGGGCTGGATCTTTCAACAAGACAACGACCCTAAACACTGCTCAAAATCCACTAAGGCATTTATGCAGAGGAACAAGTACAACGTTCTGGAATGGCCATCTCAGTCCCCAGACCTGAATATAATTGAAAATCTGTGGTGTGACTTAAAGAGAGCTGTCCATGCTCGGAAGGCATCAAACCTGAATGAACTAAAGATGTGTTGTAAAGAGGAATGGTCCAAAATACCTTCAACCAGAATCCAGACTCTCATTGGAACCTACAGGAAGCGTTTAGAGGCTGTAATTTCTGCAAAAGGAGGATCTACTAAATATTGATTTCATTTCTTTTTTGTGGTGCCCAAATTGATGCACCTGCCTAATTTTGTTTAAACAATTATAGCACACTTTCTGTAAATCCAATAAACTTCATTTCACTTCTCAAATATCACTGTGTGTGTCTTCTATATGATATATTTAACTGACATTTTTTTATCGTAACAACCAACGATTTATACAGGAAAATCATGACGATTAACAAGGTTGCCCAAACTTTTGCATCCCACTGTAGTCCTACCACATTACAAATCGCTAGTCAGACCACACATGGAGTACTGTGTACAGTTCTGGGCTCCTGTGAACAAGGCAGACATAGCAGATCTGGAGAGGGTCCAGAGGAGGGCAACTAAAGTAATAACTGGAATGGGGCAACTACAGTACCCTGAAAGATTATCAAAATTAGGGTTATTCACTTTAGAAAAAAGACTGAGGGGAGATCTAATTACTATGTATAAATATATCGGGGGTCAGTACAGAGATCTCTCCCATCATTTATTTATCCCCAGGACTGTGACTGTGACGAGGGGACATTTTCTGCGTCTGGAGGAAAGAAGGTTTGTACACAAACATAGAAAAGGATTCTTTACAGTAAGAGCAGTGAGACTATGGAACTCTCTGCCTGAGGAGGTGGTGATGGTGAGTACAATAAAGGAATTCAAGAGGGGCCTGGATGTATTTCTGGAGTGTAATAATATTACAGGCTATAGCTACTAGAGAGGGGTCGTTGATCGAGGGAGTTAAACTGATTGCCTGATTGGAGTCGGGAAGGAATTTTTTTATTCCCCTAAAGTGGGGAAAATTGGCTTCTACCTCACAGTTTTTTTTTTTGCCTTCCTCTGGATCAACTTGCAGGATGACAGGCCGAACTGGATGGACAAATGTCTTTTTTCAGCCTTATGTACTATGTTATGTACTATGTAGAGCAGGGATCAGCAACCCTCAGCACGCCAGCTGCCGTGAAACTACAGCAAACATGTTCGGCTGCTGTTTTTCTAACTCTTCTAACTGTATTTTATTTAATTAAATTTAATTAAAAAAAGAGAGGAAACCTGGCAAATTATGAGACAGTCAGGGCCGATTCAAGTATTTTTGCCAACACAAGCGAAGCTACATTTTGGCGCCCCCCCCCCCCCCTCACACACACACACACACACACACACACACACATTTCTCCCCCTTAAGGACTCAATGTCACATTTCTCCCCCTCCATATCACATCACCCCCATGAACCCCTATTGTGTCACATTTCTTCCCCCCCCCCCCTCCATGGCACATCTTCTCTCCCCCTCCATGGCACTGCCACAGGCACAGACTACAGACAATTCCCCCTTCCCCCAATAATGTTGTGTAAGTAAAGTAAGTTAATAATCATTATGCACTCTGCTCGATGTGCCCTCACCTACCACTCCAGTCGGCAGTCTGGTTGTGTGTGACCCACAGACTCGCAGCATGAGTCACCACCAGCGCCCTCCAGTCCCTGCTGCTGCCTGCCGAGGCGCCACCTGCCACGCTAGTCACACCCCGTGACCGGCCGTGCTCTGTGAGTGAGAGATGCCGTTGGGGCCGTGCGCAGGCTGGGTCGTGTGCCCAGCGGCGCAAGAACTACTCGGACTCTGAGTACTCACGCAAGTGAATTGATTTTAAAAAAAAAGTTAATTTTTCCGCCCACCCCTTCTCTGTGCCCAGTGCGCCCTAAGGCAGCAGCTTGGTCTGCCTTATGGTAGCGCCGGGCCTGAAGACAGTGGAAGAAAAAAATTATCATAAGGGTTTGTCAAAAGGATAAAAAAAAAATCCGTCATGGCTGTAAAAACTGAAGTCATGACACCATTGTCAACAAAGACTAACAGTATGCATTTAAGCAGACCCTCTACCTCTTTTAGGTTTCACATATTATCTTCCCATAATCAAAATGGCTACAATGAAACTGCTTCATCCCACCAACATGAAAATTTAGTCAACTTTGCAAATCTCAGGTTATTATTAATATATTATGCAATATGATCGGCAATAGTCTCTGTATCGCCATTAATACACACCAATTAGATATGGCTCTGTTCACACATGCAGTGCTATTTTTATTGTCTAAATGACACGTTAAAATAATCTGTTATAAGTCAATGGGGTCTGTTGGGCACCGGTGGTAACCGTTATGCGCCAGATCATCACTATTTTGTGGTTTCTGTTATAAACAGACACTTTAACGTGTATGAGCCTATACATTAGCATAGTCAAGCAAAAGTGTAACACGCAATGTCTGTGACCTCCAAATTTGAAAAGAAAAACTTTACTTGACGGTGTGATCATAACTACATGAGTCTTGTATGAATTGGACAAATTTGATTTGTTTTAAAAGTTTATCCCAGCTCATACCATTAAGTGCATAAAATAAATGGGTATGCCTTAAGGGCATTAAGATAAATGAAGTGGCAGTGTCTTGATCTTGAATACAAAAAAAAAACTTGGGAAGTACAGCTGGCCCTTATTCTTCTAAGATAATCGGTTAAAAAATTTGCTTCACAAACACATCCATTCATCATTAATGTCAGTGCTTATTGCTCAGATGACAGGGAAAATGCTAATACAATTTTTTACAGAAGAGCAACAATTCTGAAAGTGGATATTAAGAAGTTAAACAGCATCTTACATTGGAAAATTTAGAATAGCAGTTTGAAGGCTACAAGTGCCCCATAGGTCCTCCAATGGTCATATACTCCAGAGACACATCAATCATTGAAAAAGCTTTTAATCAAGATATGGGTTTTGTTGAAAGGAACAGGGAGATGGGGGATAAAGAAGATAGTTGTTGAAAACCAATCAATCTGCAGTGATCTTCTTGGACTTTATCCAAAAGAGAAAAAACTTATTTTTCTTATTAAACTTACTTTTAGGTAAAAAATCAAGTACAAAAGTCTCTATATTACTTTTTAATTGCAGATTTCTTTTTAGTGTTTATTTTTTTTCTGAAAGACGACTGCCTCCTTACATGGTTATCAAGAAGTCATGGCGTGTTTCCAGTACTGTTGATCTTCAAAGAAGTATGGAGATCTGTAAGAACTGCAGTGTCGGTACCTAATTTATGGCCAAAACAGATTCAGTCTGTGCCAGCGGCTGAGATGAAGAACTCCCTAATGAATAATTGCTGAGGGCAATGGTATCTGTCCAAGTCTCTTCTGCTGGTCCTACATTGGCCAAATTTATGACTGGCCTGATAACAGGCCTTAATTTTTTCATTTTCATTTCCAATAGTTTTTCCCATTCCCTTGTAGTACTAGACAACCCATGGACATCGGTGATACTTTTTGTGATGGAAAAAAAAACATAATATACAACTACTTTGATGTTTACATTATATCTGAGTGATAGTGGGAGATTGATTCTTCTTTTGGAGGCCACAAACAGTCACTAGATGCTTCAAAGTTCCTATATGTAAGCCCTACCTTCACCCTCCCTCTTATGCCGACCTCTAAAGTTATCTCGGGTATTAAAGGGGTTCTGCACTTTCATTTAATTGATGATCTATCCTCTGGTACTCCTCTGATGACAAAACGTTATTGGACTAACTAAAAATTGTTCTAATTGAACTCATTACCCAAACTTCAAAATTCTAATTTGTTTTTGGTCATTATTACTATTAGGCCTCTTTCACACGAGCGTGATGGATTAGGTCCAGATGCGTTCAGGGAAACTCGCACCATTTTGCAAGCAAGTTCATTCAGTTTTCTCTGCAATTTAGTTCAGTTGTTCATTTTTTTTTCTGCACTGGTGCAATGCGTTTTGCACGTGCGTGATAAACTGAAGGTTTACAAACAACATCTCTTAGCAACCATCAGTGAAAAACGCATTGCATCCGGACTTGCTACCGGATGCAATGCGTTTTTCACTGAAGCCCCATTCACTTCTATGGGGCCAGGGCTGCGTGAAAAACGCTGAATATAGAACATGCTGCGTATTTCACGCAACGCAGAACTGATGCGTGAAAAAAAACACTCATGTACATAGACCCATTGAAATAAATGGGTCAGGATTCAGTGCGGGTGCTATGCGTTCGTGTGAAAGGGGCCTTAAAAGCTTTTTTTTTTCTTCTCTAAATTGTGGTAAAATATCTGTGCACGTGTGCCTTTTATTGTAAAGCTTGACCTGAAGTCAACAGATACGGGAATAGTCATTCACAAGGGAACCAGAATGGACACAACCACTGGGACAAAAATCTTTAATCCTGAATGTCAATGAAAACAAATTTTTTATGATGTCCTCTATTTCTATAATTACTCTATAACCTCTATAATTACTGTATGCTTTTGAATTGTTAGTATAAAGTAATTTGTTTTTTATTACAGTTTTAATTTCGTTTAACAGTTGCTTGTAAAAAAAAAACATGGTTTTCCTATACCTTCTTTACTGGCAACCCATGATCTTCCTCTGGCTTAGAAAATGTTTTTTTCTCAATTATCATCTGATCTGTCAAGCGCTAGATATTATTTCAAGTGAGCAATGCTTCACATCCATTTTCTGTGTGGCACTGCGTTCAAGAGGATTGTTTGTGACATGCTTTCTTTGATGTTGTGTTCTTCTAATGAAAGCAGCCCACTCTACAGGAAGGAATAAAAAAGTTGTAAACATTCTCTCACCCAACTTAAAAGAAAGCTGATCCCTCGCCTTAAATTGGCAATCTGAAAACAACATGTTCTGCCACAATACAATGACAAAATTGAATGTGTGCCCATAATAATGCTTTGAGATAATATCCCCCACTTCTCAGCCTATTCAGTTCAAAATACTAAGAGCTACATAAAAGGCCATGTACAATCTGTCCCTTCCTTACATTTCTGACCTACCTTCCCAAAATCTCCCTCCATGTAATATCCAATCCTCACATGACCTCCTCCTTTCCTCTCCTTTTGTCTTATTCCTTGCACAATCGTCTACAAGATTTCTTGCGTGCATTCTCCATACTCAAGAACTCTCTACCCCTAAGTTAATGCTTATTGTACTTGTTTTTGTGGTTGTTTCATATCCTTTATGTATCACCCCTTTAGATGTTCAGTGCCTTGGAATTAATGGTGCTTTAAAAAAAAGCTAACAGCCAATGCATTACAATAGAGGTTGTATTGTAATGCATTGCAGAGGGCATCACATCCCAGAAGTTGAAGTCCCAGAGGGACAAAAAAAATTAGTATTTTTCTTAATGAAAAAAAAAAAAATCCCCAAATAAAACACACAAAATTGTAAAGAAAAAAAAGAAAACGGGACATATTGGGTATTGCCGTGTCCGTACCGAACAGCTCTACAAAAATATCACATGATCCACCCCCTCACCTGAACACCGTAGAAAAAAAATAAAATAAAAACTGCTAAAAGAATAATTTTTTTGTCCCCTTGCAACACCAAGCGATCAAATAGGCGTATGCCGCTCAAAATAATACCAATCAAACTGTCACCTCATCCCGCAAAAAATGAGCCTCTACATAAAACAATTGAGCAAACAATAAAAAAAACTATGGCTCTCAGAATATGGAGACACTAAAACATGATTTTTTTGGTTTCAAAAATGCTTTTATTGTGTTAAAAGTGAA
This sequence comes from Bufo bufo, assembly GCF_905171765.1. Taxonomy (NCBI): domain Eukaryota; kingdom Metazoa; phylum Chordata; class Amphibia; order Anura; family Bufonidae; genus Bufo; species Bufo bufo. Next base: position 439,168,667 of record NC_053393.1, on the reverse strand, counting down.
ACAAAAAGACATATTAGGTATCCCGTGTCCGTAATAACTAGGTCTATTAAAATATCACATAACCCCTCAGGTGAACACCATAAAAATAAAAACCATGTAAAAAAAAAAGCAGTTTTTTGTCACCTTACATCACAAAAAGTGTAACACCAAGCGATCAAAAAGTCTTACGCACCCCAAAATCATACCAATCAAACTGTCATCTCATCCCGCAAAAAATGAGTCCTAAGACAATTGCCCAAAAAATCTAAATAAAACTATATATTGTTTTTTGTCACCTATCACAAAAAGTGTAATAGCAAGCGATCAAAAAGTCATTTGCACCCTAAAATTGTACCAATCAAACCGTCATCTCATCCCGCAATAAATTAAAAAAATAAAACAAACTGGCTTTCAGAATATGGGGAGTTTTATGTAAAACTGAAACAAACAACAACAAAAAAGTAGTCATATTTGGTATTTTCGCATCCGTAACAACCCGCTCTATAAAAATAGCACAGATCTAACCTGTCAGATGAACATTGTAAAAAAATAAAAACAGTGCCAAAACAGCTATTTTTTGTTACCTTGCCTCACAAAAAGTGTAATATAGAGCAACCAAAAATGATATGTACCCTAAAATAGTACCAACAAAACTGCCACCTTATCCCGTAGTTTCCATAATGGGGTCATTTTTTTTGGAGTTTCTACTCTAGGGGTGCATCAGGGGGTCTATCAGACATAAAATAAATAAAAACTTGCCTCTCCTGCTCTACTGGGATCCTGAGCCAGGACCCCTCACTGCGTGCACCGCATTGCCCTGAATGCATACCAGGTGACTTGAACATTGAATATGGATTTATTCCAGTAAGGGGATTGGAGTGCTGTTTATCTTTCTTTTTGTATCTGCTCTAGATGGTGCCACCACTTGGGAGGTATGGCACACTTTTCCTCCAGGTCTGCACTGTGACCTGGTGTTGCACAAGTGATCATTGTGTGCGAGCATAGTGTGTGCTTACACACACTATGTCCTGACGGTGTTTGCAGTCAGAACACAGTGCAGTGCCGGGAGAGCGGTGAGCAAAGCCAGCACCAGGAGGGCTATATTTGCCACTCCCCAGTCCTACTGTGTACTAACCAAAATTGTTATGCTGATGGTTGACCAAAGTGTCCCATAGATCTAGTGTTGCAAGGTGTATATGAGGACATCAAAACAAAGTCTCTTTCTTAAAGGCTGGTGCTTATAGAAAAATCTGCTGCTTCTGCTCCACAGTAATCAACTAGAAGTGATTCTTCACCCTCAGAATTCAATTTGTTTGTGCAATCATTGTAAAATTTCCAGTTTTGCCAGATTCAATCATGTTATAGGCTACTGCACAGAACTTTGAGCTAAAACATTATTGAATCTGTATAAACTGGAAATTTTGCAATAAAAGGTCAGTTGAATGAAAAGGACACTAAAGTTAAAAATAGTATTTTCCCCTTATGGGACCCCAACTGCAAAGACAACAGCGCAAAACGCTATCAGTCCTACACGCCTCCATCAACTCTGTGATGGCTCAGATCACCGCTAACACGCAAAAAAAATCACTGAATTAAAAAACAATGGACACGGGGGAAGCAAGTATGGAGACGGTACTGGCCTCACTGCGACAACGAGAAACCACAGAGATGCTGCTCATAGAAAAATTGGAAGATCTGGAAAACAGATAAGAGGAACAACCTCCGATTTGTAAGGATTCCGGAATCAGTAACTGCAGAGGCCCTAATAGCCTTCCTGGCGATCAAAATCCCGCAGGCTTATGCTTTTTGATCAAAATGTACACTAATGCCTCTTGTACAGCATGTAGTATGGGGGGCTGTACACTTCAATATGGCGCTGAGAAGCAAGTTTAATTAGATCAAAGCATAGCATTGTGGATGTGCGATCCAGTTCTGTTTTTCTCCCCCTGATATATGTTATTTGAATCTTTCTTCTTTACTACTGGCATCAGCACTCCTCCCATTTAGCACAGGTTGTTTTAATTTTGCAGAAGTCTGCATATAAGTGGTCATTGACCTGTAGCTCTTGATATCAATGGACATGTTGTGTTAGACAACTGTTCACATGGTGCAGTACTGCGTGGTGGCCTTTGTTTTTGTGGCGCTGGGTTGGTGGGACCCAGTGCCATGGGTGGCATTGTCAGACAGCAGGGTTGCTGTTTGACTCCTGGGTCCCGCCGCCTACTAGGGCATTGCCGCTTTGTCACCGCATTGTGCTGCGTCTTTTTGTCAGAGTAGGTCCCACTCAAAAAGGCAACCTCTGTGTGGTGAATGGGCTTATGCCTTTTGATCAAAATGTACACTAATGCCTCTTGTACAGCATGTAGTATGGGGGGCTGTACACTTCAATATGGTTTAATTCGATCAAAGCATAGCATTGTGGATGTGCGATCCAGTTCTGTTTTTCTCCCCCTGATATATATTACTTTTGAGCGGGCTCAAGCAACCGATTTGGACTAGGGCTTTTCTATTTACATGGAAGGAAAGGGCCATAATGTACCTGGGGATATCCATCCCTAAAAAAACATCTCAATTATATAACTACAATGTAAAACCCTATATTTCCTCCCTAGAGTCTACTCTCACGGTTTGGCAACACTTCTCGCTATCATATGTGGGAAGAATAAATCTTCTTAAAATGAGTTCCCTAGGTTACTTTATAAACTTCAAATGCTGCCTATCTACCTAAGACCGAAGGATGAAAAGCAAATAAACTACTTGTATAGGAAATTTATCTGGACTGGGAGACACCCCAGGAAAGCCTGGCACATATTGCAACAGTCCAAACTAAACGGGGGTTTAAATTTCCCTGTTATTAAACTGTATAATATTGCAGCCCTGATGAGAGTAGTGCGGGATTGGTTACACTCCTCATTGCGATATACTTCAGTGACCATAGACCAATCCTTCATACCGCACATAGCCCTGCCAAACCTATTACACACCTCGCACGGGAATCTCCCCCAAATAGTGAAGGATAATCCACTTCTCCTGACAACGTGGCGAGCATGGTGCAAATCAAGGGGTCTGTGTAAATTGCACTCTTCATTCTTGGCACAATTAACATTGGTGCTGAACCCCTCTTTTCAGAATAGGTCCTCACACCCAATTTTTGCCCGTTGGCAAACGCAAGGCATCACTAATATAGGTAAACTCATAAATGAGCAAACTAAGTCGGTCAAACCGATCCTTCAGTTACAGAGAGACTACCCAAACATAGTTTTTTTCCTGTATCTACAGGCAAAGAGCTACATTACTAAGGTAATTTCCTCTATGCCAGACACTGAGTGGAGCCCATATTTGAAAAAATGGTACTCGAGCCCTAATCAGGGGAAAAAACAAATCTCGGTTAATTACAGGTTCCTGTACATACCTCTTGATTACACCACATCCAAAGTCTCCCTGACAAAGTAGAAGACTGCGGTACCACAGGCCACCCCAGCTGTGATACTTAGGACACTCGAACTCTCTCACAAGCACTTACCCGTAGCACGCTATGTAGAGATGGTCTTACAAATATGCCATAGATCCTATTTGACTCCAAGGAGAGGATTCAAAATGGGCATTTATGACTCTACATGCTGTTTTAAATGTGGGGCTCTGGATGCGGAACTTTGGAGCAATACCTCCCCACGTGCCCGTTTGACGTCAACTACGTCGAGCTCACGAGACGTGGTATGGTCACTGGGTACCAAGACGTGATGTTACTCCCTCCCAGAGGAGCATGTAAGGTCAGCTTGGTACAGTTTTCACAGACACCATCTGTCCACGTGGGCGCTGAGAGAGCCTTTCACTGCCGCAGTGAAACAGCGCTTTCTCAGCCCGGGTATATTGCCACTAGCTTCTCATTTGATATAAGCCCTGTCCGCTAACTGAATTATATAGGGTAAGAAACCAACCCGCAGTAGCTTATAACTAGGCCGAAACACGGACGTGGGGATTTGTGATCGAGATACAAAACAGCACAAGATTAAATTATCTATCTAATCGCCTTAAGGGCACACTAGATCACACTATACACAAAGAATATATACAGTGGTCTGAGGTTAGAAATACAGGTAATATGGTAAACATAGAATGTGTCGGCAGATAAGAACCATTTGGCCCATCTAGTCTGCCCAATATACTGTACTGGTACACACAGGATTACACAGAGCACAAGTCAGTTACCGGGTAGATGAATGTTCCTTTGCGTTATGATTAGTCCTTTGCTGTATTCACATGGAGGGCAGTGATGTCAGCTGGTTGCATGGCCCTCTAAACACATGGCAGAATGTTACCCTCCTTCAAAGTAAAGACCCATCTGCTTGCTGGCACAAGCCTTTTAAACTGCAGCCGGCCCCTCCTTTGGGAAGTCTCCACTCCCCCTCTTCTGGGCTGGCATTAAATGACCCACAAAACCCTTTAGGGTTCATAGCTCCAGAACGTCACAGGGGGATGGTTCTGGGACCAACAGATCCGCCTGTGTTCTGGCTACAAGTAGAGTCCAAACATGATAGTTATTTGGTTTCTGTGGGGGAGATATGTATATCTCTCTTCCCTGGGCTCTCACCACCACCACACTAAGACCATGGGCATGTTCATCGTGGCCACTGGGACACAAATATGTATCCAGTTTGTGCCTGTGAGGGCCAGGCGATTAATAATTCCTTATAAATCGCCAGTTCCAGGCTGTCTGCTAGATTTGATTGAACTGGGGAATTGCTTAGACCAGGGAGGTTTTCCTGCAGGATCCATGCTGTCTGAATGGGGTGTGAAATTGTAAACAAAGGTGGCCTGCAAGAAGTTCTCTGCCATATGGCTGGGGCTTTGAAGCAGGGCCCTCATGTGGAGTTCACTACCGCTGCTATCTGACAGCTTATGGCTGGTGTGGGAACATGACATGAAATAATAATCCATATTCCTCACAGAACTATAACACTGTTTATGGGATTGTCCAAAGATCAGAGAGTTCTGGGACAAAATCATTAATTTCACTAACACACATTTAACTAATTTCACCCCACCCGACCCCCTTTGGGCTTTATTCGGGTACCTGGACATAGACAAATATAACTGCACCCCAGGATGCATAAAACTTGCATTTTGTGGCAGCAGCAGGCACCAAGGCAATCTTGCAAGTTTGTCTAAAACCTACAATCCCCCTTTCAAACTATTATTGGAGAAACTCTCCTACATCGTGCACATGGATTGGGTTGAGGCCTTGCACTGAAAAGACAAGAAAGTAAAACACTTGTTCCAGGTGTGGGAAAGCTCTATTAACGTATTACCATTACATGTACGTAAGGCTATTCACGAGTGCTCTTCTGTGACCACTTGGTTCCAGGAGCAGGTGTTGATGGGCGAAGAGCCAGTGCTGTTGGCCTGAGGCCAGGGCGGGGGGGAAGGGGGAAGTGCCCAGATAAACCCAAGCATTTTTATTTTATTTTCTGTTGTTGTTGCTCATTTTCTTCTTGCTTGCGAAAAACACATTAAAAGGTACTTGAGGCCCAAGCAACGAGAAAACGTTACAGCAAATAACTTGCTGGTTACTGGTGGATCTTATATGTCCAAACCATCATAGACTGGTCATTGTCAGAGACTGACATATGCTATTGTGTTAACCTCGCTTATACTGAAAATATGATACCAATTTGATATCCTGTCTGTATGAATCCGGAAAGCCGTAGACGACTACTACGCTTCAGAATTGTCAAAAACAGATATAGATGATGACAAACTGTTTTTTTGTTTTGTCCTTTCTTTTTCCTTTCTTATGTTTGTGTTTGTTTTTCTAAAATTGAAAACTCAATAAAAATAGTATTTTCCATTGGTGATATTCTGTGTTATTTTTTTTATTTAAAATGGTAAAAAGAGAGTATTGCAATATATTTCCCAGGAGACATATATTTGTCTTCCCTCCATTCCCTTTCCGATGTGCATACATTTGGAATAAGTTTATCAAAACAGTTGGGACTCAAGTTGGGAGGCATATTACTGCTGCAGAAATAGGCCTTTATACCTGGAGACCAGACAAGCTTCTCTTCCTCTAGCAGCACACAGATGAATTTGACATAAAAAATTCGCACAACCTAGCGTTTTACCGCCAACCTCTCCTCTTTCCAAAAAAAACCAGGCAGGACTATCAGCCCTAATAGATTTATCGTTTACACCAGTTCTGTGGTGAAAAATGGTGACTTGAAATCTGTGCCAGCTCTTAGATTTCATTCTAGGCGCATGGACTGCCAAAGGATATGTTTAATTTTATGACAAAGCATGCACCTCATCATAAAACTTTTGATATGTTATAGAGACAAAAAGTTTTGATCGGTGGGGGTCTGAGCACTGAGAGCACCACCCATCACTAGATCAAGGAGAGAGAAGAGCACGCATGTAGGGCTCTCCTCACTGCAGAGGACGGAATCAAGACTGGCCCATAGACTTCTATTGGCCTTGTCTCCTGCAGCAAAGAAAGAGCGGAACATACCCGTGCTTTGCTCTCCTCGTTCTAGCGACATAACAAAAGTTTACTAAAACTCAGTGACCCTTTTAAGGCCATTATCCAGCAGTACAGGGGATATCAAGGGCGGCATTAAAAACGCCAGTTTTGATAGATCTCTCCCTTTGTTTAGAAGCTTTTCTTATACATTCTTAAAATTCTTTTTTCTTTAAGTTGTAATGGGGAAATTAAGACACCGTATGACATAACCTAACACAGAACACGTGAATCTCATAAGTGCCCTAGACACATATGAATGGAAAATCCAGACCAATCAAACCACAGAAAGTATGAAGTCATTTAGTGGTTATTATATTACAGAACTATTATGTGAAGAAGTGGTGATCTTATGTGTAATGTGAAAAACGAAAAGGTATCAAATAACCAGTCTATATCAATGCCATGAGTAACTATCATCTACTGGAATGTATTGTAGGTACAGACACTTTGACCTTGAGAACTGGATATTATGGTGAGTCTTGGCATGATATAAGCAGTGAAATGTGAACATTATTTAAAATCATCTGCCTTTCCGCTATTACTATATAATGAGGTAGGTCTGATGCAGAGCTCATGATGTGGATTAGATATGGCTGATGACTCTGTGACTACACTCTAATGTCTGTATTGTGGAGATCTCTATATAAAATCCTGACTTTTTGTTGATGGTGAAGACATCGGCTCTTCAATAGCTAAAACGCATGAAATCGTTCTGTGATATCTGTAAATTATAGGTCCCTGGATTTTCACTAGTGCTAAAATATTATACCATACTCTCCTTGAATGAATAATAATACCACAGCTTAACTTAGTGATCAGCATGTTTTGGGCCAAATGTCATATTTTTTGCTTTATAAGACGCACCTGATAATAAGGTGCACCTAGGTTTTAGAGCAGAAAAATCTGAAAACAAATATTTTTCATCAGACCCTCGATCTTTACCAGACCTCAGTTCAGACCCCCCAAACTTCATCAGATCTCAGATCAGCCCCCCCCCATCAGATCCACAATATTTATCAAACCTCAGATCAGACCCCCAAACTGTATCAGATGTAAGTTCCCCCAATCAGATCCCCAAACTTTCAGACCTCAGAACAGACTCCTAAATCTTCATCAGATCTCAGATCAGACTAAAATAAATTAACTTACCTCTCCTGCTCTGGATCACACGCTCTTCCTGCACTCACCGCTCTCTGGTCTTCTTCTTCTTCTGGGCCTGCTCTGCACTGTGACCTGACAACGCACAGCATCAGGTCATAGTGCACGCCTGCATGAACTATGTACTGATGCTTAGTTCAGGTCTTAAAGATGCAGCGATACTAATTATGTAGAGGGTTTTTATTCTTTTAATTTTTTTCCACTAAAACTTTTTTCGGGGAATACTGTAGATGATTTTTATTTTTTATTTTTTTAAGGAGGAATGTGTGGTTAAAATAATTTTTCCTGTTGTATGCTGACTATGGCCCTCCCGATTTCATACAGTTCAAAGGAAGATGTCTGAACCCAGTGCTGAAGCTGGAGACTTTCTTTAACCATCCATGGACATCCATTGCCAGTTCCAGGTGATCGTTAGTTTTACGTTTACGGTTTACAATATATTATTTGTCCTGTATGCTTATTTCATTGGTGCTTTGTTACTGCTGTATCATTGTATAGAACTACAGGCAAAAAGAGACAAATGACATCTTCTACTCTGTGTGTATGTCCTCCCTGACAATTCCCCAACTACAGAAAGGTAGCTAGGCCCTATATATTAAAAAGTGACAGCAGTACAACATAGTATAAAAAAATCTCTACATGTATAGATACATTTTCCTCTCCTGCTCTGGACTGCAAGATTGCATCAGTTTTATGGTTTTGTGATGAGAAGATATTAAGAACCAAATGCAGTATACAGATTGTCAGAGGTAATAGACTAGAGGCTCCTCTATTATGAGCTCGATAGTTTATGACCTCCCCATATTGAATCCTTCTTACACATAGCATGAAGCAAAGCAGAACTGTACACTGACGGTTGTGCTTTGAGCTGCCTGTATCAATTCGCACAGTAAATGAACCTGAGTGACTTCTCACACAACACTTCAACATGGATAAAAGGAGCAAACCTCTGAAGGTCAGCACCATAGAGCCAGAAGCCATTCAGCATACTAAATAACTTGTTTCCCCTTTATAAATGTCAGAAATTCAAAATCCATCATTCTGCAATAGAATGTTTGGTGCCACACGTATAGATATAGAAACGGGTTTAGGAACGGGCTGTCCAATTGATTTTGGTAATATTTACTTACTGGTCACTTACAACTGATTTTTTCTTATTATTTACTATAAGGCTGTATTCACACGTCGGCCATCACACAGCCATTTTCAGAATGATTGACGTCTGTGGGTGTAGTCTCACATTTGTTGTTGTTGTTGTAACGGACCGTGAACACTCGCTGTCAAAAACTAGAACATATCCTATTTTTGACGGCCTGACGGACCAATAGAAGTCAATGGGCCCGTATATAGTGGCTGTTCTACAGAATTTCACCTATCTGACGACCATTAAAAACTAGTTGATAGGAAAGGGGGAAGATAATAATAATATGCTGGAGAGGCAAGAGAAAATGCCACCTGGCCAAATATGTGACTATCCTGTGGGTGTTTTCAGGGAGTTGGGGGGGAAAAAAGCCAGTGTAATTCATCCGTTTTAAAATGGTCATTAAAAATACCTTGTGAATGGATGACTGTGAGAAATGGCTAGACAGCCGGGAAATGGTTAAAAAAAATGGTGACACACGGATGCAAGATGGCCATGAAAACCGGTCTATTTTTTATGTTTATTTTTTTCTTACGTTTTGGGTGAATATAGCCTCATTAACTAGCATAAGTGCTTATGTTAGTTGTTTGAACGTTGTATATTTGTTTATTGCCCTTTGTCACATGTGCAATATCGTTTTTTAAAGGCCTCCTGCACATGGAAGAACCTTGTATATTCACAGGTACAGCATGGGCTTCTCAGCACGATTGGGAACTTGTACTGAGCCGTAATACGGATGCATGATTGAGCCCTAATGGCAATTTTTTGTCACTGGAAATTGAAAACCACAGTATTGATCTGGGAATATGGAATATCAGCAAATAATTATATCCACACATTCCGAGGTAATCATTACAAACACTGACAGATGCTAGCACTTGTAATCATGTATAAGTGACTTTCTTATTGTACATTTGCAGTAATGATCTGTGTAATTGTCTTCTTAAAAGCAATCATCTCATTCATGAGGCCTTGTTTTTTATGATAAAATGAGAGGTAACCTATGTAACCCTGTGTCCTAACTCAAGTTATGGGGGTTGTTCAATATTAGCAAAAATTGGGGCACAGGCAGGGAAGGGTGTACAATAGCAAAATAAGCATTACTACCCTGCTGAGCTAAAATTCCAGCACCCAGGTCTCTGTTTACAGGGCTTTAAAGGTCTACTGTAGAGGCCATTGGGCTGCAGCCCTGTAAACAAAGACCCACGTGGAGGACCTGAATGGTGGCACTGGAGCAGAGGAGGATTCATCAGGTAAATGCTTATTTTGTTCTTTTTACACTATCTCTTGCTTGGGCCCCAATTGTTAATTTCCCCATTAAAAATAAATTACATGTAGGTGTAATTCCTCACCTTCAACCTAAGCCAATGATCGTCATCTTGTCTAATTTATGAAGTCTCACACAGCCCTTGACTCCTTTGGAAAGCAATTCATCACATTTGGCCAGTGCCAAGAGAAAGGAATTTATGTTCTTAAATGTTTTAATTTCGCCAAAAATATCATGGAGTCCCTGAAGAAGGAAAAAGAAAGCATTTTCCACTGTACATTTTCCATCCTCTTCCAGGATCTGACAAAATATATACAAAAAATATATAATCTAGCATTATACCATAATAGCCACGTAACACGGCTTGTCGCATTGTCCCCATTGTAGCAAAAAAAATAATTAATAGAAATTAGTATAGCAGAAAGACCATGAACAGAAATATTCGTGTTACAGAGAACAGTTGCTAGGGGGGTTGTCAGGTATAGAGTAGGAATGATGGAGAGAGGTCGGGTTAAAAAACAAAGCCTTGAGCTCATGAAGTGGTCCTCCCTCTCAGAACACACCTATTAGGACATATAGACAGGGGTTGCCTTCATGATACAAGCCCTTTAAGGCAGTAGATGTATTTGATTGGACATCAGACACTACCACTAAGATAACCATTATGTAAACATTCATAAAAGTAAGGCTTTTATTACTTTTGCAAGTGTATACCTGCTAGCAGTTGTGACTGTGCTAAACTGTACTAGGTAGGGGCTGGGGCAGTGGCGTTGCGAGGGGGGTGCGGGGGGTGCGGGCCGCACCGGGTGACACCAGTCTGATGGGGTGTCACCCGCCGGCCGCCGGAGTTCTCCTTACTTCTGGCAAGCACTTCTGCCCGGCCATCACGTGGTGAAGGGGGTGTGACTGCCTGGTGAGTGGCGCCGCGGCGGATGCACTGCAGGAGCAGCCAGCAGGCCTAGGACTCGAGTCTGGAGCTAATGGATTGGGTGGTGAGTCACGTGACAGCAGTGACTCACTCACACAGCCAGCCAGACCTGCCACTGCCGCGCCTGAGGGAGGAGGAGGTGTGGTAAGTAGCGCAGAGAGCGCATATTGACTTTATATTTAGATTATTTCATTTAATACCCCATTATAGTATTTATTAAATTTAGGGGGGGGGGGGGGGGTTTGGCAGCCAGGTTAAAGCTTGAACAGAAGGTGGAAGTGCACTTTAATGCTCTATGACTCATGGAGCATTAAAGTGCATTTCCTGGAAATGCAGCAAACTACATAATGGAGGGCAGTGTGGGGGGCAAATTACATAATGGAGGGCAGTGTGGGGGCAAATTACTTAGTGGGGGGGGCAAATTACATAATGGAGGGCAGTGTGGGGGGCAAATTACTTAGTGGGGGGGGGCAAATTACATAATGGAGGGCAGTGTGGGGGGCAAATTACCTAATGTGAGGCAGTGTGGGGGGGCATATTACTTAACCACCTCAGCCCCCAGTGCTTAAACACCCTGAAAGACCAGGCCACTTTTTACACTTCTGACCTACACTACTTTCACCGTTTATTGCTCGGTCATGCAACTTACCACCCAAATGAATTTTACCTCCTTTTCTTCTCACTAATAGAGCTTTCATTTGGTGGTATTTCATTGCTGCTGACATTTTTACTTTTTTTGTTATTAATCGAAATTTAACGATTTTTTTGCAAAAAAATGACATTTTTCACTTTCAGTTGTAAAATTTTGCAAAAAAAAACGACATCCATATAGAAATTTTGCTCTAAATTTATAGTTCTACATGTCTTTGATAAAAAAAAAATGTTTGGGTAGAAAAAAAATGGTTTGGGTAAAAGTTATAGCGTTTACAAACTATGGTACAAAAATGTGAATTTCCGCTTTTTGAAGCAGCTCTGACTTTCTGAGCACCTGTCATGTTTCCTGAGGTTCTACAATGGCCAGACAGTACAAACACCCCACAAATGACCCCATTTCGGAAAGTACACACCCTAAGGTATTCGCTGATGGGCATAGTGAGTTCATAGAACTTTTTATTTTTTGTCACAAGTTAGCGGAAAATGATGATTTTTTTTTTTTTTTTTTTTTCTTACAAAGTCTCATATTCCACTAACTTGTGACAAAAAATAAAAAGTTCTATGAACTCACTATGCCCATCAGCGAATACCTTGGGGTCTCTTCTTTCCAAAATGGGGTCACTTGTGGGGTAGTTATACTGCCCTGGCATTCTAGGGGCCCAAATGTGTGGTAAGGAGTTTGAAATCAAATTCAGTGAAAAATGACCTGTGAAATCCGAAAGGTGCTCTTTGGAATATGGGCCCCTTTGCCCACCTAGGCTGCAAAAAAGTGTCACACATCTGGTATCCCCGTACTCAGGAGAAGTTGAGGAATGTGTTTTGGGGTGTCATTTTACATATACCCATGCTGGGTGAGATAAATATCTTGGTCAAATGACAACTTTGTATAAAAAAATGGGAAAAGTTGTCTTTTGCCAAGATATTTCTCTCACCCAGCATGGGTATATATAAAATGACACCCCAAAACACATTCCCCACCTTCTCCTGAGTACGGAGATACCAGATGTGTGACACTTTTTTGCAGCCTAGGTGGGCAAAGGGGCCCATATTCCAAAGAGCACCTTTCGGATTTCACTCGTCATTTTTTACTGAATTTGATTTCAAACTCCTTACCACACATTTGGGCCCCTAGAATGCCAGGGCAGTATAACTACCCCACAAGTGACCCCATTTTGGAAAGAAGACACCCCAAGGTATTCCGTGAGGGGCATGGCGAGTTCCTAGAATTTTTTATTTTTTGTCACAAGTTAGTGGAAAATGATGATTTTTTTTTTTTTTTTTTTTTTTCATACAAAGTCTCATATTCCACTAACTTGTGACAAAAAATAAAAACTTCCATGAACTCACTATGCCCATCAGCGAATACCTTGGGGTCTCTTCTTTCCAAAATGGGGTCACTTGTGGGGTAGTTATACTGCCCTGGCATTCTAGGGGCCCAAATGTGTGGTAAGGAGTTTGAAATCAAATTCAGTGAAAAATGACCTGTGAAATCCGAAAGGTGCTCTTTGGAATATGGGCCCCTTTGCCCACCTAGGCTGCAAAAAAGTGTCACACATCTGGTATCCCCGTACTCAGGAGAAGTTGAGGAATGTGTTTTGGGGTGTCATTTTACATATACCCATGCTGGGTGAGATAAATATCTTGGTCAAATGACAACTTTGTATAAAAAAATGGGAAAAGTTGTCTTTTGCCAAGATATTTCTCTCACCCAGCATGGGTATATATAAAATGACACCCCAAAACACATTCCCCACCTTCTCCTGAGTACGGAGATACCAGATGTGTGACACTTTTTTGCAGCCTAGGTGGGCAAAGGGGCCCATATTCCAAAGAGCACCTTTCGGATTTCACTCGTCATTTTTTACTGAATTTGATTTCAAACTCCTTACCACACATTTGGGCCCCTAGAATGCCAGGGCAGTATAACTACCCCACAAGTGACCCCATTTTGGAAAGAAGACACCCCAAGGTATTCCGTGAGGGGCATGGCGAGTTCCTAGAATTTTTTATTTTTTGTCACAAGTTAGTGGAAAATGATGATTTTTTTTTTTTTTTTTTTTTTCATACAAAGTCTCATATTCCACTAACTTGTGACAAAAAATAAAAACTTCCATGAACTCACTATGCCCATCAGCGAATACCTTGGGGTCTCTTCTTTCCAAAATGGGGTCACTTGTGGGGTAGTTATACTGCCCTGGCATTCTAGGGGCCCAAATGTGTGGTAAGGAGTTTGAAATCAAATTCAGTGAAAAATGACCTGTGAAATCCGAAAGGTGCTCTTTGGAATATGGGCCCCTTTGCCCACCTAGGCTGCAAAAAAGTGTCACACATCTGGTATCCCCGTACTCAGGAGAAGTTGAGGAATGTGTTTTGGGGTGTCATTTTACATATACCCATGCTGGGTGAGATAAATATCTTGGTCAAATGACAACTTTGTATAAAAAAATGGGAAAAGTTGTCTTTTGCCAAGATATTTCTCTCACCCAGCATGGGTATATATAAAATGACACCCCAAAACACATTCCCCACCTTCTCCTGAGTACGGAGATACCAGATGTGTGACACTTTTTTGCAGCCTAGGTGGGCAAAGGGGCCCATATTCCAAAGAGCACCTTTCGGATTTCACTCGTCATTTTTTACAGAATTTGATTTCAAACTCCTTACCACACATTTGGGCCCCTAGAATGCCAGGGCAGTATAACTACCCCACAAGTGACCCCATTTTGGAAAGAAGAGACCCCAAGGTATTCGCTGATGGGCATAGTGAGTTCATGGAATTTTTTTTTTTTTGTCACAAGTTAGTGGAATAGGAGACTTTGTATGAAAAAAAAAAAAAAAAAAAAAATCATCATTTTCCACTAACTTGTGACAAAAAATAAAAAATTCTAGGAACTTGCCATGCCCCTCACGGAATACCTTGGGGTGTCTTCTTTCCAAAATGGGGTCACTTGTGGGGTAGTTATACTGCCCTGGCATTTTCCAGGGGCCCTAATGTCTGGTAAGTAGGTAAATGACCTGTGAAATCTGAAAGGTGCTCTTTGGAATGTGGGCCCCTTTGCCCACCTAGGCTGCAAAAAAGTGTCACACATCTGGTATCTCCGTACTCAGGAGAAGGTGGGGAATGTGTTTTGGGGTGTCATTTTACATATACCCATGCTGGGTGAGAGAAATATCTTGGCAAAAGACAACTTTTCCCATTTTTTTTATACAAAGTTGGCATTTGACCAAGATATTTATCTCACCCAGCATGTGTATATGTAAAATGACACCCCAAAACATATTCCCCAACTTCTGCTGAATACGGAGATACCATATGTGTGACACTTTTTTGCAGCCTAGGTGGGCAAAGGGGCCCAAATTCCTTTTAGGAGGGCATTTTTAGACATTTGGATACCAGACTTCTTCTCACGCTTTGGGGCCCCTAAAATGCCAGGGCAGTATAAATACCCCACATGTGACCCCATTTTGGAAAGAAGACACCCCAAGGTATTCAATGAGGGGCATGGCGAGTTCATTGAAAAAAAAAAATTTTGGCACAAGTTAGCGGAAATTGATTTTTTGGATTTTGTTCTCACAAAGTCTCCCTTTCCGCTAACTTGGGACAAAAATTTCAATCTTTCATGGACTCAATATGCCCCTCAGCGAATACCTTGGGGTGTCTTCTTTCCAAAATGGTGTTATTTGTGGGGTGTTTGTACTGCCCTGGCATTTGAGGGTCTCCGCAATCATTACATGTATGCCCAGCATTAGGAGTTTCTGCTATTCTCCTTATATTGAGCATACAGGTAATGAGATTTTTTTTTTCCGTTCAGCCGCTGGGCTGAAAGAAAAAAATGAACAGCACAGATTTCTTCATTCGCATCGATCAATGTGGATGAAAAAATCTCTGCCAAAAAAAGAAAAAGGAGGGGAAAGGCGTCTGCCAGGACATAGGAGCTCCGCCCAACATCCATGCCCACTTAGCTCGTATGCCCTGGCAAACCCGATTTCTCCATTCACATCAATCGATGTGGATGAATAAATCATTGCCGGGATTTTTTTTTTTATATATACAAAGTGTTTGCCAAAGTATATGAACACCGCCACCTCCTCAGCTCATATGCCTCGGCAAACGTATCTTTTACTGCAGAGGAGAAATCTCGTCTTGCAGCGCCGCATACACCGACTTGCGTGTAATCTGACAGCAGCGCAATGCTTCTGTCCGAATGCACATCAGTGCTGCAGCTAGTCGATCGGTTGGTCCACCTGGAAGGTAAAAAAAAAAAAAAAAAAGAGAAAAAACCAGGCCGCAACACAATAATTTTATTAACTTTGGAAGAGAACATAGAAACTTTAACTTTTTGAACTGAACATTAACCTTTTTGCTTACTGGTGTTTTTTTTTTTTTTGTTTTTTTTTTACCTTTATAGAACAAACCTCTCCTTCCCCATGGGTCAATGTGCAAAGCGCAAATCGCCCAAAGATGTGGCGAAGTACGTTATGCACTTTGTCCCATGTGAAAGGAGACGTTTGCAGCAGCTGTGAGTGAATGGGCCCTAATAGCCCTGTGTGCCTGTCCTGGTGAGATGTGATCCCTATGCTAGGTGTACCTGTGTGTGGTACTTCCGGAAACACTCTCCTAAGCATAGGGCAGGGTGGTCAGGGCAGTCAGGACAGAAATAGCGGGTGTCACGCCTTATTCCACTCCTGCTACAGACACGACATCTTTTTCGGGGTGACGGTTGGATTGAGGTACCAGCAACGACATTGGGGAAATGTCGCTCGTGTAGACGGCTAACTACACTGGTGGATGGGGCCACGGAACCTTCTGGATACAGGAGGTTCTCGATGATCTCTTCCTGGAATTTGAGGAAGGATCGTGTTCTCCCAGCCTTACTGTAGAGAACAAAACTATTATACAGCGCCAATTGAATCAAATATACAGACACCTTCTTATACCAGCGTCTGGTTCTGCGGGAAACTAAATACGGAGACAACATCTGGTCATTGAAGTCCACCCCTCCCATGAGCAAATTATAGTCGTGGACTGAGAGGGGCTTTTCAATGACACGGGTTGCTCGCTCAATTTGGATTGTCGTGTCTGCGTGAATGGAGGAGAGCATGTAAACGTCACGCTTGTCTCTCCATTTCACCGCGAGCAGTTCTTCATTACACAAGGCAGCCCTCTCCCCCCTTGCAAGACGGGTGGTAACAAGCCGTTGGGGGAAGCCCCGGCGACTAGGTCGCACGGTGCCACAGGCGCAAATCCGTTCTAGAAACAAATGCCTAAAGAGGGCCACACTTGTGTAGAAATTGTCCACATAAAGATGGTACCCCTTGCCGAATAAGGGTGACACCAAGTCCCAGACTGTCTTCCCACTGCTCCCCAGGTAGTCAGGGCAACCGACCGGCTCCAGGGTCTGATCTTTTCCCTCATAGACACGAAATTTGTGGGTATAGCCTGTGGCCCTTTCACAGAGCTTATACAATTTGACCCCATACCGGGCACGCTTGCTTGGGATGTATTGTTTGAAGCCAAGGCGCCCGGTAAAATGTATTAGGGACTCGTCTATGCAGATGTTTTGCTCGGGGGTATACAAATCTGCAAATTTCTGGTTGAAATGGTCTATGAGGGGCCGAATTTTGTGGAGCCGGTCAAAAGCTGGGTGGCCTCTGGGACGGGAGGTGGTGTTGTCGCTAAAATGCAGAAAACGGAGGATGGTCTCAAATCGTGTCCTGGACATAGCAGCAGAGAACATGGGCATGTGATGAATTGGGTTCGTGGACCAATATGACCGCAATTCATGCTTTTTAGTTAGACCCATGTTGAGGAGAAGGCCCAGAAAAATTTTAATTTCGGAAACTTGGACTGGTTTCCACCGGAAAGGCTGGGCATAAAAGCTTCCCGGGTTTGCGGTTATAAATTGTGTGGCATACCGGTTTGTCTCTGCCACGACTAAGTCCAAGAGCTCCGCAGTCAAGAACAGCTCAAAAAATCCCAGGGCCGAACCGATTTGAGCCGTCTCAACCCGAACTCCAGACTGGGCGGTGAAAGGGGGAACTACAGGTGCGGCTGAAGTTGGTGACTGCCAATCAGGGTTTGCCAGCACCTCAGGGACTCTAGGGGCTCTACGGGCCTGTCTGTGCGGTGGCTGCGACAGGGTAACTACTGCACGTGCCACCGTACCAGCTTCAACTGCCCTTCTGGTGCTCGCTACTTCACCATGTTGTACGGCAGTGCTGGTACTAGGTCCAGGAAGGGCTGCGCTGCTGGTGTATGCCTCACCACGTGATCCGGCAGCGACAGCCCCACTCTGCTGCTCTTGAAGCGGATCCTGCGTAACCTGTGGTCTAGCGACACGGGGCCGGGTACGCCTGGTGCTATCAGGGACCTCAGCCTCCTCGTCCGAACTTTGGGTCAGAGAGCCACTGCTTTCCACAGGTTCATATTCTGACCCGCTAGATTCGTCAGATGAGGGTTCCCACTCCTCATCCGACTGGGTCAGAATCCTGTAGGCCTCTTCAGAAGAATACCCCCTGTTTGACATTTTGGACTACTAAATTTAGGGGTATTCCCTGAGACTACCCAAGAAAAAAAGCAAACCTGTCTTACAAAGGGGAGGCTAGCGAAGTACCGGAGGCCGCTGCGGTTGATAAAAAATATCAAAACTGATTTTTTTATCGCCGCAGTGCGTGTACAGTGAATGTGCAGTGATCAAAAAACAAAAAATTTTTTGTCACTGCGGCGGGGCGGGCGTGGGTGAACGCACGTGTGGGCGACCGATCAGGCCTGATCGGGCAAACACTGCGTTTTGGGTGGAGGGCGAGCTAAGGTGACACTAATACAAGTATAGATCTGACAGTGATCAGTTTTGATCACTTACAGATACTATAAAAGTACAAATGCTGATTAGCGATACGCTAATCAGCGAATAAAAGTGACTGCGGTGCAGTGGGCTGGGCGCTAACTGACGCTAACTACCTAACCAAGGGGCCTAAACTATCCCTAAAACCTAACAGCCAATACTAGTGGAAAAAAAAAAGTGACAGTTTACACTGATCACTTTTTTTCCTTTCACTAGTGATTGACAGGGGCGATCAAAGGGGTGATCAAAGGGTTAATTGGGGTGCAGGGGGGTGATCTGGGGCTAAGGTGTAGTGTTTGGTGTACTCACAGTTCAGTCTGCTCCTGTGCTGGATCCAACCGACGAAAAGGACCAGCACAGGAGCAGACAAGCCATATAACAGATCATATTTACTAATATGATCTGTTATATGGCTTGTGATTGGATTTTTTGAAAATCGCCAGCCTGCCAGCCAATGATCGTTGCTGGCAGGCTGGTGACGAAATTGTTCTTTAACTTTTGCCGGCCCGCGATGCGCATGCGCGGGCCGGCAATACCCGAAATCTCGCGTCTCGCGAGATGACGCACGGATGCGTCCAGGAGGAATGAATCAACCACCTTCCGGACGCATCCGTGCGTTAGGCGGTCGGGAGGTGGTTAAAGGGATTCTGCACTTTGTTTTAACTGATGATCTATCCTCTGGATAGATCATGAGCATCTGATCAGCGAGGGTCCGACACCCGGGACCCCCGCCGTTCAGCTGTTTGAGAAGGCAGCGGCGCTATAGCAGTGCCGCGGATTTCTCACTGTTTACCGCTGGCCCAGTGACATCACGACTAGTATCAACTGGCCTGGGCCCGGCTAAGCTCTATTCAAGTGAACAGAGCTTAGCCCAGCCCAGGCCAGTGATACTAGTCATGACGTCACTGGGCCTGCGGTAAACAGTGAGAAATCCGCGGCACTGCTATAGCGCCGCTGCCTTCTCAAACAGCTGAACGGCGGGGGTCCCGGGTGTCGGACCCTCGCTGATCAGATGCTCATGATCTATCCAGAGGATAGATCATCAGTTAAAAAAAAGTGCAGAACCCCTTTAATGTGGGGCAGTGTGGGGGGGCATATTACTTAAACACCCTGAAAGACCAGGCCACTTTTTACACTTCTGACCTACACTACTTTCACCGTTTATTGCTCGGTCATGCAACTTACCACCCAAATGAATTTTACCTCCTTTTCTTCTCACTAATAGAGCTTTCATTTGGTGGTATTTCATTGCTGCTGACATTTTTACTTTTTTTGTTATTAATCGAAATTTAACGATTTTTTTGCAAAAAAATGACATTTTTTACTTTCAGTTGTAAAATTTTGCAAAAAAAACGACATCCATATATAAATTTTGCTCTAAATTTATTGTTCTACATGTCTTTGATAAAAAAAAAATGTTTGGGTAAAAAAAAAATGGTTTGGGTAAAAGTTATAGCGTTTACAAACTATAGTACAAAAATGTGAATTTCCGCTTTTTGAAGCAGCTCTGACTTTCTGAGCACCTGTCATGTTTCCTGAGGTTCTACAATGCCCAGACAGTACAAACACCCCACAAATGACCCCATTTCGGAAAGTACACACCCTAAGGTATTCGCTGATGGGCATAGTGAGTTCATAGAACTTTTTATTTTTTGTCACAAGTTAGTGGAAAATGATGATTTTTTTTTTTTTTTTTTTCTTACAAAGTCTCATATTCCACTAACTTGTGACAAAAAATAAAAACTTCTATGAACTCACTATGCCCATCACGAAATACCTTGGGGTCTCTTCTTTCCAAAATGGGGTCACTTGTGGGGTAGTTATACTGCCCTGGCATTCTAGGGGCCCAAATGTGTGGTAAGGAGTTTGAAATCAAATTCTGTAAAAAATTACCTGTGAAATCCGAAAGGTGCTCTTTGGAATATGGGCCCCTTTGACCACCTAGGCTGCAAAAAAGTGTCACACATCTGGTATCTCCGTACTCAGGAGAAGGTGGGGAATGTGTTTTGGGGTGTCTTTTTACATATACCCATGCTGGGTGAGATAAATATCTTGGTCAAATGCCAACTTTGTATAAAAAAATGGGAAAAGTTGTCTTTTGCCAAGATATTTCTCTCACCCAGCATGGGTATATGTAAAATGACACCCCAAAACACATTCCCCACCTTCTCCTGAGTACGGCAATACCAGATGTGTGACACTTTTTTGCAGCCTAGGTGGGCAAAGGGGCCCATATTCCAAAGAGCACCTTTCTGATTTCACAGGTCATTTTTTACAGAATTTGATTTCAAACTCCTTACCACACATTTGGGCCCCTAGAATGCCAGGGCAGTATAACTACCCCACAAGTGACCCCATTTTGGAAAGAAGAGACCCCAAGGTATTCGCTGATGGGCATAGTGAGTTCATGGAAGTTTTTATTTTTTGTCACAAGTTAGTGGAATATGAGACTTTGTATGAAAAAAAAAAAAAAAAAAAAAAATCATCATTTTCCACTAACTTGTGACAAAAAATAAAAAATTCTAGGAACTCGCCATGCCCCTCACGGAATACCTTGGGGTGTCTTCTTTCCAAAATGGGGTCACTTGTGGGGTAGTTATACTGCCCTGGCATTTTCCAGGGGCCCTAATGTGTGGTAAGTAGGTAAATGACCTGTGAAATCCTAAAGGTGCTCTTTGGAATATGGGCCCCTTTGCCCACCTAGGCTGCAAAAAAGTGTCACACATGTGGTATCGCCGTATTCAAGAGAAGTTGGGGAATGTGTTTTGGGGTGTCATTTTACATATACCCATGCTGGGTGAGAGAAATATCTTGGCAAAAGACAACTTTTCCCATTTTTTTATACAAAGTTGGCATTTGACCAAGATATTTCTCTCACCCAGCATGGGTATATGTAAAATGACACCCCAAAACACATTCCCCAACTTCTCCTGAATACGGAGATACCAGATGTGTGACACTTTTTTGCAGCCTAGATGCGCAAAGGTGCCCAAATTCCTTTTAGGAGGGCATTTTTAGACATTTGGATACCAGACTTCTTCTCACGCTTTGGGGCCCCTAGAATGCCAGGGCAGTATAAATACCCCACATGTGACCCCATTTTGGAAAGAAGACACCCCAAGGTATTCAATGAGAGGCATGGCGAGTTCATAGAATTTTTTTTTTTTTGGCACAAGTTAGCGGAAATTGATATTTTTAATTTTTTTCTCACAAAGTCTCCCGTTCCGCTAACTTAGGACAAAAATTTCAATCTTTCATGGACTCAATATGCCCCTCACGGAATACCTGGGGGTGTCTTCTTTCCGAAATGGGGTCACATGTGGGGTATTTATACTGCCCTGGCATTCTAGGGGCCCTAAAGCGTGAGAAGAAGTCTGGAATATAAATGTCTAAAATTTTTTACTCATTTGGATTCCGTGAGGGGTATGGTGAGTTCATGTGAGATTTTATTTTTTGACATAAGTTAGTAGAATATGAGACTTTGTAAGAAAAAAAAAAAAAAATTCCGCTAACTTGGGCCAAAAAAATGTCTGAATGGAGCCTTACAGAGGGTGATCAATGACAGGGGGGGTGATCAATGACAGGGGGGGTGATCAATGACAGGGGGGGTGATCAATGACAGGGGGGTGATCAGGGAGTCTATATGGGGTGATCACCACAGTCATTGATCATGCCCCTGTAAGGCTTCATTCAGACGTCCGGATGCGTTTTGCGGATCGGATCCATCTATCAGTGCATCCGTAAAAATCATGCGGACATCTGAATGGAGCTTTACAGGGGGTTGATCAATGACAGGGGTGTAATCAATGACAGGGGGGTGATCAGGGAGTCTATATGGGGTGATAACCACAGTCATTGATCACGCCCCTGTAAGGCTTCATTCAGACGTCCGGATGCGTTTTGCGGATCTGATCCATCTATCAGTGCATCCGTAAAAATCATGCGGACATCTGAATGGAGCTTTACAGGGGGTTGATCAATGACAGGGGTGTAATCAATGACAGGGGGGTGATCAGGGAGTCTATATGGGGTGATCACCACAATCATTGATCATGCCCCTGTAAGGCTTCATTCAGACGTCCGGATGCGTTTTGCGGATCGGATCCATCTATCAGTGCATCCGTAAAAATCATGCGGACATCTGAATGGAGCTTTACAGGGGGTTGATCAATGACAGGGGTGTAATCAATGACAGGGGGGTGATCAGGGAGTCTATATGGGGTGATAACCACAGTCATTGATCATGCCCCTGTAAGGCTTCATTCAGACGTCCGGATGCGTTTTGCGGATCGGATCCATCTATCAGTGCATCCGTAAAAATCATGCGGACATCTGAATGGAGCTTTACAGGGGGTTGATCAATGACAGGGGTGTAATCAATGACAGGGGGGTGATCAGGGAGTCTATATGGGGTGATCACCACAGTCATTGATCATGCCCCTGTAAGGCTTCATTCAGACGTCCGGATGCGTTTTGCGGATCCGATCCATCTATCAGTGCATCCGTAAAAATCATGCGGACATCTGAATGGAGCTTTACAGGGGGGTAATCAATGACAGGGGGGTGATCACCACAGTCATTGATCATGCCCCTGTAAGGCTTCATTCAGACGTCCGTATGCGTTTTGCGGATCGGATCCATCTATCAGTGCATCCGTAAAAATCATGCGGACATCTGAATGGAGCTTTACAGGGGGGTAATCAATGACAGGGGGGTAATCAATGACAGGGGGGTGATCAGGGAGTCTATATGGGGTGATCACCACAGTCATTGATCACTCCCCTGTAAGGCTCCATTCAGACGTCCGTATGATTTTTACGGATCCGATCAGTCTATCAGTGGATCCGTAAAAATCATGCGGACATCTGAATGGAGCTTTACAGAGGGGTGATCAATGACAGGGGTGTAATCAATGACAGGGGGGTGATCAGGGAGTCTATATGGGGTGATCACCACAGTCATTGATCACTCCCCTGTAAGGCTGCATTCAGACGTCCGTATGATTTTTACGGATCCGATCAGTCTATCAGTGGATCCGTAAAAATCATGCGGACATCTGAATGGAGCTTTACAGGGGGGTGATCAATGACAGGGGGGTGATCAGGGAGTCTATATGGGGTGATCACCACAGTCATTGATCACTCCCCTGTAAGGCTGCATTCAGACGTCCGTATGATTTTTACGGATCCGATCAGTCTATCAGTGGATCCGTAAAAATCATGCGGACATCTGAATGGAGCTTTACAGGGGGGTGATCAATGACAGGGGGGTAATCAATGACAGGGGGGTGATCAGGGAGTCTATATGGGGTGATCAGGGGTGATCAAGGGTGAATAAGGGGTTAATAAGTGACAGGGGGGGGGGTGTAGTGTAGTGGTGCTTGGTGCAACATATTACTGAGCTGCCTGTGTCCTCTGGTGGTCGATCCAAACAAAGGGGACCACCAGAGGACCAGGTAGCAGGTATATTAGACGCTGTTATCAAAACAGCGTCTAATATACCTGTTAGGGGTTAAAAAAATCACATCTCCAGCCTGCCAGCGAACGATCGCCGCTGGCAGGCTGGAGATCCACTCGCTTACCTTCCGATCCTGTGAACGCGCGCGCCTGTGTGCGCGCGTTCACAGGAAATCTCGCGTCTCGCGAGAGGACGCACCGGCGCGTCCACCCAGAACAACAGGACCGCCGCAAAGACGCAATCCTGCGTACGGCGGTCCTGGGGTGGTTAAGCACTGGGGGCTGAGGTGGTTAATGTGGGGCAGTGTAGGGGGCAGTATTACTAATTATGGAACTCTAGAAGGGAATTACTATGGGTGGGACTATGAGGAGCACAATTACTATGGGGGCACTATTATTTCTTCAGGATAGTTTTTGGGGGTATTGGGGAGCACAGCGAGCCGCAGGATAACACTGTGGGGACTCCAGGTTGATGGATGATGATAGAAAAGTGAGGACACTAAGATGTCCGTGTTTCACACTCTGCAGAGACGAGACGGCTGAAAGAAGTGTCTGGACCAAATGGAGAAGATGATGACAGACAAGATCTACATCGGAGGAGACGTCACCTGGGAGGCCCTGGATGTGAGAGGTATGTGCTGCTGTATAGTATAGTGTATTTATGTATGTGTACCATGTATATGGTGTATTTATATGTATGTGTGTTGGATATATATGGTGTACGTGTCCCGACGCCACGCGCCCGCCGTAGTAGGGAACCTGTTCTCAAAAATTTTAATCCGACCCCCCCAGTTGACGATCTGCCTGCTTAGCCCCCCCTCCCACGTCAGCGGTCTGTTTACTATCCAAACTAGGGCTGCAACGATTAATCGATGTAATCGATAATAATCGATAACTGGATTCGTTGTCGACGAATCCAGTTATCGAATAATCGCCGATTCGTTGCTATGCAGGCGGGCGCCGGGCGGGCGGTTTACTTTAAGTCACTGCATCTTTATTTTACCTTACAATCGTGACGCTCCAGTAACAACTCTGCAGGCAGAGCGGAGGGCGGCGTAACGTCACTTACTCACGTGACGCGCCTGCTCCGCCTCCTTCATTCATAAAGTGGGCGGAGCAGGTGCGTCACGTGAGTAAGTGACGTTACGCCGCCCTCCGCTCTGCCTGCAGAGTTGTTACTGGAGCGTCACGATTGTAAGGTAAAATAAAGATGCAGTGAGTGATTAGTCTGCTGTGAGCAGCAGGGGCGGGGCTGTTATGGGTAGGGGGATCGGTCTATGGCACTGCTATGGGGATGGGGGATCTGTGCACTGTTATGGGGAAAGGGATCTGTGCACTGTTATGGGGAAAGGGATCTGTGCACTGTTATGGGGAAAGGGATCTGTGCACTGTTATGGGGAAAGGGATCTGTGCACTGTTATGCCCATAACAGTGCACATATCCCCTTCCCCATAACAGTGCACATATCCCCTTTCCATAACAGTGCACAGATCCCCCTCTCCATAACAGTGCACAGATCCCCCTCTCCATAACAGCGCCACCCACAGATCCCCCTCTCCATAACAGCGCCACCCACAGATCCCCCTCTCCATAACAGCGCCACCCACAGATCCCCCTCTCCATAACAGCGCCACCCACAGATCCCCCTTCTCCATAACAGCGCCACCCACAGATCCCCCTTCTCCATAACAGCGCCACCCACAGATCCCCCTCTCCATAACAGCGCCACCCACAGATCCCCCTCTCCATAACAGCGCCACCCACAGATCCCCCTCTCCATAACAGCGCCACCCACAGATCCCCCTCTCCATAACAGCGCCACCCACAGATCCCCCTCTCCATAACAGCGCCACCCACAGATCCCCCTCTCCATAACAGCGCCACCCACAGATCCCCCTCTCCATAACAGCTCCACCCACAGATCCCCCTCTCCATAACAGCGCCATTCACAGATCCTCCCCATAACAGTGCCATCCACAGATCCTCCCCATAACAGTGCCATCCATAATTTGTTTTAATATGGCCTTTGAACATAATTTTTCAAGTAAAATCATATAAACCGCTTTGTTTTGTAATTTTGTCGTTTTTCCCGATTAATCGATTAATCGTAGAAATTAATCGGCAACTAATCGATTATTCAAATAATCGTTAGCTGCAGCCCTAATCCAAACCCTCCCCCCCGCATTACCGCTTGGGTCAGTCGGCAGGCTCAGTGAAGGACGTAAGGGGTGTCAGCGGCACCGCGACGGAGCTTGAAGGACGTCCCCTACGTGACTCATCCTGGGGGGGTGACACCATTTTCTACCGCACGGGGTGACACCAGCCTTAGCAACGCCACTGGGCTGGGGAGAGCAGTATAAAGTACCTTTTGTGGAGCTTTTATTTTCAGAAGTAGTGTGTATATGTAAGTTTTATTCTGGCAGATTCTGCTCCTGCAAGTGCCCAGGGCAGGGCTTCCCTGTGTAGTGATCTCTGCATTGAGCTGCATCTCCCCCCCCCCCCCCCCCCCCCCTCTGCTCTGTGTGGCAGCTGTAGCATCCAACTAGAATACCACTACAACAGTCATGCAGAAGGGAGAGGCAGTGAAGCATCTCAACGTGGAGAGGACTTCACAGTGATGCGCCATCTCCTAAGCAGTTGCTAGAGCAGAATCTGGCAGAATATAACCTCACATTCATACTACTCCTGATAATAAAAGCTCAGCAAAAGCTGTTTGTACTGCTCTGTCCAGCTCGTACCTAGTTCTGTCAGCAGCTTATCATGGACAAAACTGCTGACAGACTCCCTTTGACTTTTTTTTTAATTTCGTTAAGAGCCCCAAATTATCAGCAAACAAAATGAATACAGGCAGTAGAAGAAAACATGTATACTTTTTTTTAACATGGGAGACTGAGAGAGATAGATGGTATCTGCCAGAGGCATCTTTTAACGCGGTATTTCTGGATATGTCGTATTATGAGGAAATGTTAAGTGGAGGGCACTGTGTGTTATCTCCATTATGTTTTCATGTCTGTAGCAATATATTTCTTTTTTAAACTCTGAGAAAGAAAATAAGACCTCATAAATTACATAAATCAAGACAATATGCGTTTCTTAATAATGGATGGGGGATGGAGCATAAAGATGTAAATGTATTCTACAAGATTACAAGAAAGTGTCTCAAGCTAAAATTTAGAATAAAATACATGAATTGAACTTAATGTCTTGACACTGTATAAAATCATTTGCAGTGGGGAACTGCCATTAATATGATTTTGGCACTGCATGAAAGGGAGAGATAACAAGCACCCTTTGTTCTTTTTAAACTTCTGTAATCACAGTGACCTTTCGAAGATAACTAGAGAAATTTTCAGTAGATATTTTGCTGGTGCACAGAGGAGATTGTTTTTGTTCCTCTAAAGGGACTTCTCTATTGAATAGAGTTGCTCCCCTAGAGTGCAGCAAAGAATGGAAAATGGACCTGGAAGTACCTGAAAGTAATCATGTGCCTTCTTTCCATCAGCAGAAAGTGTATCTAAACTCTGGTGCCATACGGTACCTTGATAACCGTAAATGCGCAGCAAGCATTCACCAGCCCCAGTAGTCTGAGCGCGTTTTGTAGTTACATTGTTACCTAGCTAGTAAAGTTGAAAAAGAAATAATACAGAGTTGATCCAGACGAAGACTGAGATTCTTCAACAAAATGGAAACCAGAATAAATTCCAAAATCCTAATTTTAGTTCATTCTAGATGTTATATTGCTCCATAAAGGCTTCCAAACTGTACACATCTTAATGTGGCACTATATTTTCCAGCTATATATTCAATATAAGCCATCACATATGTAACTAAGTAATAATAGTATTTATGACGACAACCATACCTGTACTATATATTTATTCTCAGTTTTCCATTTTTGCATGCTCCATCTCTAATTGTTAGTTATTCATTAGCTCAGCTCCAGTAGGATTGGGCACACGCAGTAGCATAGTGCTTCCTCGTAGGATAATTTCACGCGAGCGAGTTTCCCGTCCGGATGCGATGCGTGTAGTGAACGCACAGCATTGAATCCTGGACCCATTCATTTCAATGGGTCTGTGTATAGTTTTTCATGCATCATCTTTTTTTCGGTAAGGAAAATCACAGCATGTTCTATATTGTGCATTTTTCACACAGCTCTGACTCCGCAGAAATTAATGGGGCTTGCGTGAAAAATGGAAGGCATCCGCATGCAATGTGTTTTTTTTTACTGATGGTTGCAAGGAAAAGAGTATTATTCAGTTTTACAAAAATCTATTTCATCCTCATGGAAAAAACATACACTGAACGCAATTGCAGAAAAAAACTGATTCAACCATCAGTTTTTCCCTGAACAGATCCTGACACAATCCTTATTACTAGTGTGAAAGAGGCCTTACAAGAACCGGCAGAGAATGTTGATCACTGTCCTGGATGTGCTCTACACGATCACGTACCAAAATGTGGACTTCCTAAGCTGCAGTCAGTTTGATGCAAGTAAGACGTCATGCACACTAACGTGTTTTGTTTCCGTGTCCGTTCCGTTTTTTTTGCGGATAGGATGCGGACCCATTCATTTCAATGGGTCCGCAAAAAATGGGGACAGCACACTGTGTGATGTTCGCATCTATATGTCCGTTCCGTGCCCCGCAAAAAAGATAGAACATGTTAGGAAAATTTACTCTCTTGCCTAACGGTGTGTCCCTGACACATGATTTCAGTGATCAGCTTGAATTAAGCCTTATCCGGTACCGGGAGAATGAACTAGATTGACCACATGAACACATGTCTATTTCCAATTCATTCTGGTTTATTCACAGCTGGCAAACAGTTTTAATAGAGGGGGTTGAGCTTCCTTGACATCCAATCATATGTTAGCATTAGTATTTGACCTATAATATGGTCACACATGAGCTCTGCATTAGCATAATAGATGACTCCTAGAAACAGCATTTGACCAATCAGGTATACACATAAGCTAGCAGACACTTGAGCCAGATGACCTTATATGGCTAGGACTGTTCATACTTTCAAACTAAGGAATGTATGGATTTCTTGAAACAGCCCAGGATGTGTCACACACATTCCTTAAGGGGGAAGGGAGGTTTTGTAGTGCACTAACCAGATGTAATACACGTGGCTGAATAAGACAAAATGGAGTCACATATATCCCATCAAATCCCCTCTTAGAACCTTATATATATATATATAAATCCAGAAAAACGGGCGGCACTCCAAGAGATAAAAGAAAGTGAACCTTTATTCACCCAGGTGGTGCGACGTTTCGGCTCTACACTTGAGCCTTTTTCAAGCAAAGATACAACTCAAATCACAACATTATATACAGGTGAAACAATTAGCATATCGACATGTGATCACACTCCACCCAGTGGGTGTGTTACAACTCATAACAATCAAATGTGAGCACAAAATGTAAACATCACAAGAAGACAGTAAATAAAGTGCAGATCAGTTAAGGAATGTATATAACATACATGTCATATATATGGTGACTGGAGGCACATGCCACAAATATCTGAACACGGATTGATCTGTCCGATCAGTGCAATATAATGTGATATATTATATATACAGGAGGGAACGACGGAGATGAGGGGCGATCGAACAAACATACCAAGAGGGCGAGGTGGTTCCTGTCATGCCGCTGTTCGGCGTTGTTTACTATTCAGTGCGCAGACGTAGCGCAGCACCAATCAGGGATATGCAAGTCGCAGGCGTCCGGTGTCGTCAGGCCAGGCTGCAGCGTCATCTCCCTCAGTCAAAACCTCTAGCCCCAGGCGCATGCTCAGTGGGGAGAAACCTGCTGACGGCGCCATCTTGCTTAAGGGAAAAGGATCACTATAACAAAGCATTCAGTGTAGTGCATCAGTCCCACATCATAACGGATATAGGCAACTCAGAAAGACAGAGGTCACCTGGTAACCAGGGTGTCCATCTGTATTTATCCAAGTGAAGCCCCATCCCGACCACGGAACCGCGGCCCATGCAGGGATACCACCAGGGTTACTGAGAGCCATCCTATCCGAGAGGGGTCTCCTCTTGTGGGCACACAGATGCCACAGAATGCAGATAGCGTATACATATCGTGTCGCCCAGGCTTGCTGTCTTGATCGACCAATCCCAAGGTGCTTGTAAAATTAAAAAACATACAAAATACACAGGGAAAAAAATACAACCATCATAAATAAAAAAACAAAAGGACGAAACGTCCAAAATAACCCTCTCCTATACGGTATGCCGCGATCACCCCAATCAGATCTGTCATTCCTCCTGTAGTGAAGTGTGAGTAATCTGTGTAGAGAACAGAAAAAAACATTATTATAATTTAAAGCAAGAAAAACATTTTTTGAGTTATATAACTCTCTTAGTGTATACACGTGACACCTACTGGCATCCATCGTGACTCAGGAGGCAAACCATCCCTACAGAACATCCCCAAAATTATACTCTACATTTAACCCATGGGGTTTCAGGCTGCCCAACCTGTGGATCCAGTTGAGCTCCCTACGCCTCAATGCCCTCGATCTGTCCCCGCCTCGTCTGGGCTGGGGAATATGGTCCACTATCCAGCATCTCAGGTCGCTCTCCCTATGTTTGAGTTCCGTAAAATGCTTGGACACAGGTAGGTCCAGACGTTTTTTACGGATACTCAAGCGATGGTTATTTAGGCGTGTCTTGAGTTCAGTGGTCGTCTCGCCTACATATATCAAGTTGCATGGACAGGATAGTACATAGATAACGTGACTGGAGTCACAGGTTAGGTGAAATAAAATTTGGAAAGATACCCCAGTGCCAGGATGTATGAAATTCCTCCCCTTGCGGATGTATTTGCAGTTAACGCAATTGAGGCAGGGATAACAACCCAAACCCAATTGCGCCAACGTGGTCTGTCTCAAGGATCCTTTTGAGCCAATATCCGCCTTGACTAACTGATCCTTCAAATTTCTGGATCGACGGTAGGAGAGAAGAGGTGGACGCTGAAATTCTGGGATGTCACCGAAGCATGAGCCTAGCAGGCCCCAATGCTTTTTTAGGATTCTATTAACTGAGGAACTATGCTCACCATATACAGAGATAAACGGAATCCTGTCCGCGTTGCGGACAGTATTTCGTTTTGTCAGTAAATCCGCCCTTTCCAAATTGTGCACTCTGTTAATATGCTCTTTCAGCAATCGTTTGGGGTAGCCCCTATCCTGAAATTTCAGGGCCATGGAGCCCAAGGTCTCATCTAATTTAGTCTCATCCGACATATATATATACTATATGGTTCTTTCTCTGCTCCTCCTTGGTTTGCTTGTAAACCTTTAGGTATTCCATGTACCCTTCAGGAGTATAATCCTCAGGCTTTGTTGAGGTTGGGTTTACCTCTTCTACCTCTACCGGTGTATAGAGGAATGTTGAGTGTACCCCTCTTTCGGCCACCTTTTGACATATGACAAGAAGGGAGGGCACACACTGTAGACAACAGCAGAGACCCACTATTGCAGCGACAACGGCGAGTGCCACTCTTAAAACATATCTTATTTGACCAAAGTCAGGTATTCAGCCAAAAAGCCAGTCCCACCAACCTTGGTCAACATCTTGTTTTATATGTTTTCTCATCTCCTCTAATTGGCCTATTTTATCTTTTATTCCACGGGAGTGATCTAATAAATTGAAACAAACCATCCCTGCGAACGCTGAGCATCCTACACCATGTTGGAACAATAAATAGTCAATAGTTGCCCTATTCTGCAAGATAGCCTTTTCATACGATTGTATATCCAGCAGCATATCTTGCAGAACTGCACTAGTGACATTTATCTGTTTTACCATAAAACAGGCAAGTTTTGATATTGTCCTGTGGTTATATATGGCCAACCCTGGTACCCCTATCAAAGATACCCCTAAACTCATATATTCTGATCTAGAGAGGAGATTCACATTATAATCACAATTTTCTGGTAACTGTAGGGAAGTGTCTCTCGTGTGTCGTGTCTGCATTGCTGGGAATAGTGGTATCATTGCTAATGTCAACCTAGCTATTGTACAGGGTCCCTCTGTAATATTGGCCGGTATGTATGTGTAACTAGTATTCCCACAGGCCAATACCCATCCTGTTGGTAGAGGTACATGTTTGTCTAGGGATGGTACTGTTTTTGTAATATTACATTGCATATTCTTTCCTGATATTATCTTTTTACAACTACCTAAATCTCTATCACAAATATTTGGTTTAGTCTTATTCTGCATTTTTGCTTGTATGCAGGGAGGCAATAGTGTCTCATCACAGGTGAAGTTATAACATATTTCTGCTGCTGTGACAAGACCTGTAATTATTTCTATCACATTACTTTGCAGAGTCTCATATGTAGGACAGTCATAACAAGCATGATAAGGATTTACATATCCATATTTAACATCATGATGCTCCATATCTTCGTCATTCCATTGGGAACGTAGGAGCTCCGTCCATACATCTAGTGGGGTGGGGACCGCTACCAGACATGTCTCCAAAATGTTAGATGCCGATAAAGTGGTTTGGAGACAAAAGTCAGTTAAGTTCAGAGTTTTGGCCAGGTACAGCCATAAGTTCTCCTTTGTCTTGCATAGACTGTCTTCCCCTCTGCATTCTGTTTTCAGGTATATCTGTCTGTTCTACAGCCATGGGACAGTAAGTAGGAGACACAAAATTACAATTATTAAGGCACTACATCTCAGCCATCTCGAGGAATTTCCCGACTGCGTCATCTCGTTGGGGGTCAAGGCTGTCTGCCTCCGTTAGTACCCCTTCTGTATCTTCTTCGAGGTCAAGGCTGTCTGCCTCCGTTAGTACCTCTGGGCCTCGTTGGAGGTCAGGGCTGTCTGCCCCCGTTAGTACCTCTCTTTTCTTCACCAACTTAATCCTTGTGGCGTAGATTCACGTGGGCGACTGTTCAGTGAGGACTGCTGTTCTGGTGATCACGACTACCTCGGTGGGTTGTCCGTAGGTGAAACTTCCTGGTTCCTTTCCCTTCTTTAAGATCTTGATCATCACCTGGTTGCCTATCCGGAATGGACGGGTTGATTCCTGAGAAAGAGAAGGAGACTTACAAGCAACTTATTCTTCAGTTTTACTGAGGACTTTGATCAGATTAGTAACATACTCCTCCCTGATCAGGTCCAAGTCCCCTTCCTGCACCACCAGGGGGCATCTTGCCCATGGTGTGGGGAAAGGCCTACCCATGAGTATCTCAATGCTGTTTATGTCCTACTCTGTGGAAATGTGCTATTAAGATGGAAGCACTGTGTTGGGGGAATGCATAACTTCCCCTTTTCGCAGACTAATCCTATCTCAGGATTTTTCTGCAATACTGGATAACACCAGTCTTGCTGTTCCTGTTCAGTGGCATACCACTGAAGATCAGTAAGCATTTGCAACATCTCAGGGGTTGGAGGTGCCAAACATGGCATCTCCCAATGGTTATACAAACCTGTGAGGTTGCATTTGGCCACTCATTTCGCCACCTTAACTGCCAGCGCATTGCCCTGTGAGACATGATCCTTACCATCTGCTGCCGTGAATCCTCTCCTCTGCCAGATCATACCATGGTCCCACACTACCCCATGTGTGTACCTACTCTCAGTATAAATGGTGACAGGTCTATCAGCATGTAGAATACATGTCCTAGTGAGTGCAATAAGCTCAGCTGCCTGCTGTGTTGAGTGCGGATGTGCTTGAGTAGGCCTACAACATCATGAGTGGTGTGCAAAATGGTGTAATGTCACATTGTGAAAGAATTTGTCAACTCTACCATCATAGCACAGGCTGCAAGAGAACACAGACATGCCGGCATCCCTTGAACAGGGGTGGGCATTACCTTTGAGAAAAACACACAAGGACGCGACTTGCCTCCGTTTTCTTGTGTCAGTACACCCGCCATGGTTTTACAATTTTGGCGTGCAAACATGTGGAAGGGCATATTATAGTCAGGGAGGCCCAGCCCTGGGCTCGACATGAGTAAACATTTCAAATAATCAAATGCATTGTACATTTCAGAAAACCATTTAATCAAATCTGGATTTCCATCCAGAGTGGCTTGCCTCAAAACATTGTCAATAGTGGGAGCAATCAGGAATCCATTGTCTACCGTTTATCATACCAAGGAAAGATAACATTTCTTTCCTAGTGTGCGGGGCGACCAAACCCGCAATAGACTGGACCCTTTCTGCGCTGATTCTCCATTCACCTTTTGTGAGGACAAAGCCCAAGTATTCAACCTGCATTTTACACCATTGCATTTGCTTAAGTGTCACTTTGTGACCACATCCTGACAACCATTATAACAGTGATAAACCATCCTGAATGCTGGCCTCCGCTGACATGCTACACAGTAATAAATCATCGACATATTGCAGCAGCACAGAACCTTGGGGGGGTGTATCATGATTCTAACATCGCTTGGAGGACTATGCTGTACACTACAGGTGAATCAGCATATCCCTGGGGCATTTCTGCACCAGGTCAGTTTGACGTCTGTCAAAGGAAAAAACAAAAAGTAGTCTGGTTATCTTATCAACTGGGATAGAAAAGAATGCATTTTTCAGATCTATCACACTGAACCGAACAGCGTCTGCTGGAATGGCAGATAATAATTAAGTGACATCAGGTACAACAGGGGCTATAGGCACAATGATGTTGTTGATGGCCCTTAAATCCTGTACAAAGCGGGCAGTACCATCTGCCTTTGTCACTGGATTAACGGGCGTGCTGTAGGGTGAAATCACCTCTTCCAGGATTCCCTTTTGTAGGAATTCCTTTATCATTGGCCTAAGTCCATCAAGTTTCTCTTTTTTTACAGCAGGTATTGTTTCTGGAACACTGAGATGACACCTGGTTTCACAGTAGCTTTGTAAGGTGTGCAATCTATGAATCCTGTGTCATATTCATTTGAGGACCATAATGCAGGGTTAATGTTATTAAGTTCTGGGTGGTCCTGTATGTTTGCAAGAATCAGTGGCACTGGTGTAGAGACTGGAATGAGACCTGAGTGTACTCTTATGCCCTGAGTCTTTGCTGATACCTGCAAGTCAAGCTTAATGAACAAATCTCTCCCTAATAGGCTGACTGGGCAATCTAGTATAATGCTAAATACATGACATGATCTGTGATGTATTTGTGATGTATTCCCTGTCAATGGTTTCTACTGGTAAGGAATCTGTTCTGTATGTCCTTGTCAGTACCCCATTTATTCCCATAGAGGGCTCACATTTCCTTCCTCCCATTCTGAGTCACCTAAACCATTGGAACATACAATTGGGAAAGATCTAATCAAATACTGGAGCCCTGTCTGGAATATCTTATAGATAACACAGGTTAGCATCTTCACATTCTGCTTATGCATTTCCAATTAGCAGCCCCCCCCCCCCCCAACCCCCATATGAAATTCCTGAGCAGAGGAGGGGGGTATGAGATGGGAGGGAGTTCTCTCTCTGAGAGCACATCTCAGACAGAACAGGAAGAAGTTTGTTTTGTGGGACTACAAGTGACATTTTGGAGTTTACAGCAGATGTGGTGGGGGGGGATGCCTCATGGCAACTTTGTTCTCTCTATAGGATTCAAAATCCTCCATCTTGAAATAAGAAATGCTGCTCATTTCATTTCTCTAACTTCAATTATCAATACACTTATGCATTAACTATCCATCTTTTAGTGCTGTAATCTCTAATTCCAGGACTATAAATCGTCACTTTTTAAACACACACAGATCATTAGGGCAACAAAACTTAACCAGTTCATTTCTGA
Source organism: Bufo bufo (assembly GCF_905171765.1). NCBI lineage: Eukaryota > Metazoa > Chordata > Amphibia > Anura > Bufonidae > Bufo > Bufo bufo. The sequence continues at coordinate 439,132,940 of NC_053393.1, read as the reverse complement.
ATGTTTAACACAAGCCCTTTCTAATTGCAAACACTGAGACACTTTTTCCCTTGCCATGAATTAACTTCCTGACTCTGCTGTGTCTTGTCACTCACCCTAGCCCCCCTTCACAATCACGGGAGTTCTGATGTACACTGTCTGTAAGCTTCTAACAGATTTTTTTTTACAGCTTTTCATCCCTGTTGCCAGCCGGGCATAACATTCTGTTTCACATTTTAACTGTCAATTCTCACATCTTGCCCAATTGTCTACTCATGTGTTAACTAGGAAATAATTTGTGGGACTAGACCGTGCAACAAAGTTTACATGTTGGCAGTGATAGAAACAGAATGATTTCAAAGCGGGATGCGACCGTAAACTTACCACCCGGCCAACATCTCACACAGACAGATAATCTTAATACTTCTAAAATACTTATACTATATATACATAAGAGTTAATTCAAGCTTGTATCCTTCTGTTCCCGGAACAGATTATTCTTAGTGCACTATCTAACGATATGGACTCAATGAGCCTCTTAAAATCAACATTTGCGTGTCCCAGACATCGCAGTCCACTGAAATCATAAATAGATGGTTCGACTTACTTGAATGGGATTTTGGTCATTGCTCCAGGTCCAAGAGGAGGACAAAAAAATTGATGTCTTTCACTGTAGACCTGAAGAGGACCCTCCCAATCCCGGAACCGAGCCCCCAAGCTGTTAGGAAAATTTACTCTCTTGCCTAACGGTGTGTCCCTGACACATGATTTCAGTGATCAGCTTGAATTAAGCCTTATCCGGTACCGGGAGAATGAACTAGATTGACCACATGAACACATGTCTATTTCCAATTCATTCTGGTTTATTCACAGCTGGCAAACAGTTTTAATAGAGGGGGTTGAGCTTCCTTGACATCCAATCATATGTTAGCATTAGTATTTGACCTATAATATGGTCACACATGAGCTCTGCATTAGCATAATAGATGACTCCTAGAAACAGCATTTGACCAATCAGGTATATACACATAAGCTAGCAGACACTTGAGCCAGATGACCTTATATGGCTAGGACTGTTCATACTTTCAAACTAAGGAATGTATGGATTTCTTGAAACAGCCCAGGATGTGTCACACACATTCCTTAAGGGGGAAGGGAGGTTTTGTAGTGCACTAACCAAATGTAATACACGTGGCTGAATAAGACAAAATGGAGTCACATATATCCCATCAGAACATGTCCTATTATTGTCCGTTTTGCGGACAAGGATAGGCATTGTTACAATGGATCCGCAAAAAAACAGATGCAATACGGTCTTGTGAATGTAGCCTTAGACTTGTGGAGTGTGGAGTCTAAGGAGTTGCCAGGTTTAACAAATTTTGACTTCCTTATCGGACCTGTGGAGGAAAGCATACTTGGCTACTCCCTGCTGCTCTGTTCCGGCATCTTTGATCCACCTCTGCATTTGCCGCTTGTAAACGATGGGGGTCATGTGTGCCAATGCAACCAATGACTTAAGTGGCATGTGTCCCAGGGATGGAGGTATCCCTTGTTCAGATGTATGGGTGCCAAAAGGAGGGGGCATTGGTGGGCCAGGGAGTCATTAGCATAAACTGCACTGATAATGCTGGCCCTGTATTATCAGTGCAGATTCCCTTTTGAGAAGGACCTGCAGTGGCATAGTGGTCACATTAGCACAGGTTCCTCAGGTGAGAACAGCAGTCTGAGGACCAGAATAGCAGGAGATAAGAGACTAGAGAGCTCTCCTGCACTCTCCCCATTATCTATGCTGCTGTCTTGCCTTCTTAAAGGGCTGAGAAATGGGGTAAAGTGCTGCTTACAATGGGGAAGTGGTGGGAAAGGGGTCTATGCTGCTAGCAGTGGGGTGGGATGAGAGGGGGATAATGCTGTTGCCAGCGGGATGGGGGTGGCATGGGGAGAAATGCTGCCGCCAATGTTAAAGAGGTGGGAAGATGGAAACTGCTGCTGCCAGTAATGGCTGGGAAGTGTGAAAATGGGTTGTGAAGGGGGACACTGCTGCTGCCAGTGGGGAAGAAGTGTAAGAAGACAATGCTGCTGCCAGTGCCATATACCCAGCCTAAAAATCCCCTATTATGAATAAATATTAATTTATTTTAATCCACTCCTTGGAAAAATACATCCATTATTTGGTGACATTTTCTGCAGCTGTCACCTGGGAGGTGGAAGACCCAAGCTAATTCTTTGCACAGTTGCAATCTGCAGTCTGTGTCTGCCTCTGTCACAAATGAACGGATGTCCATGTAATGTAAGGGTGCATTAGGTCCATCAGTGTGGGAATTGCACCATAAAGGAAGGTCCCAAGCAGGGGAACCCCTCCCATTGTGAGGCAGCCCCTTTAAGTTTGATTACAAACAGCAAGCACAGGATTTACTCATATTGTTATACTCCCCGTGTTAAAATGTTGCTGAAAGAAACTAGAGAGTGCAAATGATAGGAAGGGATATCAGCACAAGCTACCAGATCATCAGTTCAAGCAGCCGCACTATTGTGCCCTCCTACCATGAGTTCTGAAGCTACTATGAATGAGCGAACTTGTGTTTTCAAGTTTGGCGTACAAGGTTCGGGTTATCTAAGAATTCCGCTATGGATTCCGCTACCACGGACCATAGCAAGCCGCGGAGATTTCCCCTAAACTTTCGGTTTTGTGATGTCATATAAACAGTCGGTCTCAAGGCAGTTTTGCAGAGATACCTAAGAGTGAAATTTTTACATGTATTTATTTTTTACGTGTTTAGAGGTTTAGAAGGGTATTTATAATTTTACCAGTTTTTTGTTGACTGTCAGTGAAAGTACTCCTCCTGACGAAGCCAGAGGGTTGGCGAAACGCGCGTTGGGGCAGCAGCATACTGAGAGCCTCGGTTATACAGTCCATCATGGGTAATTGATCTCTGTCATTTTCAGCTATATGTTGCAGTGTCATGTAGTTCTTGCATACGCATTTTGGGGTGCGTACCCACCATCACGCTATTTCGTGTCATTGGTGACCGGACTTTGTTTTGCGGTTACTTGCCGCTTACACATCGTATGTATGCAGCATATCCTTGTTCTTAGATTTAACAATTGCTCTATCATGTTCTAACTGTGTATGACTTGGGCTACATGCACATATATTATTTGTGGATATTTATACCATTATTCTATTGGGCTGATAACCTGAGTTGCTCCAGTGTGGCCTCCACTACCAGGGGTTTTGGGGTGAGGGGTTCTTATGGACCTCCTTCTCCCTTATGTTTTCGGTGTAGGAGTTGTACTATACACTCACCTAAAGAATTATTAGGAACACCATACTAATACGGTGTTGGATCCCATTTTGCCTTCAGAACTTCCTTAATTCTACGTGGCATTGATTCAGCAAGGTGCTGATAGCATTCTTTAGAAATGTTGGCCCATATTGATAGGATAGCATCTTGCAGTTGATGGAGATTTGAGGGATGCATATCCAGGGCACGAAGCTCCCGTTCCACCACATCCCAAAGATGCTCTATTGGGTTGAGATCTGGTGACTGTGGGGGCCATTTTAGTACAGTGAACTCATTGTCATGTTCAAGAAACCAATTTGAAATGATTTGAGCTTTGTGACATGGTGCATTATCCTGCTGGAAGTAGCCATCAGAGGATGGATACATGTTCTCATTCTGTTTATGCCAAATTCGCGCTCTACCATTTGAATGTCTCAACAGAAATCGAGACTCATCAGACCAGGCAACGTTTTTCCAGTCTTCAACAGTCCAATTTTGGTGAGCTCGTGCAAATTGTAGCCTCTTTTTCCTATTTGTAGTGGAGATGAGTGGTACTCGTGGGGTCTTCTGCTGTTGTAGCCTATCCGCCTCAAGGTTGCGCGTGTTGTGGCTTCACAAATGCTTTGCTGCATACCTCGGTTGTAACGAGTGGTTATTTCAGTCAACGTCTCTCTTCTATCAGCTTGAATCAGTCGGCTCATTCTCCTCTGACCTCTAGCATCCACAAGGCATTTTTGCCCACAGGACTGCCGCATACTGGATGTTTTTCCCTTTTCACACCATTCTTTGTAAACCCTAGAAATGGTTGTGCGTGAAAATTCCAGTAACTGAGCAGATTGTGAAATACTCAGACCGGCCCGTCTGGCACCAACAACCATGCCACGCTCAAAATTGGTTAAATCACCTTCCTTTCCCATTCTGACATTCAGTTTGGAGTTCAGGAGATTGTCTTGACCAGGACCACAACCCTAAATGCATTGAAGCAACTGCCATGTGATTGGTTTACTAGATAATTGCATTAATGAGAAATAAAACAGGTGTTCCTAATAATTCTTTAGGTGAGTGTATATGTCTAGGCCCCTCTATAACTTGCCGCTGTTATATCTGAGGTATGTGTTGGTTCTGTCAGTGAAAGTACACCAGGGAGTTGCCTGGCATGGACATGCAACTTTTTTGCTACTTTTTAAAAAGTTGCACATCATAAATGAGACATAAAAGTGTTCTAATCTGTAATCCCAAAATACTTTTCATTCCACTTTTGAAAGTCGCTAAATTTTACCAAAAGTTGCAAACAATTTGGACAAAATGGTGGCAAAATGGTCTGGGAAATATTTTTGTGGCATTCTCTTGGCCCATTCATTCATGTGGAAGGCATTCTCAACCAATTTGGGTATGAATCCATCCTTGCAGATCACCTACCCATACATGCTGATGTCTTCTATGGGGCGGATGAGATTTTCCAGCAAGACAATGCAACATTTCTCATGGCTAGGAATGTCCAACATTGGTTGAAAGAGCATGACCAAGACTTTCAAATACTTCACTGGCCCCCTAATTCCCCAGACTTGAACCCAATTTAGGTGGGATCACCTCGATCATTGTGTTCATTTTATGGATCATCCCCCACTATGCACTCACTATGGTTCCAGATACCTGTGACAACCTACCAGGACAGTCTAGGTTCTGTCTGTGCTGCACATGGCGGTTAGCTGGTAGTCATAATAATGTGACTTGACTGTGTATTTCTGGTCTACTTAGTCATACCATAGTATAACATATTTAAAAGCACCAGAAGTGCTGTTAATATACACATTTCAATACACTCTCCAAGTTTTATGTAGGCTCCAAATACATACTACTATACATCAGTCCTCACATACAAAAAAACACTGAATGTGAATCAATAATAGCAAATTTTAGCAGTGAACAATAAAACTGCTTCTTAACCTCTTAGTGACCACCCATACGTCTTTTTACGGCGGTCACTAAGGGGCCTTAGGCTGTGCCACCGCTTTTTTACGGCGACCCAGTCTAAGTGCTGCACGGGTCCCCCGTGCAGCGGTGAGTGAGGACCCGGCTCTTACATGAGAGCCGCGGCCCTGCTCTAACAGCCCAGACCGGTAGGAGTGCCGATCCGGGCTGTTTAACACTTTGCAATGGCACCCCCGCCACATGTAAAGCGGTGACAGAGGGAACGGACTCCCTCTGTCTCCCATCAACACCCCGCAAATGCGATCGCGGGGTGCCGTTGTGTGTGAAGCCTACCTGGCTTCCGATGTAGGCCCCGCTCCAGGCTGTAGTACTTACCAGTCAATATTAAAATAGCATTGCCATTAAAATGCAATGCATTATAGGGATAATGCATTGCATTTTAAAAGCAATCAAAATACTGTCTGTTAGGCCTCATGCAAACGACCGTGCTGTTTTTTTGTGGTCCGCAAAAAGCGGAAGCTGCCAGTGTGCCTTCCGCAATTTGCGGAACGGAACGGGCGGCCCATTGTAGAAATGCCTATTCTTGTCCACAAAATGGACAAGAATAGGACATGCTATATTTTTTTTGCAGGGCCTCGGAACGGAGCAACGGATGCGGACAGCACACCGAGTGCTGTCCGCATCTTTTGCGGCCCCATTGAAGTGAATGGGTCCACATCATGCGGACCATAATTACGGTCGTGTGCATGAAGCTTTATAGTCCCCTTGTGGGACTATTAAGTGGTTAAGAAAACAAAAAAAAAAATAATTTATTCAATAAAAAAATGATGCTTTTTTTAAATTGAAAATACGCTTTTCAATGAAAAAAATCTCCCCCATATGTTTGGTATTTCCGCATCCGTAACGACCCTGACTACATAAATATCACGAAAATTATCCCCTACGGTGAACACTGTTAAAAAAATACAGAATTGCTCATTTATTCTTAGTTGCCACCGAAAAAAACTTAATAACAAGCGATCAAAAAGCTCCATTTACTCCAAAATTATACCAATAAAAAATCCAAGTCGTCCCGCAAAAATCAAGCCCTCACGCAACTCCATAGAAAGAAAAAAAAAAAGTTATGGGTCTTGGGAAGTGGCAATTTAAAACATTTTTTTCTTAAAAAAAAGGTGTTTTATTGCAAGAAAAATTATTTGTATTTGGCATCACTGTAATCGTATTGACCCAGAGAATAAAGATATTATGTTATTTATACCAAAAAATCAACACCGTAAAATTTATACCATAAAAACGCAGTGGCAGTATTGCTGTTTTTCCCATCTCCCTCCCAGAAAGAGTTAATAAAAGTTAATCAGAAAGTTATGTGTACCCCAAAATGGCACCATTACAAACTACAACTTGTCCCGCAAAAAACAAGCCCTCATAAAGCTATATAGACGGAAAAATAAAAAAGTTATAGCTCTTGGAACGTGACGATGAAAAAAGTAAGAAAAACGCTTGGTCAGTAAGGCCCAAAACAGGCTAGTCATTAAGGGGTTAAAGAGAACCTGTCACCATGAAAATGTGAATTAATCTGCAGGCAGCATGTTATAGAGCAGGAGTAGCTGAGCAGATTGAAATATAGTTTTATGGGAAAAGATTCAGCATAACTTGTATTTCATTCATTTAAATTCCTGCTCATTCTGGTCTTTGCAGTCCAGGAGGTGATTGACAGCCTTCCTCTATGACTGTGCAATCACTGATAGGACCGCCTCCTGGACTTCGAAGCCCAGAGTGAGCAGGAATTTCAATGAATGAAATACAAGTTATACTGAATAATTTCCCTTACATCTATATATTAATCTGCTCAGCTCCTCCTGCTCTACAACATGGTTCATGCAGCTCAGACAACATGTTCAACTTGTAGATGCAGAAAGGATCATCCTTCGGCGCAAAGAACGGACCGGCCAGTTGGAGTTAGTCGTAAACTTCAAGGTTTGTTGATTGTAAAATCACTTCACAACCCGTTTCGAGGAAAACAACTCCCCTTCTTCGTGTGAAAATGGTTGCTTAAAACAGTGTCATATGAGCAGGTATAAATACACACATTTCAATTGAAAAAAACCCGCCTAAAACAGGGGTGAAAGGAGACGGGGTGGGGGTGATCCCTGGTTTCAGGGGTGATCATGAAGAAATCCCTATAAAAACACATAAAAAGCATATCTACTATGGAGCTCTAAACCTCTTTGATAAAAGAATCATGGTATATATTATAAAAGAGTGTTTGTTTATAAAAAAAAATCATGTATATGTGATTCTTCTATCTGGTATATCCAGTAACCTGTGGGCTGCACATAGGATTAACTTTGCCATAATATGGATTACGTCCAGAACCGCCTGGCACAACGTGAACATCTTGTTATTGAATATGTACAACCTTCAAATATTCTGCATAAAGCACCGCCATCTAGCAACTTGGAATATGAAGGTACAGATGAGAAATCTTTGTTTTTACTATTTCAGTCCTTGGAAAAGATCATGCTGGATGAAATCCAGCATCAACTGGATGCTTGTTTCCTAGAAGGCCTGGTCCCTAGGGGCCTTCGTTTGCGTTGTAATAATTCTTTTATTGATGATTAAGAATTCTGTAAGAATTGGGACAATTATCTATTGGACTGCTTGAGAGGATTAATGAGCAGAAAACTTGAAAAGCTGAGAAATATCTGTTCAGAACTTGAGGTCAGGATCAGCAAATGCTATGAGAATTTAATTAACCATAGGGAACATGCTGCGTACACAAGATTTGGCCGTATGGTCATATCTCGTGTCACTTCCTATGAAAAAGATGTGCTGAACAAAAAAGGAAATAAACTATCCAGGGACAGAGACGATTTCGCCTCTGGCAATATAAAACTTTGGATCAAGGAAGCCCCTCCCCAAATAAGTACACTAACATCTACACATACGATCCCAAATCCCAGGGTACCCCCAACAAGCACCACCCTCACGGAAACCAAAATGATATATAAAAAAAGATCTCCACACCATACTTGCACTAGGAGTTCTACCTTTTATAATAGCCATAAACAAAATACTATGACACTAAACAACAACAAAAGTCTGCTCGTCCTCGCGAACCACACTCAGTATATATGACCAATGGGAATCCTCCCATGCAAAACCAATCAATACAGAGTGCCCAGCCATCAAAAACCCTCATTTTACCCAGTACCCCCCCAATATGCAATTTGACACTCCACCAGTTTCTTTACAGAAAAAAACAGACCACTCTCCCTGACCACTCCCTCTGTTCAATGCGGAAATGCTGATCAGACATCCTCCCTTCCTGCTCTTTTTGACATTGAGACATTATCAAAGTGCGGCCGGTTGGACCTTCCACCTACTACGTTTTTTCCTCTGACCATCAAGCCTCCACCTACTTCGCCAGTGCACCATGAGCCATCTCCCCAGCCGGACACATCTTCCCCATCAACATCAATAGACCTAGAGGTAGATTCACTTGGTACTATCCATGCCATTTCACCTACTCAACCTTCAACGTCCAGTGTAAAAAACATTGTGGATTTTCAGGATCCTCCTACCATATTGCAGGTGGACACACTGAATAATACCCTTTTGTCCACCACTGGTCCGATTTCTTTTTTATCCCTTCCCCCAATTTTAACTCCCACTACGATATACCCAATACTGAAAAGTCCGAACATGGTGACAATCACCAATTATTTTCACCCTCTAGGCCGAAGATAGACAATAAGAAAAAATGTAGAAGAGGATGTAGGCGGGGGGGGGGGGGGGGGGGGGAGTACAAAAACAATAAGGAACAGATAGGTGCTCTAAAAAATAAACTTGAAAATTAAAGATATTCAACCTATCATCCCACAAACTCACTCCTGATGAACTCTCTCTCCTCTCTAAGGGTTTATCTTTTTGCCCCTCCAGAAACATTGGGGGTTTTGATTTTTTTTCTGGATCTGTTTAACTGCCTGAATACACGCTTAAAGGAAATTTTATTAATAATATATTAAAAATCGTGGCGAACCTGCCACATAATGAATTCGTCAGGCTAAGCCTGGACAGGTGGCTCACTCCACAAGTGTATGGGTATAGCCACTCAATCCACGCTTTCAAAACGTGCAATATTGGATATATCAGGATAATCTGCTTTATATATGTCTCCTGATAAATTTCCAGATGCACTGACAATGCTCACTAAGTGCGCTGGATATGCTTACAGTTTATTAAGGGCACCAGCTGTAACATTGGTAGCAGCTTAAGCAATAAACCGCAACAATGTGTTCAGGCTGTATCTCTCTGAGCTGCTACGCGCGCAAACAGAAGCGTGCAGCGTTCTCCATCAGTGTACATAGTGCAAGCTTCAGAGATTAAATAAACTGCATCTATGCCACTGTTACTCTGCTCCTGAGGACATGTCACTAGTTATACAGTGACATAGAAACGCATTGAGCAGACGCATGAATAGGCAGAGACGGTCCTTTTGCTAGTTAGTGATGGGATACTAGAGACAAAGAATAGCAGGGTTGTAAGTAGAGCTCAAACATAAAGCTCTCACCCGCAACTTATCTATCCCATTTACTAACGTTTCCATACTCACTACTTGAACACATTGTTGCGGTTTATTGCTTAAGCTGCTACCAATGTTACAGCTGGTGCCCTTGATAAACTGTAAGCATATCCAGCGCACTTAGTGAGCATTGTCAGTGCATCTGGAAATTTATCAGGAGACATATATAAAGCAGATTATCCTGATATATCCAATATTGCACGTTTTGAAAGCGTGGATTGAGTGGCTATACCCATACAATTGTGGAGTGAGCCACCTGTCCAGGCTTAGCCTGACAAATTCATTATGTGGCAGGTTCGCCACGATTTTTAATATATTATTAATAAAATTTCCTTTAAGCGTGTATTCAGGCAGTTAAACATATTCTTCGCATATATACGCAAAATTTAGTCTATAGTTACTCCTTATTTCTGGATCTCCATAATTTTACCAGAAAATTAACCTTGAAAAGACATTTCGGCATACTAGAAAAATCCAGAACAAAAGACAGTGCATCGGATCTAACTGGAACCATTGAAAATTTCCAACCTCCATATAAGCATACGGACCTAAAACCCCCCTCCAACTATTACCCTGTCCAGCATTAGGGGAATTTCATTGATACTTTTCATAACATAGTGATGGATGAGTTCTGCAATATACACCAAAAATCCATTCCAATTGGTAACCTCAACAAGAAAGAGAGAGCAGCCGTCAAGAGCCTTGAGGAAAACACTAGCATTGTCATTCACAATGCTGATAAAGGGGGAGGGATTGTTGTTCAAGATGAGGTGGACTATATTGGGGAAGCTATCCGAATCCTATCAGACACACAATACTACCTACCCCTGAGAACCGATCCGTCGATCCAACACAGGACGGAGTTTAAAGCCTTAATCGAATCGGCATCCCACATATTGGATAAAAAGGAAAAATAATTTATACTGGCACCTGACCCAACAATAGCCCTATTTTACCATCTGCCAAAGATACACAAGAATGTTAAAAATCTACCAGGCCGACCGATCATCTCTGGCATCTCCTCTTTGACTTGCAATCTGTCACAATATGTGGATGTCCTCCTGCAAAAATATGTGGTGACCCTACCATCGTATTTGAGAGACTCTGCATCTTTAATACAATCGCTAAAAAAAATTGGGTGGAGAGATACGTACCGTTGGATCACGCTGTACGTCACAGCCTTGTACTCCAACATCTCGCATGATTTGGGTATTGAGTGCACAAAATGGTATCTTGAAAATGACCTGGAGATCCCAGATGAACAAAAACTCTGTGCTGAATAGCATCAGATTTATTATTACACATAATGTGTTTACATTTGAGGACACACTGTATATACAAAAGAAGAGAACCGCTATGGGGACAAAAGTCGCGCCGAGCCTGGCAAACCTGTTTATGGGGCATTTCGAGGAGGAATAAATCTACAGATCAAAGTGTTGGACAGAAAATATAATCTTTTATCGAAGATACATTGACGACCTGCTATTTATATGGAAGGGCAATGATACATCCATCACTTCTTTTATTAAAGAGCTGAATAAAATGAATTGGGTCATTAAACTATCAGGTACAATATACAAACAATAGAATATCTCAATCTAGAACTGAGTTCGATGGGTCAGAAAATAACAACACAGACTTTTTAAAAAAATAGTAGACAGCAATAGCTACTTGGACTATTCCAGTACACACTACAAGAAATGGAAGATTAATATTCAGTTTAGTCAGTTTAAAAGGATTAGGCGCAATTGCACTTCAGATAGGGACTTTGCATCCCAGAGCGAAATCATTCGCACCAGATTTTTGCAAAAGGGATACCCCCGATGGTTATAGAGGCCGCATGTAAGAAAGCTAGATGTCTATCTCAGGAGGAGTGTCTCAAAAAGAATGAAAAGAACGAGCCAAATCCCCCAAAAAGTTTCAGTACGAATTTTATTACAACATATGGTGATAATCACAATATGATTCGAAATATACTGACCAAACACACTGGCACATACTGCGAAAAGATCCCCATCTGAAAAAAAACATACCAGTCCGACCCTCCCTCACATTTAGGAGGGCCAAAACCCTGAAAAACCTTCTGGCACCTAGCAAATTAAAATCTACCATAAATAACAGTAAAAAAGGCATCCCTTGGGTGAATGGGAATGGTGCAACTGTGGTCAGTTTTAGGTGTAACCAATCCAGATGCCTTTGCTGCTCCACCATAGGGCTATCCCCCACCTTCTGTAGCAATTCCACAGGGGACTCCTTTCCGATCAAAGACCATCTTGACTGGGGATCTCATAAAATCGTTTATCCTTTGGAATGTCCCTGTGGATTACAATACTTTGGCCGCACTATACAGACACTTAGGAATAGACTCAATAAACACAGGTCCAACATAAAGAAAAGATACCTTCAGCATAGTGTCTCTCGCCATGCGGCCGAACATCATGAGGGCAGCTTAGTAGGTTTCAAAGTAATGCCCATCGAAAAAATATCAAGTGACTGTCGAAACACTGGCCAAGCTCTAAAAAGACAAGAAATGTTCTGGATCTTCAAACTGAATTGCTTGAATCCTAATGGCCTTAACGAGGCTTTCTAAATACATTTGTGAAATTTAACACTGATGCTTCACAAAAAAAAAAAAAGCCCCATACCGCAAATATGGATCTCATAAAAAGCCCAGAAACATTTTCATAGCCTATGCAAATGATTCTCTAGACAAAATGGGGATAGGGGGCTCCATTTAGTACCAGCATCCCCCATCCCATATTTTAGACAACAGCTCACTTACCCACTCCAGAATTAATTATTCTCAACATCTACTCCAAAAATAAAATTATATAAAACATCTAACCCTAATTACAGCTTTTAATAAGGCATCTAGAAATAGTTCATCCTAGAACAAGACCTGCACTTTGGTTCCATTGTTTTCCCCCAAACCCCCCCTCCCGTTCCGCTTTATTCCACATCCATTATTTCTCCATGGTTTTTGGAGTATTGGGTTGATATTGAAACCCATACTCGTATACAAAAGTTTTATAATATAGGCACTGCTATATTCCTATGGTTTTATATATCACAAAATATGATCTATAATGTATTTGTAAATTACACTATAATTTATGCCCACCTTATTAGCCATATTTTATTTAGTGTCCCAATTTCTGTCCACTTTTCCGGCTGGTACAGCGTCCTATAAAGAAACAGCTAGCTGCACCCTTACAATAAAATAACAAACTACTTAATTTCTATAGCTTTAAAACATTGCATTAGCGATGTATAATGCCCTTGTATATAATACTACACTTGAGGATATTTAGATCCGTGGCTGCATACCGACCGCATCTGGGGAACAAAAAGCTATTCCCAACACGACTACAATAGTGTTGTGTCTATACTTTTGCACAACACTCTAAGGTGAGCCTCCAATTGGAGTATCTTTTTGGAACCTTGTATGTACATTTTTCACCCTATGGGGAGACTCTCTTTTTGTTTATTTGTATAGTAAACAAAGCCTGTATACATGACCATGTTCAACTTGACAGGTTCCCTTTAAATGTGATTTGATCCTGATTAGAGATGAGCGAATCGAAGCTGACAAAGTGGAATTCGTATAGAATTTCAGGAAAAATTCGATTTGCAACAAATGTGAATTTCCTCACGCTTCGTGGTAACGAATCGCAATTTTTCTAAAATGGTGGCTACACGTGTGAGGACTGAGGACATGGGGCATGGAACTCTGGGAAGGCGGGATCACCCAGATTGACATGCCTGCATGCAGCCAATCAGCAGCCAGACAGCCCTGTGATGTCACAGCCCTATAAATACGGCAGCCATTTTAGATTCTGACATTTTCCAGCGTTCAGAGTGCAGGGACAGACGTGTGAAGGCGCTAGGGACAGCAATTGGAAAAACCTCATTGTGGAAAAAAAAAAGACAGAAAAAACTATTTATAAGTGCAGGGAAAGGATAGAGAGGAATCATTTCAAAGCATCTTAGTGCAGGGAGAGACGTCAGAAGGTGCTAGGGACATTGATAGGAAAGTGATTTACAAGTGCAGGGAACGATTATTTGGGGATCCAAATAGTCATTAGGGTACTTTCACACTTGTGGCAGAGGATTCCGGCAGGCAGTTCCATCGCCGGAACTGCCTGCCGGATCCGGCAAAACGTATGCAAACTGATGGCATTTGTCAGACAGATCTGAATGCGGATCCATCTGACAAATGCGTTGAAATGCCGGATCCGTCTTTCCGGTGTCATTCGGAAAAACTGATCCGTTATCCATTTTTCCGGAAAACACTTAATGCCGGATCCGGCACTAATACACTTCAATGTAAATTAATGCCCGATCTGGCATTCCAGCAAGTGTTCAGTCTTTTTGGACGGACATAAAACTGCAGCATGCTGCTGGCAAAAAGACTGAACTGAAGACATCCTGATGCATACTGAACGTATTGCTCTCCATTCAGAATGCATTAGGATAAAATTGATCAGTTCTTTTCCGGTATTAAGCACCTAGGACGGAACTCAATGCCGGAAAAGAATAACGCTAGTGTGAAAGTACCCTTAGACAGCTCTGTCATTCCAGCTTTTTGTTATTGGGCTGCAAGTGTTATGTTGAAAAGCCCTTAGAGGCTTATATCTTAGTATCTTATTCACTACTGCAAGAAAAATATATACGCATTTTACTGTTATTTCTGGTGAAAGCATATAGGGACATATTTCAGTAACAAAGAAAAATATATTCTCACTTCACTGTTGCAGTTATGTCTGGTAAAGCCTTTTTTTGTCACAGTCGTTACCTCTGGCTGTGACCTTCTGTCTATGCTCTCGCTGCAGCTCCGTTCCTGTGTGTTATTTGTGGTTCTTTATGGGTTAACTCCCCTGTGTGCCTATTAGGAGTTAATCCTCTCTGTCTGCTCCATGGGTGTGGCCTCTCTGCTGCACCCATGGAACCTGTATATAAGGCTGAGGTTTCCTCAGTTCTGTGTCAGCTCTGTGGGTTTCCTACTTGTTCATTGACTTCCTCTTTCCTGTGTTTCTGTTATCTGTTCTGCCAGTTATATTTTAGTCACCTTGTTATGTTATATGTCTCTGTTCAGCAAGCCCTTGCTGCAGCGTGCCTTGCTGCAGAGTGCTATGGGCAAGGCCACGCAGTATACCACTGGTGGAGCTAGTCCTTCTCTGCTCATTGCCACTCCTGTTCCCTTGCATGAACTCCTGCTTGTGTTTTTAGTTGCCTGCTTGTATTTGCCTGTTTGTTATGTTATATGTCTCTGTTCAGCAAGCCCTTGCTGCAGAGTGCTATGGGCAAGGCCACGCAGTATACCATTGGTGGAGCTAGTCCTTCTCTGCTCATTGCCACTCCTGTTCCCTTGCGTGAACTCCTGCTTGTATTTTTAGTTGCCTGTTTGTTATGTTTGCCTATGTGCCGTCGGTACCTTCTGGTACCTGTTGTCCGTTTGCTCCTGTTGTCACTGTCTAGTTCACGCTCCAGAGTGGACCCTGCAACTCCCTGCGGCAAAGCCTAACCCTACCATCTGGGTCCCTAGTGAATACCAGGAGTTGCTTAGTCACACCCCCCTGGAGTATTACTAGACAGTGGCGCAGTGGGGGTTTTCCTCCCACTGTGTGGACGGTACATAGAGCTCTCAATTTCCCTGTGTTTCCCTCCTTGGATTCTGTTTGTGCAATAAACTCTGTTGTGACTGTACCGTTTTGCTGTATGTTTTTGCTTGTTGACGCGGAGGTCTCTCCTGGTACCTCCAACTCGTGAAACCTTTACTGGCGTATTGCAGTAGAAAAAGAAATATACATTCGCCATTCGTTCCTGCACTTATATCTTGAAAAACCTTTATTGATGTATATCAGTAGAAAAATCTAAATATAGTTAGCGTTCACTGTTGCAGTTATATGTAGTAAAGCCTTTAGTGGCGTATTTCAGTCGAAAAATAAAGATGTATTCACCATTCAGCGCTGCAGTCATATGTAGGAAAGTCCTTTTTGCGGTATGGACCGAATTACATTGTGGTGAAATTTTGTATTTACGTTTCACACCTTGCGCGCTTATGTGACGACGTCCATAAGAGTGGCGCACCAATACAGGTGAATACACTATGCATTAACCCTGCACAAAAATTCTAACTAATTCACACCAGCCCGCATCTATCTGCGGTATTGCTTACTGGACACTACGGGGACTTCTCTGCAGCACAGAAACTGCACGAGGACCACGTCTCGCTATTCCAGTGCAGACCTACTTTCTCCTCTACGTCCCGTTCACTTCAGATCGCTCCGCCTCAGGTGCCGTTGTTTTTTTTTAAACTGACAGCCTATAACCCTCTGTTGAAAAGCCTTTAGTGGCGTATATACGTGAAAAAAAAAATATATACTTGCCATTCACTGTTCCAGTTATTTGTGGTAAAGCCATTAGTGGCATATATCAGTAGAACAAGATATTTGGCGTTCAGCGCGGCAGTTATATGCGGTAAAATCTTTTTTGAATTATTTCGGTAGACAAAAAATCTGGTATTCAGCATTAAGCGCTGCACTTATATGCGTTAAAATCTTTTTTTTATTATTTCGGTGGAAATACAAATTTCCACCTCCTCTATTAACTTCCTCATCGCTTCATTGGCATCGGACACACTAACTTTACACCCCACCCAGCTATATATATATAAGTGGTGCAAGCACCACCTAGGGGCGAATAAAGGTAAATTACACTGCCAGCCTGTTAAAGCGAAATACAGCATGATACCACAATACATTTGATATGACATTTAGCAAGAGTTTAAAGTGCCCACATATAGCACATATTGGGACACTGCATCAAGATGAATCAGGCGTGGATAAGCCAGGATTTCCACACACCAATGCCTGATGCATCAGACTAGATCATCCATTGTGCCACACCAACAATTTGACAAAAGAGACCGGCTTCTTTTGGCTACCTGCCTCAGCTATTATTCTGATGCTGTTACCCGCCAGATGCCACACATCTGATGCCAAGTGTTCCTTCTTTCACCCACCATCTTCAGCGGGTACTGGTGTTGCCACCCACCTTCACAGTATGTCACCTTGCCACTCTGTGGTCTCCTGATGCTGCTGCCACCTCCAGACTGTCATTGTGCCTCTCTGTGGCCTCCTAATGCTGCCGCCACCTTCAGACCCTGTCATTGGGCCACTCTGTAGTCTCCTCATGCTGCTTTCACCTCACCACTATATCATAGGTCCACTCTGTGGACCTCTCATGCTGTTCCCACTCTCCCCACCTCATGACTGGTCCACTATTTTGGCTTTCGGCTTGGCTGACATCATCATTTATTTGGATAAATACTATAGCGGCTCACCTAAACACTCCTATGAATATGGTGCACTCCTCAGGAATCACCCAACTCCGTAAAGTCAAAAATCAATAATCAAAAAATGGAGGGGCAGATCAAGAAGTTGAACAAACGCTGGCTAGTTGAGTGGTAACGTACCATCCATCATTCATTTATGTTATATGGAATGTACCACTTGAACATCTAACATTGACTCTGTGATTAATGATACCAATGGAACTTTACCCCATAAGGTCACCTGACAGTAGTCACCCGACAGTGTACCACACTTCCTATTGGGACAGATACTTAGATATCTATCATTTTATACATTGTATTGTATGGTGTTTATTTTATGTGTTTATTTCATGATCTTTTATTTCATCTATATTACTTGACATTTTAATATATCAATAAACCATATATATCTGTCATTGCTGTCCATTATACTCAGATATTTGAGTGCCCCTCCATTTTTTGATTTTTGATCATCATTTATTTGACACTTCTTCTGATCTGTCAGAAGGAAAGAAAAACAAGACGCACAATGGATCCTGTCTGCATAGCAGCTTTAAGGCCTATATGGTCCCATCAGTATTAGCTTATGATTTGGTAGCCAAAAGCAGGAGTGGGTAGAAAACACAGAAGACATGCAAATATTCCATTCACGTGTCATCTCTGTTTTAGATCCACTCCGTTTTTTTGCCTTTAGCAATACTGATGTATTATTGAGCAAATGCTGACCGAGTGAAGGCGGATGCTACACAGACAGTATCCGTTTTTTCTGGGTAATTATTCTGACAGATCAAAGGAAGGGCAAAATAATCAGTAACATCAACACAAACTTACTGCTGACACCCTATCTGTCGGGGGGGGGGGGGGGGCTCTACTAGTTTAATAGAACAGGTTCTGTAGACATCTATGTGGAATCAGCTGACGACGGTGTAAAAGGAGTGTGCTTCTTCTTGGCGCTAACATCGACCTGTAAGGCTGAGTTGATACTTGAGTTAATTGGTCAGTTTTGGCCCCATGACTGCCCAAATAAGTGTGCAGTGATTCTAAGAGCGACGCCTGTCATCTGCATGTCATACTGACTCACAATATTATTTCACTACCACAGCAGACTCCCTATACGTGTTACTGCAAGGCACAGTGTTCTACACCACTATAAAGGCTCTCAGCAGCCAGGAAATAGACGTTTTTTTAACGTAATTCGCCGCAAATTTATTCGGATCAAACAGAATTTTTCCTGAAAAATTCTGCGAACCAGCGATTCGAATTTTTTAAAAATGTGCTCATCTCTAATCCTGATCATTACTATATAATATTAAATGTTCTCTGCACATAATAAAACCTTTATAAATCACCTCTGCACGTAGTCCAGGCAGAAGGAGAAAGTTGTATTTTGAACTTGGTAAGTATATCATGAAGACTTGTCAGTAGTTGGTGCATGACAAAAAAGATGTCCTAATCTGACTGTGTTATTTTAAGATTGATCCCATAAAGGGACATTCTGAGGAAAGTAATGTGGGCACAGATTTTTTTTGTATGCAAGGAACTTTACTCATAGCTGTCACTCTTCATAGAGAATGTGCTTGCCATTTAGTTCTTATTGACTTGAAGCCAAATTTTACATGTCTGCCAATTAAATACCAGCTAGTTGTCAACAGACATGAGGAGACTAATTTGTCATATTCATTAATTTACAGGGGAACAGTTGGGCTTAATTTGACTACTTTGACTTTTTTGATGCCGGCAGGGCTGCTGATTTGTTCCTTTGAATTAGGATTCTGATTGCTGATTAGGTCATAGTTGTCAGTGTCATGAAATCTGCAGAAATTACCAGCATTTATTATCTTCTGAGAATTAATAGAGGTCATTTAATTTTTCAACAATGGTCATTTCCTATGGCAACCCCAAATAGGGGACTGATTAGTTTGCCCTGTTCTGTCCTTTGCAATATTCAATGCAATTATTAATTTGCAAAAAATATCAGGGTTCGTGTTTGGCTAACACTTCATCAAGCTGTCGTGTAGAATAAGATGTATTAAGCATAGGCGAGCACTGGCTAATGTAGGACTTGTGTGAAAAAACACAAGAGGAAAGTTCTCTCTCTATTGTTTCCCATGCTGACAATTCAGTGGTCTGAGATTCTTATATGTATAATTAACCATACAGATTTACAGTATGGATCAAACAATTTAAGAAACGTATTTAAAGTTTTTAAAAGTTTTTTTCTAGGTGTATTCAGGAATTATTCGAATGCGGCTGACCTATGGATATGTCTGGGACAACACTGTAGAGGCAAGTGCAGTGACCCCTTTGTTCTGAACGGGGGTTCAGACTTTCAAAGATCTGGCAATGATGGACTACTCTAAATACACTGAACAAAAACACTTTCGGTTTTGCTCCCATTTTGCATGAGCTGAACTCAAAGATCTGAAACATTTTCTACATACACAAAAGACCCATTACTCTCAAATATTGTTCACAAATCTGTCTATATCTGTGCTAGTGAGCACTTCTCCTTTGCCGAGATAATCCATCCCACCTCACAGGTGTGGCCTATCAAGGTGCTGATTAGACAGCACGAATATTGCACAGGTGTGCCTTAGACTGCCTACAATAAAAGACCACTCTGAAATGTGCAGTTTGATCACACAGCACAATGCCACAGATGTAGCAACATTTGAGGGAGCGTGCAATGCTGACTGCAGGAATGTCTACCAGAGCTATTGCCCATGCAAATAATGTTCATTTCTCTACCATAAGGGTCCATTCACACATCCGTATGTGTTTTGCGAATCCACCGATCCGCAAAACACTGACACTGGCAATGTGCGTTCCGCATTTTGCAGACCGCACATCGCCGGCACTATAATAGAGAATGCCTAATCTTGTCCGCAATTGCGGACAAGAATAGGACATGTTCTATTTTTTTCGGGAAAGGAATTGCGGACCCGGAAGTGCGGATCCGCATTTCCAGATACGGGCAGCACATCATGCGGCCCCATAAAAAAATTTATGGGTCCGCAATTCACATCCAGCATGTTCACCTCCATGATCGTCTGAGACTAGCCACCCGGACAGCTGCAGCAACAATTGGTTTGCATAACCAAAGAATTTCTGCACAAACTGTCAGAAACCGTCTCAGGGGAGCTCATCTGCATGCTCGTCATCCTCATTGGGGTCTGGACCTGACTGCAGTTCGTCGTCGTAACCGACTTGAGTGGGTAAATGCTCACATTCAATGGCTTCTGGCACGTTGGAGAGGCGTTCTGTTCACGGATGAGTCCCGGTTTTCACTGTTCAGGGCAGATGGCAGACAGCGTGTGTGGCGTCGTGTGGGTGAGCGGTTTGCTGACGTCAACGTGAATCGAGTGGCCCATGGTGGCGGTGGGGTTATGGTATGGGCAGGCGTATGTTTTGGAGTACGAACACAGGTGCATTTTATTGATGGCATTTTAAATGCACAGAGATACAGTGATGAGATCCTGAGGCCCATTGTTGTGCAATTCATCCATGACCATCACCTCATGTTGCAGCATGATAATGCACAGCCCCATATTTCAAGGATCTGTACACAATTCCTGGAAGCTGAAAACATCCCAGTTCTTGCATGGCCAGCATAATCAGCGGACATGTCACCCATTGAGCATGTTTGGGATGCTCTGGATCGGCGTATACGACAGCGTGTTCCAGTTCCTGCCAATATTCAGCAACTTCGCACAGCTATTGAAGAGGAGTAGACCAACATTCCACAGGCCACAATCAACAACCTGATCAACTCTATGTGACGGAGATGTGTTGCACTGCGTGAGGCAAATGGTTGCCACACCAGATACTGACTGGTTTTCTGCCCCCCGTAAGGCAAAACTGTGCACATTTCAGAGTGGCCTTTTATTGTGGGCAGTCTAAGGCATACCTGTCTAATCAGCATCTTGATATGCCACACCTGTGAGATGGACTGGGTTATCTCGGCAAAAGAGTAGTGCTCACTAACACAGATTTAGACATATTTTTGAACAATATTTAAGAGTAATGGGTCTTTTGTGTATGTAGAAAATGTTTCAGATCTTTGAATTCAGCTCATGCAAAATGGGAGCAAAACTGAAAGTGTTGCGTTTATATTTTTGTTCAGTGTATAAGCACTCTGGATTCCTCTGGAAAAGCACTTTGAAGAGGTATTCCCATTATAAGCATTTGGGACGCATACTCTAGTGTGGATCTTCTGCTATCAGGAGAACAGAGGTCCTCCATAAAACTCCAACTCAGCTCTTTTTATGGCACTTAGAAGTCAATGGAGAGGAGCCTATGCTTGTGTGTTGTCCTTTCCATTTAGGTCCATATCATGTGAACAATCAACCTGAATTAGACCCCATTCTCCAGATAGGTTAGGCTCCCAGAGGTGGGACAATATCTATAAAGCATTTACGACATGTTCTGTGACTGAAATCTGCAGAATTACAGCCAACTTCAGGTTCCATGAGGCTGTACTGTAATTCAAAGTATGTAAGATATCAGTGGAAGAAACCTACATGTGAGTATTTTACATGGGTTTTTCCCTAGTAAAATAATTGGGAAGTCAGATATACCAAGGATAAAGCAAGAAATAAAACAGACAACAACCTGTGCCTACTGACTGGCCTACAAAGCAAATGTTATGATCGTAAAATGTAGTACTTGCATCTACTTCTGACCCTAAAATATGTTTTAGTTTAAAAACTGATCAGCAACCCAGAACTAGGACCCGCACATGGCGATATAGCCTTTTTATTATAGAGATATGGTTATTGTTAAATCAGAGCACACAGCACATCGGCTCAAGAGGATGGCTTATATAGTGATTGGTCTAGTCATTGACCCATTGTTGTACCCACTAATCATCAGTGGGCCAGTGTCAACCTATTGCAGCTTCTTTCTGCCTCTCAATCTCCGAATTTGTAAATGAAGCAGCAGATTGAGATATGTATTATAGTCACAAATTAAGACTCATTGTCAGTGCCACTTAAAGTGCTTACAGGGAGCAGTCTATTATATTAATCTATGCGAGGAGCTGAGAGTGCGTCATTCATTATTTCTTCATTTACACTGCTGGAAAGGTACATTATGCTGATAAACACGCTGGTGATGCAGGATCCACCTGTGTGGTAATTCTAGATTTTAATATCTACGACTCGTGTACAATTCTGCTCAATTCTCCTATTATACCTTAATTTAATGTAAATATATATTAGATAGATAGATAGATAGATAGATAATCCCTGAGGGACCCCCTAGCCAGCGATGTATTATTAGTTCATGGCAATAGCCATTATTTTGCTACTGTCTACTAGTCACTCTGGTGATTGTGTTATCTTACGCCTCCCTGATGTGTTTGACAGCCGGCACATGTGCACTGAGGGCCTGTCTCATCATTTGAATTTGGATAGCTAGATAGAGGGATAGATAGACAGAGGCATGAATTTGGTCTGAATTACAAATGGGGCTTGGTCCCAACCCTCTAGCTCCATGGAATAATCTCTGATCAGCGTGATCGATAAGTATATTTTAAGGACATTACATAGTAACATAATTTATACGGCTGAAAAAAGACATTCGTGATGTGTGAGGAGAACTATGACATAGTGGGAATAACTGAGATATGGCTGGATGATAGCTATGACTGGGCAGTTAATGTACACTGCTCAAAAAAATAAAGGGAACACAAAAATAACACATCCTAGATCTGAATTAATTAAATATTCTTCTGAAATACTTTGTTCTTTACATAGTTGAATGTGCTGCCAACAAAATCACACAAAAACTAAAAAATGGAAATCAAATTTTTCAACCCATGGAGGTCTGGATTTGGAGTCCAGTGTTTGGGGTTGAGCATTTCCTCTCATTTAGGCCATTTTATTCAGTGCTTTTACTCTTTGCTATAACACTTCAAATTTAGCTCTGTGGGCTTAAACATTTCTCTTGATCATCTTTGAGATGTATCTACACCTGGTTTGAAGTCCACCTGTGGTAAATTCAGTTGACCAGACGTGATTTGGAAAGACAAACTCCGTGAATATAAGGTCTTGCAGCTGACAATGCATTTCATAGCACAAACCAAGCCATGAAAGGGAAAGTACTGCCCGTAGAGCTCAGACACAGAATTGTGTGGGGGCACAAATCTGGAGAAGGGTACAAAAGGGTACAAAAAATTCCTGCTGAATTTTGATTTCCAAAGTGGCCTCCGTATTTTTTAAATGGAAGAAGTTTGGAACAACCAAGTCTCTTCCTAGTGCTGGCTACTCCACCAAACTAAGTAATTAAGGGAGAAGGGCCTTGGTAAGAGAGGCGACCAGGAACCCAATGGCCACTCTGACTGAGCTCCAAAGATCCTGCATGCAGGTGGCAGAATCTTCAAGAAAGTCAGCCATCACTGCAGCATGCCAGCAATCAGGGCTTTATAGCAGAGTGGTCAAAAGAAAGCTGCATTAAACACATATAAAAGGACTCTTGGACTGTGAGAAACAAAATTCTATGGCCTGATGAAAGCAAGATTGAACTTTTTAGTCTCAATTCTAGGCGTGATGTCTGGGGAAGACGAGACACTGCTCCTTCTAACTCCACAGCACAGTGAAGACTGGAGGTGGCAGCATCATGCTGTGGTGGTGTTTTTCAGTGGCTGGGACTGGGAAACTGGTCAAGGATGAGGGAAAGCTGAATTAAGCAAAGTACGGAGTTATTCTTAATGAAACCTTGAACCAGAGTGCTCTGGACCTCAGATCAGGCTGGAGGTTCACCTTCCAACAAGACAATTACCGTAGCCACACAGCCAAGACAACACAGGAGTGGCTTAGGGAGAACTCTGGGAATGTCCTTGAGTGGTCAAGCCAGAGCCCTAATTTGAACCCTGTCAAACATCTCTGGAGAGACCTGAAAATGGCTTTCCACTGATGGTCCCCATCCATTCTGACAGAGCTTGAGAAGCTTTTCAGAGAAAAATGGCAGAAAATCTCCAAATCCAAGTGTGCAAACCTTGTGCCATCATACCCAAGAAGACTGGAGGCTATAATCGCTACCAAAAGTGCTTCAACTAAGTACTGGATAAAGGGTCTGAATACTTATGTCAGTGCAAGATTTTAGTTTTTCCTTTTCAATAAACTAATGAAGATTTGTAACATTGTGTTTTCACATTCTCATTATTGGTTACTGAGTACAGAACGATGGGGAAAAACGTTATTTTTTTTATTCTTCTTTTAACACAAGGCGCTAGCATAACAAAATGTGGAAAAACTGAAAACGTGCATTGTATATCTCACCAAACACTCTAAAAACGTACAAACGTGAATAAGGTTTACATTTTACTCTCCTGTCCATACCCGATCTTCAGTCTAGACATGTGTGATATGTATGAATGAACTCCTCAGATTTTACGTTTTTCTTCAGAGTTTATATTTTATTTGCAAATTGGAATTTTTATTCACTTTTCATGTAACCACTGTTTGCTGCAAAGTTGCATGAAAGTTGGGATGACTGGCATGTGTAAATGCAGCTATCACCTCCACCCATGATCAGACAATTATTGGAATCTTTTGGTTCGTTCCTGATAATTGCCTGGGCTCTGGTCCATGTAAAGGGGCTTTTATAGTATGAAACATTGAAAAAGAGCGAATCACAATGTGAACAGTCAATACTGGAGATGGGCCGGTGGATATCAGATGTGCTTCCTTATCTTCTACCTTCTTGAAGTGTCCTGGCATTAATGGTTGGCTGGATCACAGTTATTTCTTGTTGCAAACCACCTTATGAGCATAAGCATAATGTTTTCTTAAAGGGGTTGTATCATTTCATACATTGGAGGCATATCACTAAGACATGCCCGAAATGTCTAATAGGTGCGGGTCCCACCTCTGGGACCCACACCTATCCTTCCAACTGAGCCCGCAAAGTGAAGGAGGCCGCACCAAGGATGTGGGGCCACCCTCCAAATATTTCTATGAGACTGACCAAAATAGATGCTAGTGCTAGTGATATGCCCCCAATGTATGAGATGACACAACCCCTTTACGTACAGTAGATTCTATTATATAATATATGTTTAAGAATGAATCAAAAGGATATTAACGATAGGCAAAGTGGTGAAATTAATAGATTTATTTTATTTTTATTTTTTATACATATGTGTATTTCCCATTTATTTGCTAACTATCTGACCTACCTACCCAGAAATGGCCCCTCAGACAGCCTCTACTTCATGAAGTCTACCGATAAGCTGCAGAGATCATGGGATGTTAGACATCCATTCCTGGCTGCCTCATAGTAGCCATTTCATCTAAACAGTCACACATTATTATTGGCTTATTCGCCAATAAATACACACATGTATGCACCCACACACATACACGCAGAAACACATACACAAACAAACACGCACACACACAAATACACAAACACGCGCACACACGCGCGCACACGCGCGCACACACACAAATACACAAACAAGCAAACACATGCAAAAACACACATACATATGCACAGACAGAAGCACATACCGTCAGGACTGGTGCAAGGATTTTTGCCACCCTAGGCAAAAGCTAATTTTGCCGCCCCCCTTGACTCTGCCTATTGACCACGCCATTTGACCCGCCCCTTTTTTTGTTGCCCACCTATTTATACAGACTGTACCCTTCATTTTGGCAAGGCCACGTTTTCTCCCTCCAGCTACATACCATGTCATCCACAGATCCCCATAAGTGTCATCCACAGATCCCCACAATTGTCATCCACAGATCCCTCTTAGTGTCAACCACCACAGATCCCCATAAGTGACATCCACCGATCCCCACAAGTGTCATCCACAGATCCCCCTAAGTGTCATCCACCACAGATCCCCATAAGTGTCATCCACAGATCCCCACAAGTGTCATCCACAGATCCCCCTAAGTGTCATCCACCACAGATCCCCATAAATGTCATCCACAGATCCCCCTAAGTGTCATCCACAGATCCCTCTCCATCAAGAGTGCACTCTACACAGTGCTGTACCTTGCTTATGGGTGGCGCCGCCCCTGCATACCATACATACAAAAACAGACACAAACACACACACACAAACACACAAACACACAAACACACACACACAATCTAACTAATAGGATGATCACAGCCATCCAGAGGTGCATCCCAATTCATCCCAATGCTTAGGACATTGGATGTTGTTATAGAAGTAACACTCATACTGCTGGGGTGCATCTCTGGGACCCTCTTTCAGAGACGATGTCCTCCACCCAACTCTCAAAAAGCTGAGGGGTCTTCAGGAGAGGCGGGCAGTTGAGCTGGGCTATCAGACGGTCGGTCTCTGTAGCTGTGATGTCATCCTTCCTATCCACGGCTTTACTGCAACGAGACACATAACATGTTAATAATTTACAAGTAATAAGAGCAGTAATATCAATCCTATCACAACCACTAGGTTTTAGGAAGCTGGAAAGCATATTGTTAAACCATAAACAAATAGACCCCATCCAGGAAAAGGGATTCAATAAGAATCTTCAATCTTGGTACAAAATTCCTCATCAATAACAACACAAGCTTCACCGTCTATGGCGAGCAAATAACCAAAAACCAGTTACAAAGGCTTTACAAAGGTTTTTTGGTGTAAAGTCACAAAATTTGTGCACAAGGTATTTTGCAACTTTTAACGTTTTACACCGCTCTTGCCAATTAAAAAAAAAGTGGGCGAAACTTAGAAGAAGGGGATGGGGCCACAACTACTGGCACATTTAATGGAATTGATGCCAGAAAAGTGACAAATTACTACTGAAACCTACGCCAGCAAGTAAGTAGATTATTTTTCAGGTTATGGTGCACAGGCCTCACAGATGTGAGAAATTTATTATAAACCCTTCCCCTCCTAATAAATTGGTTGCTTCTTTCACCAGCGGGCTTTTTACTAAGACTGGCATGTGAAACCTATTTATTAATTCAGTTCCTCAACCTGTCCAGGAGAGGGACCCCATCCAGGCTTTATCTGTCTTTCGGAATAACTTTTTTGTATCTAGTCTCCCCAGGGTGCCTCTCAGAAACATTAGCACCTGAGAGGTTTAAGCCCTGTCTGACAGCTGGCACAACTCTTCCTATGGTACACTCACCCCATGTCCCCATAAGTGACCAGGAATAGGTCCTTTTGTCACAAATGTAATACAGCCCTTGGTTTAGTACCCGAGAAATTAACTTACCGCCTGCTGTGGTGTGAAGATGAAGCAATGTGGTAGTGGGTTGTCACTGAGTCCTATGGTTACTGGCAGAAGGCTCCGTTCCCTTAGCGATAGAACGTTTAGAATGTTACATCATAGAGACAGTTTGTGATGTCATTGCTCACTGTACAGAACCACTGTACTTGCTGCGGGGTGTGTTTTCCTGTTATTGATATAGCACGTACAAATGTAGAAATGCTCTTTTTGGATGTATTTGCTACCAATCATGATAATTATACATTGACTACGTGAAGAGATCTGCCTTGAAATTCACCAGTGTTTCTTAATGAAAACGATTTCTTATAAATGTTAATACCCCCTAAAATGTACAATATGGTATATTCCACTACCTTCTGGCTGCTGACTGGTCTGACATGTTCTTTGCTCAACAACCTAAAGGGATATTCCAGTTGTTATTTTATTTTTTTTATTTGTCAATCTAAGAAGGAATAGAAAGTCATACAACTTACAACTTTTTAATACATATTTATTTAAAATTTTGCATACATGACCCCTATATGCAGTCGAATGGTATAGCCCATATTATTGTGGTGCGCCTTTTTTCAGTGATTTATGTATTTTTATATTTTCACCCACACATTATTTCATCTTGTGTAGGATGTTTTTGTGGTGCATGTGGTCCGCTGCCGGCATCCTCCATTGTATGCATTTTTGCTGGCGATTGCCGTTAGCAACGGATCACTTGCAGGGGAATTGCTCCCCCGATTATAAACACGCTACAGTGTTTGGGGTTGAGTATTTCCTCTCATTTAGGCCATTTTATTCAGTGCTTTTACTCTTTGCTATAACACTTCAAATTTAGCTCTGTGGGCTTAAACATTTCTCTTGATCATCTTTAAGATGTATCTACACCTGGTTTGATGTCCACCTGTTGTAAATTCAGTTGACCGGACGTGATTTGGAAAGACAAACTCCCGTTAATCTAAGGTCTCGCAGCTGACAATGCATATCAGAGCACAAACCAAGCCATGAGGAGGAAAGTACTGCCCGTAGAGCTCAGACACAGAATTGTGTGGGGGCACAAATCTGGAGAAGGGTACAAAAGGGTACAAAAAATTCCTGCTGCATTTCGATTTCCCAAGTGGCCACCGTATTTCTTAAATGGAAGAAGTTTGGAACAGCCAAGTCTCTTCCTAGTGCTAGCTACTCCACCAAACTAAGTAATTAAGGGAGAAGGGCCTTGGTAAGAGAGGCGACCAGGAACCCAATGGCCACTCTGACTGAGCTCCAAAGATCCTGCATGCAGGTGGCAGAATCTTCAAGAAAGTCAGCCATCACTGCAGCATGCCAGCAATCAGGGCTTTATAGCAGAGTGGTCAAAAGAAAGCTGCATTAAACACATATAAAAGGACTCTTGGACTGTGAGAAACAAAATTCTATGGCCTGATGAAAGCAAGATTGAACTTTTTGGTCTCAATTCTAGGCGTGATGTCTGGGGAAGACGAGACTCTGCTCCTTCTAACTCCACAGCACAGTGAAGCCTGGAGGTGGCAGCATCATGCTGTGGGGGTGTTTTTCAGTGGCTGGGACTGGGAAACTGGTCAAGGATGAGGGAAAGCTGAATGGAGCAAAGTACGGAGCTATTCTTAATGAAACCTTGAACCAGAGTGCTCTGGACCTCAGATCGGGCTGGAGGTTCACCTTCCAACAAGACAATTACCGTAGCCACACAGCCAAGACAACACAGGAGTGGCTTAGGGAGAACTCTGGGAATGTCCTTGAGTGGTCAAGCCAGAGCCCTAATTTGAACCCTGTCGAACATCTCTGGAGAGACCTGAAAATGGCTTTCCACTGATGGTCCCCATCCATTCTGACAGAGCTTGAGAAGCTTTTCAGAGAAAAATGGCAGAAAATCTCCAAATCCAAGTGTGCAAACCTTGTGGCATCATACCCAAGAAGACTGGAGGCTATAATCGCTGCCAAAAGTGCTTCAACTAAGTACTGGGTAAAGGGTCTGAATACTTATGTCAGTGCAAGATTTTAGTTTTTCCTTTTCAATAAACTAATGAAGAGTTGTAACATTCTGTTTTCACATTCTCATTATTGGTTACTGAGTACAGAACCATGGGGAAAAACGTTATTTTTTTTATTCTTCTTTTAACACAAGGCGCTAGCATAACAAAATGTGGAAAAACTGAAAACGTGCATTGTATATCTCACCAAACACTCTAAAAACGTACGAACGTGAATAAGGTTTACATTTTACTCTCCTGTCCATACCCGATCTTCAGTCTAGACATGTGTGATATGTATGAAAGAACTCCTCAGATTTTACGTTTTTCTTCAGAGTTTATATTTTATTTGCAAATTGAAATTTTTATCCACTTTTCATGTAACCACTGTTTGCTGCAAAGTTGCATGAAAGTTGGGATGACTGACATGTGTAAATGCAGCTATCACCTCCACCCA
Source organism: Bufo bufo (assembly GCF_905171765.1). Lineage (NCBI taxonomy): Eukaryota > Metazoa > Chordata > Amphibia > Anura > Bufonidae > Bufo > Bufo bufo. The sequence continues at coordinate 439,103,180 of NC_053393.1, read as the reverse complement.
TGATCAGGCAATTATTGGAATCTTTTGGTTCATTCCTGATAATTGCCTGGGCTCTGGTCCATGTAAAGGGGCTTTTATAGTATGAAACATTGTAAAAGAGCGAATCACAATGTGAACAGTCAATACTGGAGATGGGCCGGTGGATATCAGATGTGCTCCCTTATCTTCTACCTTCTTGAAGTGTCCTGGCATTGATGGTTGGCTGGATCACAGTTCTTTCTTGTTGCAAACCACCTTATGAGTATAAGCATAATGTTTTCTTAAAGGGGTTGTATCATTTCATACATTGGGGGCATATCACTAAGACATGCCCGAAATGTCTAATAGGTGCGTGTCCCACCTCTAACACCCACACCTATCGTTCCAACTGAGCCCGCAAAGTGAAGGAGGCCGCACCAAGGATGTGGGGCCACGCTCCATTCATTTCTATGAGACTGACCAAAATAGCTGATAGTGCTGGTGATATGCCCCCAATGTATGAGATGACACAACCCCTTTACGTACAGTAGAATCTATTTTATAATATATGTTTAAGAATGAATCAAAAGGATATTAACGATAGGCAAAGTGGTGAAATTAATAGATTTATTTTATTTTTATTTTTTATACATATGTGTATTTCCCATTTATTTGCTAACTATCTGACCTACCTACCCAGAAATGGCCCCTCAGACAGCCTCTACTTCATGAAGTCTACAGATAAGCTGCAGAGATCATGGGATGTTAGACATCCATTCCTGGCTGCCTCATAGTAGCCATTTCATCTAAACAGTCACACATTATTATTGGCTTATTCGCCAATAAATACACACATGTATGCACCCACACACATACACGCAGAAACACATACACAAACAATCACGCACACACACAAATACACAAACACGCGCACACACGCGCGCACACACAAATACACAAACAAGCAAACACATGCAAAAACACACATACACATGCACAGACAGAAGCACATACCGTCAGGACTGGTGCAAGGATTTTTGCCACCCTAGGCAAAAGCTAATTTTGCCGCCCCCCCGACTCTGCCTATTGACCACGCCTTTTGACCCACCCCTTTTTTTGTCGCCCACCTATTTATACAGACTGTACCCTTCATTGTGGCAAGGCCACGTTTTCTCCCTCCAGCTACATACCATGTCATCCACAGATCCCCACAATTGTCATCCACAGATCCCTCTTAGTGTCAACCACCACAGATCCCCATAAGTGTCATCCACCGATCCCCACAAGTGTCATCCACAGATCCCCCTAAGTGTCATCCACCACAGATCCCCACAAGTGTCATCCACAGATCCCCCTAAGTGTCATCCACAGATCCCCCTAAGTGTCATCCACCACAGATCCCCATAAATGTCATCCACAGATCCCCCTAAGTGTCATCCACAGATCCCCCTCCATCAAGAGTGCACTCTACACAGTGCTGTACCTTGCTTATGGGTGGCGCCGCCCCTGCATACCATACATACAAAAACACACACAAACACACACACACACACACACACACACACACACAATCTAACTAATAGGATGATCACAGCCATCCAGAGGTGCATCCCAATTCATCCCAATGCTTAGGACATTGGATGTTGTTATAGAAGTAACACTCATACTGCTGGGGTGCATCTCTGGGACCCTCTTTCAGAGACGATGTCCTCCACCCAACTCTCAAAAAGCTGAGGGGTCTTCAGGAGAGGCGGGCAGTCGAGCTGGGCTATCAGACGGTCGGTCTCTGTAGCTGTGATGTCATCCTTCCTATCCACGGCTTTACTGCAACGAGACACATAACATGTTAATAATTTACAAGTAATAAGAGCAGTAATATCAATCCTATCACAACCACTAGGATTTAGGAAGCTGGAAAGCATATTGTTAAACCATAGACCAATAGACCCCATCCAGGAAAAGGGATTCAATAAGAATCTTTCATCTTGGTAAAAAATTCCTCATCAATAACAACACAAGCTTCACCGTCTATGGCGAGCAAATAACCAAAAACCAGTTACAAAGGCTTTACAAAGGTTTTTTGGTGTAAAGTCACAAAATTTGTGCAAAAGGTATTTTGCAACTTTTAACGTTTTACACCGCTCTTGCCAATTAAAAAAAAAGTGGGCGAAGCTTAGAAGAAGGGGATGGGGCCACAACTACTGGCACATTTAATGGAATTGATGCCAGAAAAGTGACATAAATTATTACTGAAACCTACGCCAGCAAGTAAGTAGATTATTTTTCAGGTTATGGTGCACAGGCCTCACAGATGTGAGAAATTTATTATAAACCCTTCCCCTCCTAATAAATTGGTTGCTTCTTTCACCAGCAGGCTTTTTACTAAGACTGGCATGTGAAACCTATTTATTAATTCAGTTCCTCAACCTGTCCAGGAGAAGGACCCCATCCAGGCTTTATCCGTCTTTCGGAATAACTTTTTTGTATCTAGTCTCCCCAGGGTGCCTCTCAGAAACATTAGCACCTGAGAGGTTTAAGCCCTGTCTGACAGCTGGCACAACTCTTTCTATGGTACACTCACCCCATGTCCCCATAAGTGACCAGGAATAGGTCCTTTTGTCACAAATGTAATACAGCCCTTGTTTTAGTACCCGAGCAATTAACTTACCGCCTGCTGTGGTGTGAAGATAAAGCAATGTGGTAGTGGGTTGTCACAGAGTCCTCTGGTTACTGGCAGAAGGTTCCGTTCCCTTAGCGATAGAACGTTTAGAATGTTACATCATAGAGACAGTTTGTGATGTCATTGCTCACTGGACAGAACCACTGTACTTGCTGCGGGGTGTGTTTTCCTGTTATTGATATAGCACCTACAAATGTAGAAAGGCTCTTTTTGGATGTATTTGCTACCAATCATGATAATTATACATTGACTATGTGAAGAGATCTGCCTTTAAATTCACCAGTGTTTCTTAATGAAAACGATTTCTTATAAATGTTAATACCCCCTAAAATGTACAATATAGTATATTCCACTACCTTCTGGCTGCTGACTGGTCTGACATGTTCTTTGCTCAACAACCTAAAGGGATATTCCAGTTGTTATTTTTTTTTTATTATTTGTCAATCTAAGAAGGAATAGAAAGTCATACAACTTACAACTTTTTAATACATATTTATTAAAATTTTTGCATACATGACCCCTATATGCAGTCGAATGGTATAGCCCATATTATTGTGGTGCGCCTTTATTCAGTGATTTATGTATTTTTATATTTTCACCCACACATTATTTCATCTTGTGTAGGATGTTTTTGTGGTGCATGTGGTCCGCTGCCGGCATCCTCCATTGTATGCATTTTTGCTGGCGATTGCCGTTAGCAACGGATCACTTGCAGGGGAATTGCTCCCCCGATTATAAACACGCTACAGTGTTTGGGGTTGATCATTTCCTCTCATTTAGGCCATTTTATTCAGTGCTTTTACTCTTTGCTATAACTCTTCAAATTTAGCTCTGTGGGCTTAAACATTTCTCTTGATCATCTTTAAGATGTATCTACACCTGGTTTGAAGTCTACCTGTGGTAAATTCAGTTGACCGGATGTGATTTGGAAAGACAAACTCCCGTGAATATAAGGTCTCGCAGCTGACAATGCATATCAGAGCACAAACCAAGCCATGAGGAGGAAAGTACTGCCCGTAGAGCTCAGACACAGAATTGTGTGGGGGCACAAATCTGGAGAAGGGTACAAAAGGGTACAAAAAATTCCTGCTGCATTTCGATATCCCAAGTGGCCACCGTATTTCTTAAATGGAAGAAGTTTGGAACAACCAAGTCTCTTCCTAGTGCTGGCTACTCCACCAAACTAAGTAATTAAGGGAGAAGGGCCTTGGTAAGAGAGGCGACCAGGAACCCAATGGCCACTCTGACTGAGCTCCAAAGATCCTGCATGCAGGTGGCAGAATCTTCAAGAAAGTCAGCCATCACTGCAGCATGCCAGCAATCAGGGCTTTATAGCAGAGTGGTCAAAAGAAAGCTGCATTAAACACATATAAAAGGACTCTTGGACTGTGAGAAACAAAATTCTATGGCCTGATGAAAGCAAGATTGAACTTTTTGGTCTCAATTCTAGGCGTGATGTCTGGGGAAGACGAGACTCTGCTCCTTCTAACTCCACAGCACAGTGAAGCCTGGAGGTGGCAGCATCATGCTGTGGGGGTGTTTTTCAGTGGCTGGGACTGGGAAACTGGTCAAGGATGAGGGAAAGCTGAATGGAGCAAAGTACGGAGCTATTCTTAATGAAACCTTGAACCAGAGTGCTCTGGACCTCAGATCGGGCTGGAGGTTCACCTTCCAACAAGACAATTACCGTAGCCACACAGCCAAGACAACACAGGAGTGGCTTAGGGAGAACTCTGGGAATGTCCTTGAGTGGTCAAGCCAGAGCCCTAATTTGAACCCTGTCGAACATCTCTGGAGAGACCTGAAAATGGCTTTCCACTGATGGTCCCCATCCATTCTGACAGAGCTTGAGAAGCTTTTCAGAGAAAAATGGCAGAAAATCTCCAAATCCAAGTGTGCAAACCTTGTGGCATCATACCCAAGAAGACTGGAGGCTATAATCGCTGCCAAAAGTGCTTCAACTAAGTACTGGGTAAAGGGTCTGAATACTTATGTCAGTGCAAGATTTTAGTTTTTCCTTTTCAATAAACTAATGAAGAGTTGTAACATTCTGTTTTCACATTCTCATTATTGGTTACTGAGTACAGAACCATGGGGAAAAACGTTATTTTTTTTATTCTTCTTTTAACACAAGGCGCTAGCATAACAAAATGTGGAAAAACTGAAAACGTGCATTGTATATCTCACCAAACACTCTAAAAACGTACGAACGTGAATAAGGTTTACATTTTACTCTCCTGTCCATACCCGATCTTCAGTCTAGACATGTGTGATATGTATGAAAGAACTCCTCAGATTTTACGTTTTTCTTCAGAGTTTATATTTTATTTGCAAATTGAAATTTTTATCCACTTTTCATGTAACCACTGTTTGCTGCAAAGTTGCATGAAAGTTGGGATGACTGACATGTGTAAATGCAGCTATCACCTCCACCCATGATCAGGCAATTATTGGAATCTTTTGGTTCGTTCCTGATAATTGCCTGGGCTCTGGTCCATGTAAAGGGGCTTTTATAGTATGAAACATTGTAAAAGAGCGAATCACAATGTGAACAGTCAATACTGGAGATGGGCCGGTGGATATCAGATGTGCTCCCTTATCTTCTACCTTCTTGAAGTGTCCTGGCATTGATGGTTGGCTGGATCACAGTTCTTTCTTGTTGCAAACCACCTTATGAGTATAAGCATAATGTTTTCTTAAAGGGGTTGTATCATTTCATACATTGGGGGCATATCACTAAGACATGCCCGAAATGTCTAATAGGTGCGTGTCCCACCTCTAACACCCACACCTATCGTTCCAACTGAGCCCGCAAAGTGAAGGAGGCCGCACCAAGGATGTGGGGCCACGCTCCATTCATTTCTATGAGACTGACCAAAATAGCTGATAGTGCTGGTGATATGCCCCCAATGTATGAGATGACACAACCCCTTTACGTACAGTAGAATCTATTTTATAATATATGTTTAAGAATGAATCAAAAGGATATTAACGATAGGCAAAGTGGTGAAATTAATAGATTTATTTTATTTTTATTTTTTATACATATGTGTATTTCCCATTTATTTGCTAACTATCTGACCTACCTACCCAGAAATGGCCCCTCAGACAGCCTCTACTTCATGAAGTCTACAGATAAGCTGCAGAGATCATGGGATGTTAGACATCCATTCCTGGCTGCCTCATAGTAGCCATTTCATCTAAACAGTCACACATTATTATTGGCTTATTCGCCAATAAATACACACATGTATGCACCCACACACATACACGCAGAAACACATACACAAACAATCACGCACACACACAAATACACAAACAAGCGCACACACGCGCGCACACACAAATACACAAACAAGCAAACACATGCAAAAACACACATACACATGCACAGACAGAAGCACATACCGTCAGGACTGGTGCAAGGATTTTTGCCACCCTAGGCAAAAGCTAATTTTGCCGCCCCCCCGACTCTGCCTATTGACCACGCCTTTTGACCCACCCCTTTTTTTGTCGCCCACCTATTTATACAGACTGTACCCTTCATTGTGGCAAGGCCACGTTTTCTCCCTCCAGCTACATACCATGTCATCCACAGATCCCCACAATTGTCATCCACAGATCCCTCTTAGTGTCAACCACCACAGATCCCCATAAGTGTCATCCACCGATCCCCACAAGTGTCATCCACAGATCCCCCTAAGTGTCATCCACCACAGATCCCCACAAGTGTCATCCACAGATCCCCCTAAGTGTCATCCACAGATCCCCCTAAGTGTCATCCACCACAGATCCCCATAAATGTCATCCACAGATCCCCCTAAGTGTCATCCACAGATCCCCCTAAGTGTCATCCACCACAGATCCCCATAAATGTCATCCACAGATCCCCCTAAGTGTCATCCACAGATCCCCCTCCATCAAGAGTGCACTCTACACAGTGCTGTACCTTGCTTATGGGTGGCGCCGCCCCTGCATACCATACATACAAAAACACACACAAACACACACACACACACACACACACACACACACACACACACACACAATCTAACTAATAGGATGATCACAGCCATCCAGAGGTGCATCCCAATTCATCCCAATGCTTAGGACATTGGATGTTGTTATAGAAGTAACACTCATACTGCTGGGGTGCATCTCTGGGACCCTCTTTCAGAGACGATGTCCTCCACCCAACTCTCAAAAAGCTGAGGGGTCTTCAGGAGAGGCGGGCAGTCGAGCTGGGCTATCAGACGGTCGGTCTCTGTAGCTGTGATGTCATCCTTCCTATCCACGGCTTTACTGCAACGAGACACATAACATGTTAATAATTTACAAGTAATAAGAGCAGTAATATCAATCCTATCACAACCACTAGGATTTAGGAAGCTGGAAAGCATATTGTTAAACCATAGACCAATAGACCCCATCCAGGAAAAGGGATTCAATAAGAATCTTTCATCTTGGTAAAAAATTCCTCATCAATAACAACACAAGCTTCACCGTCTATGGCGAGCAAATAACCAAAAACCAGTTACAAAGGCTTTACAAAGGTTTTTTGGTGTAAAGTCACAAAATTTGTGCAAAAGGTATTTTGCAACTTTTAACGTTTTACACCGCTCTTGCCAATTAAAAAAAAAGTGGGCGAAACTTAGAAGAAGGGGATGGGGCCACAACTACTGGCACATTTAATGGAATTGATGCCAGAAAAGTGACATAAATTATTACTGAAACCTACGCCAGCAAGTAAGTAGATTATTTTTCAGGTTATGGTGCACAGGCCTCACAGATGTGAGAAATTTATTATAAACCCTTCCCCTCCTAATAAATTGGTTGCTTCTTTCACCAGCAGGCTTTTTACTAAGACTGGCATGTGAAACCTATTTATTAATTCAGTTCCTCAACCTGTCCAGGAGAAGGACCCCATCCAGGCTTTATCCGTCTTTCGGAATAACTTTTTTGTATCTAGTCTCCCCAGGGTGCCTCTCAGAAACATTAGCACCTGAGAGGTTTAAGCCCTGTCTGACAGCTGGCACAACTCTTTCTATGGTACACTCACCCCATGTCCCCATAAGTGACCAGGAATAGGTCCTTTTGTCACAAATGTAATACAGCCCTTGTTTTAGTACCCGAGCAATTAACTTACCGCCTGCTGTGGTGTGAAGATAAAGCAATGTGGTAGTGGGTTGTCACAGAGTCCTCTGGTTACTGGCAGAAGGTTCCGTTCCCTTAGCGATAGAACGTTTAGAATGTTACATCATAGAGACAGTTTGTGATGTCATTGCTCACTGGACAGAACCACTGTACTTGCTGCGGGGTGTGTTTTCCTGTTATTGATATAGCACCTACAAATGTAGAAAGGCTCTTTTTGGATGTATTTGCTACCAATCATGATAATTATACATTGACTATGTGAAGAGATCTGCCTTTAAATTCACCAGTGTTTCTTAATGAAAACGATTTCTTATAAATGTTAATACCCCCTAAAATGTACAATATAGTATATTCCACTACCTTCTGGCTGCTGACTGGTCTGACATGTTCTTTGCTCAACAACCTAAAGGGATATTCCAGTTGTTATTTTTTTTTATTATTTGTCAATCTAAGAAGGAATAGAAAGTCATACAACTTACAACTTTTTAATACATATTTATTAAAATTTTTGCATACATGACCCCTATATGCAGTCGAATGGTATAGCCCATATTATTGTGGTGCGCCTTTATTCAGTGATTTATGTATTTTTATATTTTCACCCACACATTATTTCATCTTGTGTAGGATGTTTTTGTGGTGCATGTGGTCCGCTGCCGGCATCCTCCATTGTATGCATTTTTGCTGGCGATTGCCGTTAGCAACGGATCACTTGCAGGGGAATTGCTCCCCCGATTATAAACACGCTACAGTGTTTGGGGTTGATCATTTCCTCTCATTTAGGCCATTTTATTCAGTGCTTTTACTCTTTGCTATAACTCTTCAAATTTAGCTCTGTGGGCTTAAACATTTCTCTTGATCATCTTTAAGATGTATCTACACCTGGTTTGAAGTCTACCTGTGGTAAATTCAGTTGACCGGATGTGATTTGGAAAGACAAACTCCCGTGAATATAAGGTCTCGCAGCTGACAATGCATATCAGAGCACAAACCAAGCCATGAGGAGGAAAGTACTGCCCGTAGAGCTCAGACACAGAATTGTGTGGGGGCACAAATCTGGAGAAGGGTACAAAAGGGTACAAAAAATTCCTGCTGCATTTCGATATCCCAAGTGGCCACCGTATTTCTTAAATGGAAGAAGTTTGGAACAACCAAGTCTCTTCCTAGTGCTGGCTACTCCACCAAACTAAGTAATTAAGGGAGAAGGGCCTTGGTAAGAGAGGCGACCAGGAACCCAATGGCCACTCTGACTGAGCTCCAAAGATCCTGCATGCAGGTGGCAGAATCTTCAAGAAAGTCAGCCATCACTGCAGCATGCCAGCAATCAGGGCTTTATAGCAGAGTGGTCAAAAGAAAGCTGCATTAAACACATATAAAAGGACTCTTGGACTGTGAGAAACAAAATTCTATGGCCTGATGAAAGCAAGATTGAACTTTTTGGTCTCAATTCTAGGCGTGATGTCTGGGGAAGACGAGACTCTGCTCCTTCTAACTCCACAGCACAGTGAAGCCTGGAGGTGGCAGCATCATGCTGTGGGGGTGTTTTTCAGTGGCTGGGACTGGGAAACTGGTCAAGGATGAGGGAAAGCTGAATGGAGCAAAGTACGGAGCTATTCTTAATGAAACCTTGAACCAGAGTGCTCTGGACCTCAGATCGGGCTGGAGGTTCACCTTCCAACAAGACAATTACCGTAGCCACACAGCCAAGACAACACAGGAGTGGCTTAGGGAGAACTCTGGGAATGTCCTTGAGTGGTCAAGCCAGAGCCCTAATTTGAACCCTGTCGAACATCTCTGGAGAGACCTGAAAATGGCTTTCCACTGATGGTCCCCATCCATTCTGACAGAGCTTGAGAAGCTTTTCAGAGAAAAATGGCAGAAAATCTCCAAATCCAAGTGTGCAAACCTTGTGGCATCATACCCAAGAAGACTGGAGGCTATAATCGCTGCCAAAAGTGCTTCAACTAAGTACTGGGTAAAGGGTCTGAATACTTATGTCAGTGCAAGATTTTAGTTTTTCCTTTTCAATAAACTAATGAAGAGTTGTAACATTCTGTTTTCACATTCTCATTATTGGTTACTGAGTACAGAACCATGGGGAAAAACGTTATTTTTTTTATTCTTCTTTTAACACAAGGCGCTAGCATAACAAAATGTGGAAAAACTGAAAACGTGCATTGTATATCTCACCAAACACTCTAAAAACGTACGAACGTGAATAAGGTTTACATTTTACTCTCCTGTCCATACCCGATCTTCAGTCTAGACATGTGTGATATGTATGAAAGAACTCCTCAGATTTTACGTTTTTCTTCAGAGTTTATATTTTATTTGCAAATTGAAATTTTTATCCACTTTTCATGTAACCACTGTTTGCTGCAAAGTTGCATGAAAGTTGGGATGACTGACATGTGTAAATGCAGCTATCACCTCCACCCATGATCAGGCAATTATTGGAATCTTTTGGTTCGTTCCTGATAATTGCCTGGGCTCTGGTCCATGTAAAGGGGCTTTTATAGTATGAAACATTGTAAAAGAGCGAATCACAATGTGAACAGTCAATACTGGAGATGGGCCGGTGGATATCAGATGTGCTCCCTTATCTTCTACCTTCTTGAAGTGTCCTGGCATTGATGGTTGGCTGGATCACAGTTCTTTCTTGTTGCAAACCACCTTATGAGTATAAGCATAATGTTTTCTTAAAGGGGTTGTATCATTTCATACATTGGGGGCATATCACTAAGACATGCCCGAAATGTCTAATAGGTGCGTGTCCCACCTCTAACACCCACACCTATCGTTCCAACTGAGCCCGCAAAGTGAAGGAGGCCGCACCAAGGATGTGGGGCCACGCTCCATTCATTTCTATGAGACTGACCAAAATAGCTGATAGTGCTGGTGATATGCCCCCAATGTATGAGATGACACAACCCCTTTACGTACAGTAGAATCTATTTTATAATATATGTTTAAGAATGAATCAAAAGGATATTAACGATAGGCAAAGTGGTGAAATTAATAGATTTATTTTATTTTTATTTTTTATACATATGTGTATTTCCCATTTATTTGCTAACTATCTGACCTACCTACCCAGAAATGGCCCCTCAGACAGCCTCTACTTCATGAAGTCTACAGATAAGCTGCAGAGATCATGGGATGTTAGACATCCATTCCTGGCTGCCTCATAGTAGCCATTTCATCTAAACAGTCACACATTATTATTGGCTTATTCGCCAATAAATACACACATGTATGCACCCACACACATACACGCAGAAACACATACACAAACAATCACGCACACACACAAATACACAAACACGCGCACACACGCGCGCACACACAAATACACAAACAAGCAAACACATGCAAAAACACACATACACATGCACAGACAGAAGCACATACCGTCAGGACTGGTGCAAGGATTTTTGCCACCCTAGGCAAAAGCTAATTTTGCCGCCCCCCCGACTCTGCCTATTGACCACGCCTTTTGACCCACCCCTTTTTTTGTCGCCCACCTATTTATACAGACTGTACCCTTCATTGTGGCAAGGCCACGTTTTCTCCCTCCAGCTACATACCATGTCATCCACAGATCCCCACAATTGTCATCCACAGATCCCTCTTAGTGTCAACCACCACAGATCCCCATAAGTGTCATCCACCGATCCCCACAAGTGTCATCCACAGATCCCCCTAAGTGTCATCCACCACAGATCCCCACAAGTGTCATCCACAGATCCCCCTAAGTGTCATCCACAGATCCCCCTAAGTGTCATCCACCACAGATCCCCATAAATGTCATCCACAGATCCCCCTAAGTGTCATCCACAGATCCCCCTAAGTGTCATCCACCACAGATCCCCATAAATGTCATCCACAGATCCCCCTAAGTGTCATCCACAGATCCCCCTCCATCAAGAGTGCACTCTACACAGTGCTGTACCTTGCTTATGGGTGGCGCCGCCCCTGCATACCATACACACAAAAACACACACACACACACACACACACACACACACACACACACACACACACACACACACACAATCTAACTAATAGGATGATCACAGCCATCCAGAGGTGCATCCCAATTCATCCCAATGCTTAGGACATTGGATGTTGTTATAGAAGTAACACTCATACTGCTGGGGTGCATCTCTGGGACCCTCTTTCAGAGACGATGTCCTCCACCCAACTCTCAAAAAGCTGAGGGGTCTTCAGGAGAGGCGGGCAGTCGAGCTGGGCTATCAGACGGTCGGTCTCTGTAGCTGTGATGTCATCCTTCCTATCCACGGCTTTACTGCAACGAGACACATAACATGTTAATAATTTACAAGTAATAAGAGCAGTAATATCAATCCTATCACAACCACTAGGATTTAGGAAGCTGGAAAGCATATTGTTAAACCATAGACCAATAGACCCCATCCAGGAAAAGGGATTCAATAAGAATCTTTCATCTTGGTAAAAAATTCCTCATCAATAACAACACAAGCCTCACCGTCTATGGCGAGCAAATAACCAAAAACCAGTTACAAAGGCTTTACAAAGGTTTTTTGGTGTAAAGTCACAAAATTTGTGCAAAAGGTATTTTGCAACTTTTAACGTTTTACACCGCTCTTGCCAATTAAAAAAAAAGTGGGCGAAACTTAGAAGAAGGGGATGGGGCCACAACTACTGGCACATTTAATGGAATTGATGCCAGAAAAGTGACATAAATTATTACTGAAACCTACGCCAGCAAGTAAGTAGATTATTTTTCAGGTTATGGTGCACAGGCCTCACAGATGTGAGAAATTTATTATAAACCCTTCCCCTCCTAATAAATTGGTTGCTTCTTTCACCAGCAGGCTTTTTACTAAGACTGGCATGTGAAACCTATTTATTAATTCAGTTCCTCAACCTGTCCAGGAGAAGGACCCCATCCAGGCTTTATCCGTCTTTCGGAATAACTTTTTTGTATCTAGTCTCCCCAGGGTGCCTCTCAGAAACATTAGCACCTGAGAGGTTTAAGCCCTGTCTGACAGCTGGCACAACTCTTTCTATGGTACACTCACCCCATGTCCCCATAAGTGACCAGGAATAGGTCCTTTTGTCACAAATGTAATACAGCCCTTGTTTTAGTACCCGAGCAATTAACTTACCGCCTGCTGTGGTGTGAAGATAAAGCAATGTGGTAGTGGGTTGTCACAGAGTCCTCTGGTTACTGGCAGAAGGTTCCGTTCCCTTAGCGATAGAACGTTTAGAATGTTACATCATAGAGACAGTTTGTGATGTCATTGCTCACTGGACAGAACCACTGTACTTGCTGCGGGGTGTGTTTTCCTGTTATTGATATAGCACCTACAAATGTAGAAAGGCTCTTTTTGGATGTATTTGCTACCAATCATGATAATTATACATTGACTATGTGAAGAGATCTGCCTTTAAATTCACCAGTGTTTCTTAATGAAAACGATTTCTTATAAATGTTAATACCCCCTAAAATGTACAATATAGTATATTCCACTACCTTCTGGCTGCTGACTGGTCTGACATGTTCTTTGCTCAACAACCTAAAGGGATATTCCAGTTGTTATTTTTTTTATTTTATTTGTCAATCTAAGAAGGAATAGAAAGTCATACAACTTACAACTTTTTAATACATATTTATTAAAATTTTTGCATACATGACCCCTATATGCAGTCGAATGGTATAGCCCATATTATTGTGGTGCGCCTTTATTCAGTGATTTATGTATTTTTATATTTTCACCCACACATTATTTCATCTTGTGTAGGATGTTTTTGTGGTGCATGTGGTCCGCTGCCGGCATCCTCCATTGTATGCATTTTTGCTGGCGATTGCCGTTAGCAACGGATCACTTGCAGGGGAATTGCTCCCCCGATTATAAACACGCTACAGTGTTTGGGGTTGATCATTTCCTCTCATTTAGGCCATTTTATTCAGTGCTTTTACTCTTTGCTATAACTCTTCAAATTTAGCTCTGTGGGCTTAAACATTTCTCTTGATCATCTTTAAGATGTATCTACACCTGGTTTGAAGTCTACCTGTGGTAAATTCAGTTGACCGGATGTGATTTGGAAAGACAAACTCCCGTGAATATAAGGTCTCGCAGCTGACAATGCATATCAGAGCACAAACCAAGCCATGAGGAGGAAAGTACTGCCCGTAGAGCTCAGACACAGAATTGTGTGGGGGCACAAATCTGGAGAAGGGTACAAAAGGGTACAAAAAATTCCTGCTGCATTTCGATATCCCAAGTGGCCACCGTATTTCTTAAATGGAAGAAGTTTGGAACAACCAAGTCTCTTCCTAGTGCTGGCTACTCCACCAAACTAAGTAATTAAGGGAGAAGGGCCTTGGTAAGAGAGGCGACCAGGAACCCAATGGCCACTCTGACTGAGCTCCAAAGATCCTGCATGCAGGTGGCAGAATCTTCAAGAAAGTCAGCCATCACTGCAGCATGCCAGCAATCAGGGCTTTATAGCAGAGTGGTCAAAAGAAAGCTGCATTAAACACATATAAAAGGACTCTTGGACTGTGAGAAACAAAATTCTATGGCCTGATGAAAGCAAGATTGAACTTTTTGGTCTCAATTCTAGGCGTGATGTCTGGGGAAGACGAGACTCTGCTCCTTCTAACTCCACAGCACAGTGAAGCCTGGAGGTGGCAGCATCATGCTGTGGGGGTGTTTTTCAGTGGCTGGGACTGGGAAACTGGTCAAGGATGAGGGAAAGCTGAATGGAGCAAAGTACGGAGCTATTCTTAATGAAACCTTGAACCAGAGTGCTCTGGACCTCAGATCGGGCTGGAGGTTCACCTTCCAACAAGACAATTACCGTAGCCACACAGCCAAGACAACACAGGAGTGGCTTAGGGAGAACTCTGGGAATGTCCTTGAGTGGTCAAGCCAGAGCCCTAATTTGAACCCTGTCGAACATCTCTGGAGAGACCTGAAAATGGCTTTCCACTGATGGTCCCCATCCATTCTGACAGAGCTTGAGAAGTTTTTCAGAGAAAAATGGCAGAAAATCTCCGAATCCAAGTGTGCAAACCTTGTGGCATCATACCCAAGAAGACTGGAGGCTATAATCGCTGCCAAAAGTGCTTCAACTAAGTACTGGGTAAAGGGTCTGAATACTTATGTCAGTGCAAGATTTTAGTTTTTCCTTTTCAATAAACTAATGAAGATTTGTAACATTCTGTTTTCACATTCTCATTATTGGTTACTGAGTACAGAACGATGGGGAAAAACGTTATTTTTTTTATTCTTCTTTTAAGGTGCTAGCATAACAAAATGTGGAAAAACTGAAAACGTGCATTTAGGGATGAGCGAACCCGAACTGTATAGTCCGGGTTCGGGTTCAGTGTTCGGCGCTTTCTTGGCGCTTTTTGAAAGGCTGCAAAGCAGCCAATCAACAAGCGTCATACTACTTGCCCCAAGAGGCCATCACAGCCATGCCTACTATTGGCATAGATGTGATTGGCCAGTGCAGCATGTGACCCAGCCTCTATTTAAGCTGGAGTGACGTAGCGCCGCACGTCACTCTGCTCTGATCAGTGTAGGGAGAGGTTGCAGCTGCTGTTAGGGCGAGATTAGGCAGTGATTAACTCCTCCAAAAGACTTCATTCCGTGATCGATCTACAGCTGTGGATCATTGAACTGCTGCTATTCAATTGCTCACTGTTTTTAGGCTGCCCAGAGCGTTTTTCATTCACTTTTTTCTGGGTTGATCGGCGGCCATTTCGTGTCTTGAGGTGCGCCAGCACAAGCTGCCACCAAGTACATTTAACCATCAATAGTGTGGTTATTTTTTGGCTATATCCTACATCAGGGTCAAGCTGTCATCAAGTGCATTTAACCATCAATAGTGTGGTTATTTTTTGGCCATATACTACATCAGGGGCAAGCTGAGCCTGTCACCAAGTGCATTTAACCATCAATAGTGTGGTTATTTTTTGGCTATATCCTACATCAGGGTCAAGCTGTCATCAAGTGCATTTAACCATCAACAGTGTGGTTATTTTTTGGCCATATACTACATCAGGGGCAAGCTGAGCCTGTCACAAGTGCATTTAACCATCAATAGTGTGGTTATTTTTTGGCTATATCCTACATCAGGGTCAAGCTGTCATCAAGTGCATTTAACCATTAACAGTGTGGTTATTTTTTGGCCATATACTACATCAGGGGCAAGCTGAGCCTGTCACAAAGTACATTTAACCATCAATAGTGTGGTTATTTTTTGGCCATATACTACATCAGGGGCAAGCTGAGCCTGTCACAAAGTGAATTTAACCATCAATAGTGTGGTTATTTTTTGGCTATATCCTACATCAGGGTCAAGCTGTCATCAAGTGCATTTAACCATCAATAGTGTGGTTATTTTTTGGCCATATACTACATCAGGGGCAAGCTGAGCCTGTCACAAAGTGCATTTAACCATCAATAGTGTGGTTATTTTTTGGCTATATCCTACATCAGGGTCAAGCTGAGCCTGTCACCAAGTGCATTTAACCATCAACAGTGTGGTTATTTTTTGGCCATATACTACATCAGGGGCAAGCTGAGCCTGTCACAAGTGCATTTAACCATCAATAGGGTGGTTATTTTTTGGCTATATCCTACATCAGGGTCAAGCTGAGCCTGCCAGGAAGTTATTCTCAATAACTTCACACACACGCTACAGTGCAATTCCAAGTCTAATTCTGTGTGTAAACGTATACCTGTCACCCAGCGCCTAAAAAATAGGCCTCAAATTTATATTCATCCAAATCTGTCATTATTGCTTTAGCTGGTCAAGTTATTTAGTGTCCGTCAAAGCACAGTTTTTGTTCTGGGTTGAAATACAATTCCCAATTTTGCAATTCTCTAAATTAGTGGTTTCTGCTGTATCAGGCCTACTTTAAATCTATCCCTAAAAGGGTATATAAGATTCAAGGTTCAGATAGGGTTATTCTCAATAACTTCACACACATGCTACAGTGCAATTCCAAGTCTAATTCTGTGTGTAAACATATACCTGTCACCCAGCGCCTAAAAAATAGGCCTCAAATTTATATTCATCCAAATCTGTCATTATTGCTTTAGCTGGTCAAGTTATTTAGTGTCCGTCAAAGCACAGTTTTTGTTCTGGGTTGAAATACAATTCCCAATTTTGCAATTCTCTAAATTAGTGGTTTCTGCTGTATCAGGCCTACTTTAAATCTATCCCTAAAAGGGTATATTAGATTCAAGGTGCTGATAGGGTAATTCTCAATAACTTCACACACACGCTACTGTGCAGATCCAAGTCTAATTCTAAAATTAAATACGATGTCGCACTCGAATAAATGGACCCCAAATCGGTGCACCTGTGTATTGAGACCACTCACTCAATGCAATAGGTAAATATTAAACAGTGTAACAGGGCACTCAAGAAATCCTGACCATGTGGTACAATTTAATATCTTTATTACTATTGTGAATAATGTTGCTCAAACCAGTCAATTGTAATAATCAATGGATGAATCAATAAAATATTTGATATCATTGAATAAAATATTTGATAATATTGAATAAAAATAATCGATTTACACAAGGGCTCAGAACAATATAGTGCAAATATCGACAATCATAAAATAAAATCTCAAATTCAATTGTTCAGTCCAAATTTGGTATAATAATCTGGGTATTGGTGCAGTCCAATCAAATATTATTATGTCCCACTTCTCATTACAGCAGCGTCCCGCTGAACATGAAGTAGATAGCGGCGTCCCGCTATAAAATTACTTGCAAGTAAGATTTACCTTATATCAACCGAAGGTTCTCCAGACTTTAAACTTTGGGTCCTCTCCTCTCCTCAGAAGTGTCTGTGACACAATGTATCAAGAGGTTTACCTAGACGACTCTGTGTTTCTGTTGAATTTAACTGCCAAGTCCACCAGATCTCAATCTGTTGGTGGAAAAACTGCAGTGATGTTTGTAGCAGAGATATTCCGTCAAAGGAGGCTTCCAAGTGTAGTCTGTAAGTCGGTCGGTTTGGGGTACTTTGTTCCTTCAATGTACAGATGGGGGGTGTAGCACCAGACGCGTTTCGGGGTCCAAGTTATTGCCCCTTCCTCACTGACTAAACTATACCAAATTTGGACTGAACAATTGAATTTGAGATTTTATTTTATGATTGTCGATATTTGCACTATATTGTTCTGAGCCCTTGTGTAAATCGATTATTTTTATTCAATATTATCAAATATTTTATTCAATGATATCAAATATTTTATTGATTCATCCATTGATTATTACAATTGACTGGTTTGAGCAACATTATTCACAATAGTAATAAAGATATTAAATTGTACCACATGGTCAGGATTTCTTGAGTGCCCTGTTACACTGTTTAATATTTACCAACTCTAATTCTGTCCGTAAATGTATACCTGTCACCCAGCGCCTAAATAATAGGCCTCAAATTTATATTCAGCTAAATCTGTCATTACTGCTGTGCCTGTATTAGTGTAATACGGTACCTAAATAGATAGCCAGATAGTGTTAGGTGTCTGTAAAAAAAGGCCTGAATTTGAATTCAATACATTGGGCCAAATAATATTTTTCTTATTGTGGTGAACGGTAATAATGAGGAAAACATCTAGTAAGGGACGCGGACGCTGACATGGTCGTGGTGGTGTTAGTGGACCCTCTGGTGCTGGGAGAGGACGTGGCCGTTCTGCCACAGCCACACGTCCTAGTGTACCAACTACCTCAGGTCCCAGTAGCCACCAGAATTTACAGCCATATTTGGTGGGGCCCAATGCCGTTCTAAGGATGGTAAGGCCTGAGCAGGTACAGGCATTAGTTAATTGGGTGGCCGACAGTGGATCCAGCACGTTCACATTATCTCCCACCCAGTCTTCTGCAGAAAGCGCACAGATGGCGCATGAAAACCAAGCCCATCAGTCTGTCACATCACCCCCATGCATATCAGGGAAACTGTCTGAGCCTCAAGTTATGCAGCAGTCTCTTATGCTGTTTGAAGACTCTGCTGGCAGGGTTTCCCAAGGGCATCCGCCTAGACCTTCCCCAGCGGTGGAAGACATAGAATGCACTAACGCACAACCACTTATGTTTCCTGATGATGAGGACATGGGAATACCACCTCAGCACGTCTCTGATGATGAAGAAACACAGGTTCCAACTGCTGCGTCTTTCTGCAGTGTGCAGACTGAACAGGAGGTCAGGGATGAAGACGATGCAGGGGACGATGAGGTCCTAGACCCCACATGGAATGAAGGTCGTGCCACTGACTTTCACAGTTCGGAGGAAGAGGCAGTGGTGAGACCGAGCCAACAGCGTAGCAAAAGACAAAGAGGGAGCAGTGGGCAAAAGCAGAGCACCCACCGCCAAGAGACTCCGCCTGCTACTGACCGCCGCCATCTGGGACCGAGCACCTCAAAGGCAGCTTCAAGGAGTTCCCTGGCATGGCACTTCTTCAAACAATGTGCTGACGACAAGACCCGAGTGGTTTGCACGCTGTGCCATCAGAGCCTGAAGCGAGGCATTAACGTTCTGAACCTTAGCACAACCTGCATGACCAGGCACTTGCATGCAAAGCATGAACTGCAGTGGAGTAAACACCTTAAAAACAAGGAAGTCACTCAGGCTCCCCCTGCTACCTCTTCTGCTGCTGCCGCCTCGGCCTCTTCTGCTGCTGCCGCCGCCTCGGCCTCTTCCTCCGCCTCTGGAGGAACGTTGGCCCAGCAAACATGGGATGTACCACCAACACCACCACCTGCGTCACCAAGCATCTCAACCATGTCACACGGCAGCGTTCAGCTCTCCATCTCACAAACATTTGAGAGAAAGCGTAAATTCCCACCTAGCCACCCTCGATCCCTGGCCCTGAATGCCAGCATTTCTAAACTACTGGCCTATGAAATGCTGTCATTTAGGCTGGTGGACACAGACAGCTTCAAACAGCTCATGTCGCTTGCTGTCCCACAGTATGTTGTTCCCAGCCGGCACTACTTCTCGAAGAGAGCCGTGCCTTCCCTGCACAACCAAGTATCTGATAAAATCAAGTGTGCACTGCGCAACGCCATCTGTGGCAAGGTCCACCTAACCACAGATACGTGGACCAGTAAGCACGGCCAGGGACGCTATATCTCCCTAACTGCACACTGGGTAAATGTAGTGGCGGCTGGGCCCCAGGCGGAGAGCTGTTTGGCGCACGTCCTTCCGCCGCCAAGGATCGCAGGGCAACATTCTTTGCCTCCTGTCTCCTCCTCCTCCTACTCAGCTTCCCCCTCCTCTTCTTCCACCTGCTCATCCAGTCAGCCACACACCTTCACCACCAACTTCAGCACAGCCCGGGGTAAACGTCAGCAGGCCATTCTGAATCTCATATGTTTGGGGGACAGGCCCCACACCGCACAGGAGTTGTGGCGGGGTATAGAACAACAGACCGACGAGTGGTTGCTGCCGGTGAGCCTCAAGCCCGGCCTGGTGGTGTGCGATGATGGGCGAAATCTCGTTGCAGCTCTGGGACTAGCCGATTTGACGCACATCCCTTGCCTGGCGCATGTGCTGAATTTGGTGGTGCAGAAGTTCATTCGCAATTACCCCGACATGTCAGAGCTGCTGCATAAAGTGCAGGCCGTCTGTTCGCGCTTCGGGTGTTCACATCCTGCCGCTGTTCGCCTGTCTGCGCTACAGCGTAACTTCGGCCTTCCCGCTCACCGCCTCATATGCGACGTGCCCACCAGGTGGAACTCCACCTTGCACATGCTGGACAGACTGTGCGAGCAGCAGCAGGCCATAGTGGAGTTTCAGCTGCAGCACGCACGGGTCAGTCGCACTGCGGAACAGCACCACTTCACCACCAATGACTGGGCCTCCATGCGAGACCTGTGTGCCCTGTTGCGCTGTTTCGAGTACTCCACCAACATGGCCAGTGGCGATGACGCCGTTATCAGCGTTACAATACCACTTCTATGTCTCCTTGAGAAAACACTACGGGCGATGATGGAAGAGGAGGTGGCCCAGGAGGAGGAGGAGGAGGAGGAAGAGGGGTCATTTTTAGCACTTTCAGGCCAGTCTCTTCGAAGTGACTCAGAGGGAGGTTTTTTGCAACAGCAGAGGCCAGGTACAAATGTGGCCAGACAGGGCCCACTACTGGAGGACGAGGAGGACGAGGATTAAGAGGAGGTGGAGGAGGATGAGGATGAAGTATGTTCACAGCGGGGTGGCACCCAACGCAGCTCGGGCCCATCACTGGTGCGTGGCTGGGGGGAAACGCAGGGCAATGACGATACGCCTCCCACAGAGGACAGCTTGTCCTTACCTCTGGGCAGCCTGGCACACATGAGCGACTACATGCTGCAGTGCCTGCGCAACGACAGCAGAGTTGCCCACATTTTAACGTGTGCGGAGTACTGGGTTGCCACCCTGCTGGATCCACGGTACAAAGACAATGTGCCTACCTTACTTCCTGCACTGGAGCGTGATAGGAAGATGCGCGAGTACAAGCGCACGTTGGTAGACGCGCTACTGAGAGCATTCCCAAATGTCACAGGGGAACAAGTGGAAGCCCAAGGCGAAGGCAGAGGAGGAGCAAGAGGTCGCCAATGCAGCTGTGTCACGGCCAGCTCCTCTGAGGGCAGGGTTAGCATGGCAGAGATGTGGAAAAGTTTTGTCACCACGCCACAGCTAACTGCACCACCACCTGATACGGAACGTGTTAGCAGGAGGCAACATTTCACTAACATGGTGGAACAGTACCTGTGCACACCCCTCCACGTACTGACTGATGGTTCGGCCCCATTCAACTTCTGGGTCTCCAAATTGTCCACGTGGCCAGAGCTAGCCTTTTATGCCTTGGAGGTGCTGGCCTGCCCGGCGGCCAGCGTTTTGTCTGAACGTGTATTCAGCTTGGCAGGGGGCGTCATTACAGACAAAGTGGACAAGCTGACGTTCATAAAAATGAACCAGGCATGGATCCCACAGGACCTGTCCATTGCCTTGTGCAGATTAGACATTAACTACCTCCCCTTAACCATATATTATTGTACTCCAGGGCACTTCCTCATTCAATCCTATTTTTATTTTCATTTTACCATTATATTGCGGGGCAACCCAAAGTTGAATGAACCTCTCCTCTGTCTGGGTGCCGGGGCCTAAATATATCTGACAGTGGCCTGTTCCAGTGGTGGGTGACATGAAGCCTGATTCTCTGCTATGACATGAAGACTGATTCTCTGCTGACATGAAGCCAGATTCTCTGCTATGGGACCTCTCTCCTCTGCCTGGGTGCCTGGGCCTAAATATGTGACAATGGACTGTTCCAGTGGTGGGTGACGTGAAGCCTGATTCTCTGCTATGACATGAAGACTGATTCTCTGCTGACATGAAGCCTGAATCTCTGTTATGGGACCTCTCTCCTCTGTCTGGGTGCCGGGGCCTAAAAATATCTGACAGTGGCCTGTTCCAGTGGTGGGTGACATGAAGCCTGATTCTCTGCTATGACATGAAGACTGATTCTCTGCTGACATGAAGCCTGAATCTCTGTTATGGGACCTCTCTCCTCTGTCTGGGTGCCGGGGCCTAAAAATATCTGACAGTGGCCTGTTCCAGTGGTGGGTGACATGAAGCCTGATTCTCTGCTATGACATGAAGCCTGATTCTCTGCTGACATGAAGCCTGAATCTCTGTTATGGGACCTCTCTCCTCTGTCTGGGTGCCGGGGCCTAAAAATATCTGACAGTGGCCTTTTCCAGTGGTGGGTGACATGAAGCCTGATTCTCTGCTATGACATGAAGACTGATTCTCTGCTGACATGAAGCCTGAATCTCTGTTATGGGACCTCTCTCCTCTGTCTGGGTGCCGGGGCCTAAAAATATCTGACAGTGGCCTTTTCCAGTGGTGGGTGACATGAAGCCTGATTCTCTGCTATGACATGAAGACTGATTCTCTGCTGACATGAAGCCTGAATCTCTGTTATAGGACCTCTCTCCTCTGTCTGGGTGACGGGGCCTAAATTATATGACAATGGACTGTTCCAATGTTGGGTGACGTGAAGCATGATTCTCTGCTATGACATGAAGACTGATTCTCTGCTGAAATGAAGCCTGAATCTCTGTTATGGGACCTCTCTCCTCTGTCTGGGTGCCGGGGCCTAAAAATATCTGACAGTGGCCTGTTCCAGTGGTGGGTGACATGAAGCCTGATTCTCTGCTATGACATGAAGACTGATTCTCTGCTGACATGAAGCCAGATTCTATGTTATGGGACCTCTCTCCTCTGCCTGGGTGCCTGGGCCTAAATATCTGACAATGGACTGTTCCAGTTTTGGGGGACGTGAAGCCTGATTCTCTGCTATGACATGAAGACTGATTCTCTGCTGACATGAAGCCTGATTCTCTGCTATGGGACCTCTCTCCAATTGATATTGGTTAATTTTTATTTATTTTATTTTTATTTTAATTCATTTCCCTATCCACATTTGTTTGCAGGGGATTTAACTACATTTCGCTGCCTTTTGCAGCCCTCTAGCCCTTTCCTGGGCTGTTTTACAGCCTTTTTAGTGCCGAAAAGATCGGGTCCACATTGACTTCAATGGGGTTCGGGTTCGGGACGAAGTTCGGGTCGGGTTCGGATCCCGAACCAGAACATTTCCGGGAAGTTCGGCCGAACTTCTCAAACCCGAACATCCAGGTGTTCGCTCAACTCTACGTGCATTGTATATCTCACCAAACACTCTAAAAACGTACGAACGTGAATAAGGTTTACATTTTACTCTCCTGTCCATACCCGATCTTCAGTCTAGACATGTGTGATATGTATGAATGAACTCCTCAGATTTTACGTTTTTCTTCAGAGTTTATATTTTATTTGCAAATTGGAATTTTTATCCACTTTTCATGTAACCACTGTTTGCTGCAAAGTTGCATGAAAGTTGGGATGACTGGCATGTGTAAATGCAGCTATCACCTCCACCCATGATCAGACAATTATTGGAATCTTTTGGTTCGTTCCTGATAACTGCCTGGGCTCTGGTCCATGTAAAGGGACTTTTATAGTATGAAACATTGTAAAAGAGAGAATCACAATGTGAACAGTCAATACTGGAGATGGGCCGGTGGATATCAGATGTGCTCCCTTATCTTCTACCTTCTTGAAGTGTCCTGGCATTGATGGTTGGCTGGATCACTGTTCTTTCTTGTTGCAAACCACCTTATGAGCATAAGCATAATGTTTTTTTAAAGGGGTTGTATAATTTCATACATTGGGGGCATATCACTAAGACATGCCATAAATGTCTAATAGGTGCGGGTCCCACCTCTGGAACCCACACCTATCCTTCCAACTGAGCCCGCAAAGTGAAGGAGGCCGCACCAAGGATGTGGGGCCACCCTCCATTCATTTCTATGAGACTGACCAAAATAGCTGCTAGTGTTAGTGATATGCCCCCAATGTATGAGATGACACAACCCCTTTACGTACAGTAGAATCTATTTTATAATATATGTTTAAGAATGAATCAAAAGGATATTAACGATAGGCAAAGTGGTGAAATTAATAGATTTATTTTATTTTTATTTTTTATACATATGTGTATTTCCCATTTATTTGCTAACTATCTGACCTACCTACCCAGAAATGGCCCCTCAGACAGCCTCTACTTCATGAAGTCTACAGATAAGCTGCAGAGATCATGGGATGTTAGACATCCATTCCTGGCTGCCTCATAGTAGCCATTTCATCTAAACAGTCACACATTATTATTGGCTTATTCGCCAATAAATACACACATGTATGCACCCACACACATACACGCAGAAACACATACACAAACAAACACGCACACACACAAATACACAAACACGCGCGCACACACAAATACACAAACAAGCAAACAAATGCAAAAACACACATACACATGCACAGACAGAAGCACATACCGTCAGGACTGGTGCAAGGATTTTTGCCACCCTAGGCAAAAGCTAATTTTGCCGCTCCCCTTGACCACGCCCTTTGACCCGCCCCTTTTTTTGTCGCCCACCTATTTATACAGACTGTACCCTTCATTGTGGCAAGGCCACGTTTTCTCCCTCCAGCTACATACCATGTCATCCACAGATCCCCATAAGTGTCATCCACAGATCCCCACAATTGTCATCCACAGATCCCTCTTAGTGTCAACCACCACAGATCCCCATAAGTGACATCCACCGATCCCCACAAGTGTCATCCACAGATCCCCCTAAGTGTCATCCACCACAGATCCCCATAAGTGTCATCCACAGATCCCCACAAGTGTCATCCACAGATCCCCCTAAGTGTCATCCACCACAGATCCCCATAAATGTCATCCACAGATTCCCCTAAGTGTCATCCACAGATCCCCCTCCATCAAGAGTGCACTCTACACAGTGCTTTACCTTGCTTATAGGTGGCGCCGCCCCTGCATACCATACATACAAAAACACACACACACACACACACACACACACACACACAATCTAACTAATAGGATGATCACAGCCATCCAGAGGTGCATCCCAATTCATCCCAATGCTTAGGACATTGGATGTTGTTATAGAAGTAACACTCATACTGCTGGGGTGCAGCTCTGGGACCCTCTTTCAGAGACGATGTCCTCCACCCAACTCTCAAAAAGCTGAGGGGTCTTCAGGAGAGGCGGGCAGTCGAGCTGGGCTATCAGACGGTCGGTCTCTGTAGCTGTGATGTCATCCTTCCTATCCACGGCTTTACTGCAACGAGACACATAACATGTTAATAATTTACAAGTAATAAGAGCAGTAATATCAATCCTATCACAACCACTAGGTTTTAGGAAGCTGGAAAGCATATTGTTAAACCAAAGACCAATAGACCCCATCCAGGAAAAGGGATTCAATAAGAATCTTCAATCTTGGTACAAAATTCCTCATCAATAACAACACAAGCTTCACCGTCTATGGCGAGCAAATAACCAAAAACCAGTTACAAAGGCTTTACAAAGGTTTTTTGGTGTAAAGTCACAAAATTTGTGCAAAAGGTATTTTGCAACTTTTAACGTTTTACACCGCTCTTGCCAATTAAAAAAAAAAGTGGGCGAAACTTAGAAGAAGGGGATGGGGCCACAACTACTGGCACATTTAATGGAATTGATGCCAGAAAAGTGACATAAATTATTACTGAAACCTACGCCAGCAAGTAAGTAGATTATTTTTCAGGTTATGGTGCACAGGCCTCACAGATGTGAGAAATTTATTATAAACCCTTCCCCTCCTAATAAATTGGTTGCTTCTTTCACCAGCGGGCTTTTTACTAAGACTGGCATGTGAAACCTATTTATTAATTCAGTTCCTCAACCTGTCCAGGAGAAGGACCCCATCCAGGCTTTATCCGTCTTTCGGAATAACTTTTTTGTATCTAGTCTCCCCAGGGTGCCTCTCAGAAACATTAGCACCTGAGAGGTTTAAGCCCTGTCTGACAGCTGGCACAACTCTTCCTATGGTACACTCACCCCATGTCCCCATAAGTGACCAGGAATAGGTCCTTTTGTCACAAATGTAATACAGCCCTTGGTTTAGTACCCGAGCAATTAACTTACCGCCTGCTGTGGTGTGAAGATGAAGCAATGTGGTAGTGGGTTGTCACTGAGTCCTCTGGTTACTGGCAGAAGGTTCCGCTCCCTTAGCGATAGAACGTTTAGAATGTTACATCATAGAGATAGTTTGTGATGTCATTGCTCACTGGACAGAACCACTGTACTTGCTGCGGGGTGTGTGTTCCTGTTATTGATATAGCACCTACAAATGTAGAAATGCTCTTTTTGGATGTATTTGCTACCAATCATGATAATTATACATTGACTATGTGAAGAGATCTGCCTTGAAATTCACCAGTGTTTCTTAATGAAAACGATTTCTTATAAATGTTAATACCCCCTAAAATGTACAATATAGTATATTCCACTACCTTCTGGCTGCTGACTGGTCTGACATGTTCTTTGCTCAACAACCTAAAGGGATATTCCAGTTGTTATTTAATTTTTTTTTTATTTGTCAATCTAAGAAGGAATAGAAAGTCATACAACTTACAACTTTTTAATACATATTTATTTAAAATTTTGCATATATGACCCCTATAAGCAGTCGAATGGTATAGCCCATATTATTGTGGTGCGCCTTTTTTCAGTGATTTATGTATTTTTATATTTTCACCCACACATTATTTCATCTTGTGTAGGATGTTTTTGTGGTGCATGTGGACCGCTGCCGGCATCCTCCATTGTATGCATTTTTGCTGGCGATTGCCGTTAGCAACGGATCACTTACAGAGGAATTGCTCCCCCGATTATAAACACGCTACAGTGTTTGGGGTTGATCATTTCCTCCCATTTAGGCCTTTTTATTCAGTGCTTTTACTCTTTGCTATAACACTTCAAATTTAGCTCTGTGGGCTTAAACATTTCTCTTGATCATCTTTGAGATGTATCTTCACCTGGTTTGAAGTCCACCTGTGGTAAATTCAGTTGACCGGATGTGATTTGGAAAGACAAACTCCCGTGAATATAAGGTCTCGCAGCTGACAATGCATATCAGAGCACAAACCAAGCCATGAGGAGGAAAGTACTGCCCGTAGAGCTCAGACACAGAATTGTGTGGGGGCACAATTCTGGAGAAGGGTACAAAAGGGTACAAAAAATTCCTGCTGCATTTCGATTTCCCAAGTGGCCACCATATTTCTTAAATGGAAGAAGATTGGAACAACCAAGTCTCTTCCTAGTGCTGGCTACTCCACCAAAGTAATTAAGGGAGAAGGGCCTTGGTAAGAGAGGCGACCAGGAACCCAATGGCCACTCTGACTGAGCTCCAAAGATCCTGCATGCAGGTGGCAGAATCTTCAAGAAAGTCAGCCATCACTGCAGCATGCCAGCAATCAGGGCTTTATAGCAGAGTGGTCAAAAGAAAGATGCATTAAACACATATAAAAGGACTCTTGGTCTGTGAGAAACAAAATTCTATGTCCTGATGAAAGCAAGATTGAACTTTTTGGTCTCAATTCTAGGCGTGATGTCTGGGGAAGACGAGACACTGCTCCTTCTAACTCCACAGCACAGTGAAGCCTGGAGGTGGCAGCATCATGCTGTGGGGGTGTTTTTCAGTGGCTGGGACTGGGAAACTGATCAAGGATGAGGGAAAGCTGAATGGAGCAAAGTACGGAGCTATTCTTAATGAAACCTTGAACCAGAGTGCTCTGGACCTCAGATCGGGCTGGAGGTTCACCTTCCAACAAGACAATTACCGTAGCCACACAGCCAAGACAACACAGGAGTGGCTTAGGGAGAACTCTGGGAATGTCCTTGAGTGGTCAAGCCAGAGCCCTAATTTGAACCCTGTCGAACATCTCTGGAGAGACATGAAAATGGCTTTCCACTGATGGTCCCCATCCATTCTGACAGAGCTTGAGAAGCTTTTCAGAGAAAAATGGCAGAAAATCTCCAAATCCAAGTGTGCAAACCTTGTGGCATCATACCCAAGAAGACTGGAGGCTATAATCGCTGCCAAAAGTGCTTCAACTAAGTACTGGGTAAAGGGTCTGAATACTTATGTCAGTGCAAGATTTTAGTTTTTCCTTTTCAATAAACTAATGAAGATTTGTAACATGCTGTTTTCACATTCTCATTGTTGGTTACTGAGTACAGAACGATGGGGAAAAACGTTATTTTTTTTATTCTTCTTTTAACACAAGGCGCTAGCATAACAAACTGTGGAAAAACTGAAAGCGTGCATTGTATATCTCACCAAACACTCTAAAAACGTACGAACGTGAATAAGGTTTACATTTTACTCTCCTGTCCATACCCGATCTTCAGTCTAGACATGTGTGATATGTATGAATGAACTCCTCAGATTTTACGGTTTTCTTCAGAGTTTATATTTTAACCACTGTTTGCTGCAAAGTTGCATGAAAGTTGGGATGACTGGCATGTGTAAATGCAGCTATCACCTCCACCCATGATCAGACAATTATTGGAATCTTTTGGTTCGTTCCTGATAATTGCCTGGGCTCTGGTCCATGTAAAGGGGCTTTTATAGTATGAAACATTGTAAAAGAGAGAATCACAATGTGAACAGTCAATACTGGAGATGGGCCGGTGGATATCAGATGTGCTCCCTTATCTTCTACCTTCTTGAAGTGTCCTGGCATTGATGGTTGGCTGGATCACTGTTCTTTCTTGTTGCAAACCACCTTATGAGCATAAGCATAATGTTTTCTTAAAGGGATTGTATAATTTCATACATTGGGGGCATATCACTAAGACAAGCCCGAAATGTCTAATAGGTGCGGGTCCCACCTCTGGGACCCACACCTATCCTTCCAACTGAGCCCGCAAAGTGAAGGAGGCCGCACCAAGGATGTGGGGCCACCCTCCATTCATTTCTATGAGACTGACCAAAATAGCTGCTAGTGATATGCCCCCAATGTATGAGATGACACAACCCCTTTACGTACAGTAGAATCTATTTTATAATACACTGCTGAAAAAAATAAAGGGAACACAAAAATAACACATCCTAGATCTGAATTTATTAAATATTCTTCTGAAATACTTTGTTCTTTACATAGTTGAATGTGTTGACAACAAAATCACACAAAAATAAAAAAAATGGAAATCAAATTTTTCAACTCATGGAGGTCTGTATTTGGAGTCACACTCAAAATTAAAGTGGAAAAACACACTACAGGCTGATTCAACTTTGATGTAATGTCCTTAAAACAAGTCAAAATGAGGCTCAGTAGTGTGTGTGGCCTCCACGTGCCTGTATGACCTCCCTACAATGCCTGTGCATGCTCCTGATGAGGTGGCGGACGGTCTCCTGAGGGATCTCCTCCCAGATCTGGACTAAAGCATCTGCCAACTCCTGGACAGTCTGTGGTGCAACGTGACGTTGGTGGATAGAGCGAGACATGATGTCCCAGATGTGCTCAATTGGATTCAGGTATGGGGAACGGGCGGGCCAGTCCATAGCATCAATGCCTTCGTCTTGCAGGAACTGCTGACATACTCCAGCCACATGAGGTCTAGCATTGTCTTGCATTAGGAGGAACCCAGGGCCAACCGCACCAGCATATGGTCTCACAAGGGGTCTGAGGATCTCATCTCGGTAACTAATGGCAGTCAGGCTACCTCTGGCAAGCACATGGAGGGCTGTGCGGCCCTCCAAAGAAATGCCATCCCACACCATTACTGACCCAATGCCAAACCGGTCATGCTGGAGGATGTTGCAGGCAGCAGAACGTTCTCCACGGCGTCTCCAGACTCTGTAACGTCTGTCACATGTGCTCAGTGTGAACCTGCTTTCATCTGTGAAGAGCACAGGGCGCCAGTGGCGAATTTGCAAATCTTGGTGTTCTCTGGCAAATGCCAAACGTCCTGCACGGTGTTGGGCTGTAAGCACAACCCCCACCTGTGGACTTCGGGCCCTCATATCACCCTCATGGAGTCTGTTTCTGACCGTTTGAGCAGACACATGCACATTTGTGGCCTGCTGGAGGTCATTTTGCAGGGCTCTGGCAGTGCTCCTTCTGTTCCTCCTTGCACAAAGGTAGAGGTAGCGGTCCTGCTGCTGGGTTGTTGCCGTCCTACGGCCTCCTCCACGTCTCCTGATGTACTGGCCTGTCTCCTGCTAGCGCCTCCATGCTCTGGACACTACGCTGACAGACACAGCAAACCTTCTTGCCACAGCTCGCATTGATGTGCCATCCTGGATAAGCTGCACTACCTGAGCCACTTGTGTGGGTTGGAGACTCCGTCTCATGCTACCACTAGAGTGAAAGCACCACCAGCATTCAAAAGTGACCAAAACATCAGCCAGGAAGCATAGGAACTGAGAAGTGGTCTGTGGTCACCACCTGCAGAACCACTCCTTTATTGGGGGTGTCTTGCTAATTGCCTATAATTTCAACCTGTTGTCTATCCCATTTGCACAACAGCATGTGAAATTTATTGTCACTCAGTGTTGCTTCCTAAGTGGACAGTTTAATTTCACAGAAGTGTGATTGACTTGGAGTTACATTGTGTTGTTTAAGTGTTCCCTTTATTTTTTTGAGCAGTGTACAAGGTTACAGTCTGTTTAGAAAGGATCGTCAAAACCGGAGAGGGGGAGGGATCTGCCTTTATGTAAAGTCTTGTCTAAAGCCCACACTCCGTGAAGATATAAGTGAGGGACATGAACATGTGGAGTCACTGTGGGTAGAGATACATGGAGCTAAAAACAACAATAAATTACTAATAGGAGTTTACTATAAACCACCTAATATACCAGAGTCCACAGAAAATCTACTACTAAACGAGATAGACAAGGCGGCAAATCATAATGAGGTGGTTATTATGGGGGACTTCAACTACCCAGATATAGACTGGGAAACTGAAACTTGTATATCTCATAAGGAAAACAGGTTCTTGGCAATAACCAAAGACAATTACCTCTCCCAACTAGTTCAGGACCCGACTAGAGGGATGGCCATACTGGACTTAGTATTAACCAATAGGCCTGACAGAACAACAGACGTGCAGGTTGGGGGACACCTGGGAAATAGTGACCATAAAGTAATAACCTTCCAATTATCATTTAAAAGAGCGTTTCTACAGGGAGGAACAAAAATACCAAACTTCAAAAAAGCTAAATTTAGCCAACTAAGAGAGGCCATAGGCCTAACTAACTGGGACAAAGTCCTCAAAAATAAAAATACAGCCACAAAATGGGATATCTTTAAAAACATCCTAAAATCTCATTGTGAGAGGTACATACCGTATGGGAATAAAAGGTTAAGGAACAAAAAGAAACTAATGTGGATAAATATAACTATAAAGAAAGCAATAAATGACAAAAATAAAGCATATAAATCACTAAAACAGGAGGGTAGCACGGAAGCTCTGAAAAACTATAAGGAAAAAAATAGAACATGTAAAAAACAAATAAAAGCGGCCAAACTAGAGACCGAGAGATTAATTGCCAAAGAGAGTAAAACTAACCCTAAAATGTTCTTCAATTATATAAATGTTAGAAAGTATAAATCTGAAGGTGCCCTTTAAAGAGTAATGAGGGGGGAGTCGCAGAGAGCGACGAGGAGAAAGCAAAGCTGTTAAATATTTTTTTCTCTAATGTATTCACTGAGGAAAATAAACTGTCAGATGACATGCAGAATGTAAAAATAAAATCCCCATTAAAAGTGTCCTGTCTGACCCAGGAGCATCTCAACGGAAATAAGCAAATAATGCCATATCAGCATGGCTTCGTGAGGGATCGGTCATGCCAAACTAATTTAATCAGTTTCTATGAGGAGGTAAGTTCTAGACTTGACAGCGGCGAATCAATGGATGTTGTATATCTGGACTTCTCCAAAGCATTTGACACTGTACCACATAAAAGGTTAGTATATAAAATGAGAATGCTCGGACTGGGAGAAAACGTCTTTATGTGGGTAAGTAACTGGCTCAATGATAGAAAACAGAGGGTGGTTATTAACGGTACACACTCAGATTGGGTCACTGTCACTAGTGGGGTACCTCAGGGGTCAGTATTGGGCCCTATTCTCTTCAATATATTTATTAATGATCTTGTAGAAGGCTTGCATAGTAAAATATCAATTTTCGCAGATGACACTAAACTGTGTAAAGTAATTTACACTGAAGAGGACAGTATACTACTACAGAGGGATCTGGATAGATTGGAGGCTTGGACAGATAAGTGGCAGATGAGGTTTAACACTGACAAATGTAAAGTTATGCACATGGGAAGGAATAATGCAAGTCACCCGTACATACTAAATGATAAAACACTCGGTAACACTGACATGGAAAAGGATCTAGGAATTTTAATAAACAGCAAACTAAGCTGCAAAAACCAGTGTCAGGCAGCTGCTGCCAAGGCCAATAAGATAATGGGTTGCATCAGAAGGGGCATAGATGCCCGTGATAAGAACATAGTCCTACCACTTTACAAATCGCTAGTCAGACCACACATGGAGTACTGTGTACAGTTCTGGGCTCCTGTAAACAAGGCAGACATAGCAGAGCTGGATAAGGTCCAGAGGAGGGCAACTAAAGTAATAACTGGAATGGGGCAACTACAGTACCCTGAAAGATTATCAAAATTAGGGTTATTCACTTTAGAAAAAAGACGACTGAGGGGAGATCTAATTAATATGTATAAATATATCAGGGGTCAGTACAGAGATCTATCCCATCATCTATTTATGCCCAGGACTGTGACTGTGACGAGGGGACATCCTCTGCGTCTGGAGGAAAGAAGGTTTGTACACAAACATAGAAAAGGATTTTTTACGGTAAGAGCAGTGAGACTATGGAACTCTCTGCCTGAGGAGGTGGTGATGGTGAGTACAATAAAGGAATTCAAGAGGGGCCTGGATGTATTTCTGGAGCATAATAATATTACAGGCTATAGCTACTAGAGAGGGGTCGTTGATCCAGGGAGTTATTCTGATTGCCTGATTGGAGTCGGGAAGGAATTTTTTATTCCCCTAAAGTGGGGAAAATTGGCTTCTACCTCACAGGTTTTTTTTTTTGCCTTCCTCTGGATCAACTTGCAGGATAACAGGCCGAACTGGATGGACAGATGTCTTTTTTCGGCCTTATGTACTATGTTACTATGTCTATCCAGTTCAGCCTGCCAGTTGATCCAGAGGAAGGCTAAAAAACCCTATGAGGTAAAAGCCAATTTCCCTAATTTTAGGGGAAAAAAATCCTTCTCAACTCCAATCAGGCAATCAGAATAACTCCCTGGATCAACGACCCATCTCTAGTAACTATAACATGTAATATTATTACACTCCAGAAATACATCCAGGCCCCTCTTGAACTCTTGTAGTGAACTCACCATCACCACCTCCTCAGGCAGAGAGTTCCATAGTCTCACTGCTCTTACCGTACAAACCTCCTTTCCTCCAGAAGTAGAGGATGTCCCCTTGTCACAGTCCTGGGGATAAATAGATGATGAGAGATGTGAGGAGACCAATCTCGCCACATTGCATTGGAGAAGCCTGGTTGCCCGCCTGCTTCCTTTAGACTATGGCCCCATGTTGAAACGCTTGATTTTCCCCTGCAAAGACTATGTGAAAGAATTTGGTTCCATGGCAATTGAACTGTATTCGTGTAGTCTGAGTGCCATTCACCTAATAATTAAAGTTGAGCAAACACCTGGATGTTCGGGTTCGGCAGGTTCGGCCGAACTTGAAAAAAAAGTTTGGGTTCGGGACCCGAACTTGACCCCGAACCCGAACCCCATTGAAGTCAATGGGGAACAGAACTTTTGGGCACTAAAATGGCTCTAAAATAGTCCTGGAAAGGGCTAGAGGGCTGCAAAAGGCATCAAAATGTGCTTAAGAGCATGACAACTGTTCTGCAAACAAATGTGGATAGGGAAATGACTTAAAATATAAAATACAGAAAAATTAAAAATAACAATCTGGATCTAGGAGTAGGAGGTTGAGGAGGCGGTGGATGTGGCAGTGTAGGTTGACGTGGCGGTGTAGGTGGAAGCGGCGGTGAAGAAGGAATAGATAGCCAACACTGATTTGTGTTATTTTTAAATTTTAAATTGGGGTATCCCCCAAAATATTGGGACATATAACAAAATAAAACAAAGAATAAGTGCACTTGAGTACAAGAATGGATGGTTGAGGCTGGTATAAATGTCTATTCTGCACAAGATACGGACAAGTCCTGTGGGATCCATGCCTGGTTCATTTTAATAAACGTAAGCTTGTCCACATTGGCTGTGGCCTGTGATAATGCTCTCTGCCGTGCTAAACACACGTTCACACTATACACTGGCTGCAGGGCAGGTCAGCACCTCCAAGGCTGACAAAGCTTTTCCACATTTTGGCCATGCTAACCCTGCCTTCTCAGGTGCTGGTGGTGCCTCTGCTGCATTGGCGACCTCTTCCTCCTCCTCTGCCTTCGCCTTGTGCTTCCACTGTGCCCCCGCTATCAGGTGGCAATGCTATCATCAGCGTGCGCTTGTAGTCGTGCATCTTCCGATCAGTAACAGATGTTTTCACTAAATTTAGTTCCCTGTCAGCAATGAAGAGCAGGGGTTCACGGCAAAAGGGGGTTCATGTCACCCAGCAATAGAACAGGGGATTTTGAGAGATTTAGGCCCCTGTCACCCAGGCACAGCAGGGGTTCATTCACGGCAAAAAGGGGTTCTTGTCACCCAGCAATACAACAGAGGATTTTGAGAGATTTAGGCCCCTGTCACCCAGGCACAGCAGGGGTTCAATCACGGCAAAAGGGGGTTCATGTCATCCAACAATAGAACAGATGATTTTGAGAGATTTAGGCCCCCGTCACCCAGGCACAGCAGGGGTTCATTCACGGCAAAAGGGGGTTCATGTCACCCACCAATAGAACTGATGATTTTGAGAGATTTAGGCCCCTGTCACCCAGGCACAGCAGGGGTTCATTCACGGCAAAAGGGGGTTCATGTCACCCAGCAATACAACAGAGGATTTTGAGAGATTTAGGCCCCTGTCACCCAGATACAGCAGGGATTCATTCACGGCAAAAGGGGGTTCTTGTCACCCAGCAATACAACAGAGGATTTTGAGAGATTTAGGCCCCTGTCACCCAGGCACAGCAGGGGTTCATTCACGGCAAAAGGGGGTTCTTGTCACCCAGCAATACAACAGACGATTTTGAGAGATTTAGGCCCCTGTCACCCCGGCACAGCAGGGGTTTGTATACGCCAAAAATGGTGAAATATCACCCGACAATTGAAAATAAGAATTTTTTCAATTTAGGGCACTAAAATTGGCACTTTTTTTTTAACTAAAAGGCCTCTTAAATAGTCCTTGAAAAGGCTAGAGGGATGTAAAAGGCAGTAAAATGTGCTTAAGAGCATGGCAACTGCTCTGGAAACAAATATGGATAGGGAAATAACTTAAAATGAAATAAAATAACAAAAAATTACAAATTATTAACCTGCATCTCAGAGAAGGAGGTGGATATGGAGTCGGAGGTTGAGGAGGCAGTGAATGTGGTGTTGTTGGTGGAGGCAGCAATGGAGGAGGAGGAGGTAGCCAACAATGTTTTTTTTTTTTTTTTATTGAGGTAGGTAGCCCCCAAAATATTGGGACAAATAAAAAAAAAAAGAAAACAAAGAATCATTGCACTTGACTTGAGTACAAGAATGTATGTTTGATGGTGGTATAAATGTCTATTCTGCACAAGGTACAGACAAGTCTTGTGGGATCCAAGACTGGTTCATTTTAATGAACGTGAGCTTGTCCACGTTGGCTGTGGACAGGCGGCTGCGTCTATCTGTAATGACGCCTCCTGCCGTGCTAAATACACGTTCAGAGAGTACACTGGCTGCAAGGCAGGCCAGCACCTCCAATGCATACAGGGCAAACTCTGGCCATGTGGACAATTTGGAGACCCAGAAGTTGAATGGGGCAGAACCATCAGTCAGTACGTGTAGTCATGTGCACAGGTACTGTTCTACCATGTTGTTCAAATGCTGCCTCCTGCTAACACGCTCCATATCAGCAGTTGGGGCCGGTTGTTGCGGTGAGGTGACAAAGCTTTTCCACATGTCGGCCATGCTAACCCTGCCTTCTGAGGTGCTGGCGCTGACACAGCTGCGTTGGCGACATCTTCCTTCTCTCCTGTCTTCGCCTTGTGCTTCCACTTGTCCCCCGGCGTCAGTTGGGAATGCTCTCAGGAGCGCGTCTACCAGCGTGCGCCTGTAGTCGCGCATCTTCCGATCACGCTCCAGTGAGGGAATTAAGGACGGCACATTGTCTTTGTAACGGGGATCCAGCAGGGTGGCCACCCAGTAGTCAACACACGTTAAAATGTGGGCAACTCTGCAGTCATTGTGCAGGCACTGCAGCATGTAGTCGCTCATGTGTGCCAGGCTGCCCAGAGGTAAGGACAAGCTGTCCTCTGTGGGAGGCGTATCGTCTGCGTCCTCCGTACCCCCTTAGTCACGCACCAGTGATGGGCCCGAGCTGCGTTGGATGCCACCCCGCTGTGAACATGCTTTATCCCCATCCCCATCCTCCACCTCCTCCTCCTCCTCATCCTCCTCATCGTCCAGTAGTGGGCCCTGGCTGGCCAAATTTGTACCTGGCCTCTGTTGTTGCAAAAATCTTCTTTCTGAGCCACTTTTAAAAGACTGGCCTGAAAGTGTTAGAGATGACCCCTCTTCCTCCTCCTCGTCCTGGGCCACATCCTCTTCCATCATCGCCCTAAGTGTTTTCTCAAGGAGACATAGAAGTGGTATTGTAACGCTGATAACGGCATCATCGCCACTGGCCCTGTTGGTGGAGTACTCGAAACAGCGCAACAGGGCACACAGGTCTCGCATGGAGGCCCAGTCATTGGTGGTGAAGTGGTGCTGTTCCGCAGTGCGACTCACCCGTGCGTGCTGCAGCTGAAACTCCACTATGGCCTGCTGCTGCTCCACAGTCTCTCCAGCATGTGCAAGTTGGAGTTCCACCTGGTGGGCACGTCGCATATGAGGCGGTGAGCAGGAAGGCCGAAGTTACGCTGTAGAGCAGACAACCGAGCGGCGGCAGGATGAGAACGCCGGAAGCGCACACAGACGGCCCGCACTTTATGCAGCAGCTCAGACATGTCGGGGTAGTTGTGAATGAATTTCTGCACCACCAAATTCAGCACATGCGCCAGGCAAGGGATGTGCGTCAAACCGGCTAGTCCCAGAGCTGCAACGAGATTTCGCCCATTATCGCACACCACCAGGCCGAGCTTGAGGCTCACTGGCAGCAACCACTCGTTGGTCTGTTGTTCTATACCCCGCCACAACTCCTGCGCGGTGTGGGGCCTGTCCCCCAAACACATTAGTTTCAGAACGGCCTGCTGACGTTTACCCCTGGCTGTGCTGAAGTTGGTGGTAAAGGTCTGTCGCTGACCGGATGAGGAGGTGGTAGAAGAGGAGGAGGAAGCCGAGTAGGAAGAGGAGGCAACAGGAGGCAAAGAATGATGCCCTGCGATCCTGTCACGGCCATGGCTATGACCGTGACTCCTGAACCGCATGCGGTTGTCAGCGGTTTTCATTGGTGTTCAATCACAGGTGAGGGCTGTGGTATTGGCCTCACCTGTGGTTGCCGCTGGCAACAGTATGTATGTGGCAGCGTAGCAGGCTGAGCTGTGCCATGCAGCTCGCTACGCTGCGCATGCGGTTTTGTGGGTGATGTGTGGATGTGTGCACTGTGTTTTATGTTATTGTGTGCACGTTCCCTTTAAGTGGTGTTTTCCCTTCCCTGGTGTTGGAAGGGTTAATCCCCTTCCTAGTGTGTGTGATCACTGGGTGTGTCCGACTGTGGGGTGTGGCTTCTTGGCCTATAAAGCCTCACTGCTTTTGCAGGCCTTGAGGTTGCTTCAGCCATGCTTAGCTGAGAGCAGCCTCATGTATTTATTACCTGCCAGTAAGAGCCACCCCTGTGGTCATAAACCTTAATGTCATAACCATAATGTCGCTTTAAGTTATTTCCAGTTATGTGTGATGTCTGTGTGATGTTTTATATGTCTCCATTTGTGCAGCTATGGATCTGGGTCCCTGTGTGGGGATGCGTTTATGATCTGCACCCTGCTAACACAGGGATCCAGTCAGCAAGGCTGTGGCAGGTAGGTGGAACTCTAGTTCACCTGCCATATCCATAGAGCTGTTTATGTCTCCCCTTTTCCTGTAGCTTGGCCGTTGAGACTCCTGCTCCTCCGTGTCTAGGAGGAGTGGGCTTGTCTTACTCAGCTCCTAGGTGAGGGTCATCTTGAGGGCCAGCAGGGACTTTTAGGTTCCGGAGCATGGGCCCTCCTACCATCAAGGTTGGCCCATGTAACTAGGAGCTAGGGTCAGGTTAGGGATGCCTTAGGAGGTGACCTGCTCCCTAATCCTGTCTACATGGCCAAGCAACCTAAACATCATCGGGCTGCACACGGCTGAGGATTTCCCCCATCCTCAGCCGTGACAGATCCTTGGCGGCGGAAGGACGTGCGCCAAACAGCTCTCCGCCTGGGGCCCAGCCGCTACTACATTTACCCAGTGTGCAGTTAGGGAGATATAGCGTCCCTGGCCGTGCTTACTGGTCCACGTATCTGTGGTTAGGTGGACCTTGCCACAGATGACGTTGCGCAGTGCACACTTGATTTTATCCGATACTTGGTTGTGCAGGGAGGGCACGGCTCTCCTGGAGAAGTAGTGGCGGCTGGGAACGATGTACTGTGGGACAGCAAGCGACATGAGCTGTTTGAAGCTGTCCGTCTCCACCAGCTTGAATGACAGCATTTCAAAGGCCAGCAGTTTAGAATTGCTGGCATTCAGGGCCAGGGATCGAGGGTGGCTAGGTGGGAATTTACGCTTTCTCTAAAAGGTTTGTGAGATGGGGAGCTGAACGCTTCCGTGTGACATGGTAGAGATGCTTGGTGACGGAGGTGGTGTTGTTGGTGGCACATCCTCTGTTTGCTGAGCGGCAGGTGCCAACGTTCCTCCAGAGGCGGAGGAAGAAGCCGAGGCAGCAGCAGAAGAGGGAGCAGGAGGGGCCTGAGCCCTTTCTTGGTTTTGAAGGTGCTTACTCCACTGCAGCCCGTGTCTCGCATGTAGATGCCTGGTCATGCAGGTTGTGCTAAGGTTCAGAACGTTAATGCCTCGCTTCAGGCTCTGATGGCACAGCGTGCAAACCACTCGGGTCTTGTCATCAGCACATTGTGTGAAGAAGTGCCATGCCAGGGAACTCCTTGAAGCTGCCTTTGGTGTGCTCGGTCCCTGGTGGTGACGGTGGCCAGTAGCAGGCAAAATGTTTTGGCAATGGCTGCTCTGCTTTTGCACCCTGCTCCCGCTTTTGGTATGCTGTTGGCTCGGTCTCACCACTGCCTCTTCCTCCGAACTCTGAAAGTCAGTGGCACGACCTTCATTCCATGTGGGGTCTAGGACTTCATCGTCCCCTGCATCGTCTTCCACCCAGTCTTCCTCCCTGACCTCCTATTCGGTCTGCACACTCCAGAAAGACGCAGCAGTTGGCACCTGTGTTTCGTCGTCATCATCAGAGACGTGCTGAGGTGGTATTCCCATGTCCTCATCAGGAAACATAAGTGGTTGTGTGTCAGTGCATTCTATGTCTTCCACCCCTGGGGAAGGGCTAGGTGGATGCCCTTGGGAAACCCTGCCAGCAGAGTCTTCAAACAGCATAAGAGACTGCTGCATGACTTGAGGCTCAGACAGGTTCCCCGATATGCACAGGGGTGATGTGACAGACTGATGGGCATGGGTTTCAGGCGCCACCTGTGCGCTTTCTGCAGAAGACTGGGTGGGAGAGAATGTGAACGTGCTGGATCCACTGTCGGCCACCCAATTGACTAGCGCCTGTACTTGCTCAGGCCTTACCATCCTTAGAACGGCATTAGGCCTGACCAAATATCGCTGTACAGTAGATTCTGGCGGCTACTGGGACCTGAGGTAGTAGGTTCAGTAGGACGTGTAGCTGATGCTTGTCTAATCCCAGATGTGCAGTATATTAGAGGGTTTTTTCACCCTAACCAAAATGCTGTATTTCTGTCCTAAATGTGAAAGTCACTTATGCTTGTCTAATCCCAGATGTGCAGTATATTAGAGGGTTTTTTCACCCTAACCAAAAAGCTGTATTTCTGTCCTAAATGTGACAGTCACTTATGCACGTGTAATCCCAGATGTGCAGTATATCAGAGGCTTTTTTCACCCCAGTATGCCAAAGCCATATTTATGGCCTAAATGTGACAGACACTTATGCACGTGTAATCCCAGATGTGCAATATATTAGAGGCTTTTTTCACCCCAGTAACCAAAAAGCTGTATTTCTGTCCTAAATGTGACAGTCACTTATGCTTGTATAATCCCAGATGTGCAGTATATTAGAGGGTTTTTTCACCCTAACCAAAAAGCTGTATTTCTGTCCTAAATGTGACAGTCACTTATGCTTGTCTAATCCCAGATGTGCAGTATATTAGAGGGTTTTTTCACCCTAACCAAAAAGCTGTATTTCTGTCCTAAATTTGACAGTCACTTATGCTTGTCTAATCCCAGTGCAGTATATTAGAGGGTTTTTTCACCCCAGTAACCAAAAAGCCGTATTTATGGCCTAAATGTGACAGTCACTTATGCATGTGTAATCCCAGATGTGCAGTATATTTGAGGGTTTTTTCACCGCAGTAACCAAAAAGCCGTATTTCTGGCCTAAATGTGACAGTCACTTATGCACGTGTAATCCCAGATGTGCAGTATATTAGAGGGTTTTTTCACCCTAACCAAAAAGCTGTATTTTTGTCCTAAATGTGACAGTCACTTATGCACGTGTAATCCCAGATGTGCAGTATATGAGAGGCTTTTTTCACCCCAGTATGCCAAAGCCGTATTTATGGCCTAAATGTGACAGACACATATGCACGTGTAATCCCAGATGTGCTATTTATTAGAGGCTTTTTTCACCCCAGTAACCAAAAAGCCGTATTTATGGCTTAAATGTGACAGTCACTTATGCACGTGTAATCCCAGATGTGCAGTATATGA
This sequence comes from Bufo bufo, assembly GCF_905171765.1. NCBI lineage: Eukaryota > Metazoa > Chordata > Amphibia > Anura > Bufonidae > Bufo > Bufo bufo. Next base: position 439,061,799 of record NC_053393.1, on the reverse strand, counting down.
GAGGCTTTTTTCACCCCAGTATGCCAAAGCCGTATTTATGGCCTAAATGTGACAGTCACTTATGCACGTGTAATCCCAGATGTGCAATATATTAGAGGCTTTTTTCACCCCAATAACCAAAAAGCCGTATTTCTGGCCTAAATGTGACAGTCACTTATGCACGTGTAATCCCAGATGTGCAGTATATTAGAGGGTTTTTTCACCCCAGTATGCCAAAGCTGTATTTATGGCCTAAATGTGACAGTCACTTATGCATGTGTAATCCCAGATGTGCAGTATATTAGAGGGTTTTTTCACCCTAACCAAAAAGCTGTATTTCTGTCCTAAATGTGACAGTCACTTATGCACGTGTAATCCCAGATGTGCAGTATATGAGAGGTTTTTTTCACCCCAGTATGCCAAAGCCGTATTTATGGCCTAAATGTGACAGTCACTTATGCTTGTCTAATCCCAGATGTGCAGTATATCAGAGGTTTTTTTCACCCCAGTATGCCAAAGCTGTATTTCTGTCCTAAATGTGACAGTCACTTATGCTTGTCTAATCCCAGATGTGCAGTGTATTAGAGGGTTTTTTCACCCCAGTAACCAAAAGCTGTATTTCTGTCCTAAATGTGACAGTCACTTATGCATGTGTAATCCCAGATGTGCAGTATATGAGAGGCTTTTTTCACCCCAGTATGCCAAAGCCGTATTTCTGGCCTAAATGTGACAGTCACTTATGCATGTGTAATCCCAGATGTGCAATATATTAGAGGCTTTTTTCACCCCATTAACCAAAAAGCCGTATTTCTGGCCTAAATGTGACAGTCACTTATGCTTGTCTAATCCCAGATGTACAGTGTATTAGAGGGTTTTTTCACCCCAGTAACCAAAAAGCTGTATTTCTGTCCTAAATGTCACAGTCACTTATGCTTGTCTAATCCCAGATGTGCAGTATATGAGAGGCTTTTTTCACCCCAGTATGCCAAAGCCGTATTTTTGGTTTAAATGTGACAGTCACTTATGCACGTGTAATCACAGATGTGCAGTATATCAGAGGCTTTTTTCACCCCAGTATGCCAAAGCCGTATTTATGGCCTAAATGTGACAGTCACTTATGCACGTGTAATCCCAGATGTGCAATATATTAGAGGCTTTTTTCACCCCAGTAAACAAAAAGCCGTTTTTATGGCCTAAATGTGACAGTCACTTATGCTTGTCTAATCCCAGATGTGCAGTATATGAGAGGCTTTTTTCACCCCAGTATGCCAAAGCCGTATTTATGGCCTAAATGTGACAGTCACTTATTCACGTGTAATCCCAGATGTGCAGTATATTAGAGGGTTTTATCACCCTAACCAAAAAGCTGTATTTCTGTCCTAAATGTGACAGTCACTTATGCTTGTCTAATCCCAGATGTGCAGTATATTAGAGGTTTTTTTCACCCCAGTAACCAAAAAGCCGTATTTCTGGCCTAAATGTGACAGTCACTTATGCATGTGTAATCCCAGATGTGCAGTATATTTGGTTTTTTTTTCACCGCAGTAACCAAAAAGCCGTATTTCTGGCCTAAATGTGACAGTCACTTATGCACGTGTAATCCCAGATGTGCAGTATATTAGAGGGTTTTTTCACCCTAACCAAAAAGCCGTATTTCTGGCCTAAATGTGACAGTCACTTATGCTTGTCTAATCCCAGATGTGCAGTATATTAGAGGGTTTTTTCACCCCAGTAACCAAAAATCCGTATTTCTGGCCTAAATGTGATAGTCACTTATGCACGTGTAATCCCAGATGTGCAATATATTAGTTTTTTTTCACCCCAATAACCAAAAAGTCGTATTTATGGCCTAAATGTGACAGTCACTTATGCTTGTCTAATCCCAGATGTGCAGTATATCAGAGGTTTTTTTCACCCCAGTATGCCAAAGCTGTATTTATGGCCTAAATGTGACAGTCACTTATGCATGTGTAATCCCAGATGTGCAGTATATTAGAGGTTTTTTTTCACCCTAACCAAAAAGCTGTATTTCTGTCCTAAATGTGACAGTCACTTATGCACGTGTAATCCCAGATGTGCAGTATATGAGAGGCTTTTTTCACCCCAGTATGCCAAAGCCGTATTTCTGGCCTAAATGTGACAGTCACTTATGCATGTGTAATCCCAGATGTGCAATATATTAGAGGCTTTTTTCACCCCATTAACCAAAAAGCTGTATTTATGGCCTAAATGTGACAGTCACTTATGCTTGTCTAATCCCAGATGTGCAGTATATTAGAGGGTTTTTTCACCCTAACCAAAGAGCTGTATTTCTGTCCTTAATGTGACAGTCACTTATGCTTGTCTAATCCCAGATGTGCAGTGTGTTAGAGGGTTTTTTCACCCCAGTAACCAAAAGCTGTATTTCTGTCCTAAATGTGACAGTCACTTATGCATGTGTAATCCCAGATGTGCAGTATATGAGAGGCTTTTTTAACCCCAGTATGCCAAAGCCGTATTTCTGGCCTAAATGTGACAGTCACTTATGCATGTGTAGTCCCAGATGTGCAATATATTAGAGGCTTTTTTCACCCCAGTAACCAAAAAGCCGTATTTATGGCCTAAATGTGACAGTCAATTATGCTTGTCTAATCCCAGATGTGCTGTATATTAAAGGGTTTTTTCACCCTAACCAAAAAGCGGTATTTCTGTCCTAAATGTGACAGTCACTTATGCTTGTCTAATCCCAGATGTGCAGTATATTAGAGGGTTTTTTCACCGCAGTAACCAAAAAGCCGTATTTATGGCCTAAATGTGACAGTCACTTATGCTTGTCTAATCCCAGATGTGCAGTATATTAGAGGTTTTTTTCACCCTAACCAAAGAGCTGTATTTCTGTCCTAAATGTGACAGTCACTTATGCTTGTCTAATCCCAGATGTACAGTGTATTAGAGGGTTTTTTCACCCCAGTAACCAAAAGCTGTATTTCTGTCCTAAATGTGACAGTCACTTATGCACGTGTAATCCCAGATGTGCAGTATATTAGAGGATTTTTTCACCCTAACAAAAAAGCTGTATTTCTGTCCTAAATGTCACAGTCACTTATGCATGTGTAATCCCAGATGTGCAGTAAATGAGAGGCTTTTTTCACCCCAGTATGCCAAAGCCGTATTTTTGGCCTAAATGTGACAGTCACTTATGCACGTGTAATCCCAGATGTGCAATATATTAGAGGCTTTTTTCACCCCAGTAACCAAAAAGCCGTTTTTCTGGCCTAAATGTGACAGTCACTTATGCTTGTCTAATCCCAGATGTGCAGTATATTAGAGGGTTTTTTCACCCTAACCAAAAAGCTGTATTTCTGTCCTAAATGTGACAGTCACTTATGCTTGTCTAATCCCAGATGTGCAGTATATTAGAGGGTTTTTTCACCCTAACCAAAAAGCTGTATTTCTGTCCTAAATGTGACAGTCACTTATGCTTGTCTAATCCCAGATGTGCAGTATATTAGAGGGTTTTTTCACCCTAACCAAAAAGCTGTATTTCTTTCCTAAATGTGACAGTCACTTATGCTTGTCTAATCCCAGATGTGCAGTATATTAGAGGGTTTTTTCACCCCAGTAACCAAAAAGCCGTATTTCTGGCCTAAATGTGACAGTCACTTATGCATGTGTAATCCCAGATGTGCAGTATTTTAGAGGGTTTTTTCACCGCAGTAACCAAAAAGCCGTATTTCTGGCCTAAATGTGACAGTCACTTATGCACATGTAATCACAGATGTGCAGTATATCAGAGGCTTTTTTCACCCCAGTATGCCAAAGCCGTATTTAAGGCCTAAATGTGACAGTCACTTATGCACGTGTAATCCCAGATGTGCAATATATTAGAGGCTTTTTTCACCCCAGTAACCAAAAAGCCGTATTTATGGCCTAAATGTGACAGTCAATTATGCTTGTCTAATCCCAGATGTGCTGTATATTAAAGGGTTTTTTCACCCTAACCAAAAAGCGGTATTTCTGTCCTAAATGTGACAGTCACTTATGCTTGTCTAATCCCAGATGTGCAGTATATTAGAGGGTTTTTTCACCGCAGTAACCAAAAAGCCGTATTTTTGGCCTAAATGTGACAGTCACTTATGCACGTGTAATCACAGAATATCAGAGGCTTTTTTCACCCCAGTATGCCAAAGCTGTAATTATGGCCTAAATGTGACAGTCACTTATGCACGTGTAATCCCAGATGTGCAATATATTAGAGGCTTTTTTCACCCCAGTAACCAAAAAGCCGTTTTTATGGCCTAAATGTGACAGTCACTTATGCATGTGTAATCCCAGATGATATTAGAGGGTTTTTTCACCCTAACCAAAAAGCTGTATTTCTATCCTAAATGTGACAGTCACTTATGCTTGTCTAATCCCAGATGTGCAGTATATTAGAGGGTTTGTTCACCCCAGTAACCAAAAAGCCGTATTTCTGGCCTAAATGTGACAGTCACTTATGCACGTGTAATCACAGATGTGCAGTATATCAGAGTCTTTTTTCACTTCAGTATGCCAAAGCCGTATTTATGGCCTAAATGTGACAGTCACTTATGCACGTGTAATCCCAGATGTGCAGTATATTAGAGGCTTTTTTCACCCCAGTAACCAAAAAGCCGTATTTATGGCCTAAATGTGACAGTCAATTATGCTTGTCTAATCCCAGATGTGCTGTATATTGGAGGGTTTTTTCACCCTAACCAAAAAGTGGTATTTCTGTCCTAAATGTGACAGTCACTTATGCTTGTCTAATCCCAGATGTGCAGTATATTAGAGGGTTTTTTCACCGCAGTAACCAAAAAGCCGTATTTCTGGCCTAAATGTGACAGTCACTTATGCACGTGTAATCACAGATGTGCAGTATATCAGAGTCTTTTTTCACTTCAGTATGCCAAAGCCGTATTTATGGCCTAAATGTGACAGTCACTTATGCACGTGTAATCACAGATGTGCAGTATATCAGAGGCTTTTTTCACCCCAGTATGCCAAAGCCGTATTTATGGCCTAAATGTGACAGTCACTTATGCACGTGTAATCCCAGATGTGCAATATATTAGAGGCTTTTTTCACCCCAGTAAACAAAAAGCTGTTTTTATGGCCTAAAAGTGGTATTTCTGTCCTAAATGTGACAGTCACTTATGCTTGTCTAATCCCAGATGTGCAGTATATTAGAGGGTTTTTTCACCCTAACCAAAAAGCTGTATTTCTGTCCTAAATGTGACAGTCACTTATGCTTGTCTAATCCCAGATGTGCAGTATATTAGAGGTTTTTTTTCACCCTAACCAAAAAGCTGTATTTCTGTCCTAAATGTGACAGTCACTTATGCTTGTCTAATCCTAGATGTGCAGTATATTAGAGGGTTTTTTCACCCTAACCAAAAAGCTGTATTTCTTTCCTAAATGTGACAGTCACTTATGCTGGTCTAATCCCAGATGTGCAGTATATTAGAGGGTTTTTTCACCCCAGTAACCAAAAAGCCGTATTTCTGGCCTAAATGTGACAGTCACTTATGCATGTGTAATTCCAGATGTGCAGTATTTTAGAGGGTTTTTTCACCGCAGTAACCAAAAAGCCGTATTTCTGGCCTAAATGTGACAGTCACTTATGCACATGTAATCACAGATGTGCAGTATATCAGAGGCTTTTTTCACCCCAGTATGCCAAAGCCGTATTTAAGGCCTAAATGTGACAGTCACTTATGCACGTGTAATCCCAGATGTGCAATATATTAGAGGCTTTTTTCACCCCAGTAACCAAAAAGCCGTATTTATGGCCTAAATGTGACAGTCAATTATGCTTGTCTAATCCCAGATGTGCTGTATATTAAAGGGTTTTTTCACCCTAACCAAAAAGCGGTATTTCTGTCCTAAATGTGACAGTCACTTATGCTTGTCTAATCCCAGATGTGCAGTATATTAGAGGGTTTTTTCACCGCAGTAACCAAAAAGGCGTATTTTTGGCCTAAATGTGACAGTCACTTATGCACGTGTAATCACAGATGTGCAGTATATCAGAGGCTTTTTTCACCCCAGTATGCCAAAGCTGTAATTATGGCCTAAATGTGACAGTCACTTATGCACGTGTAATCCCAGATGTGCAATATATTAGAGGCTTTTTTCACCTCAGTAACCAAAAAGCCGTTTTTATGGCCTAAATGTGACAGTCACTTATGCTTGTCTAATCCCAGATGTGCAGTATATTAGAGGGTTTTTTCACCCTAACCAAAAAGCAGTATTTCTGTCCTAAATGTGACAGTCACTAATGCTTGTCTAATCCCAGATGTGCAGTATATTAGAGGGTTTTTTCACCCTAACCAAAAAGCTGTATTTCTGTCCTAAATGTGACAGTCACTTATGCTTGTCTAATCCCAGATGTGCAGTATATTAGAGGGTTTTTTCACCCCAGTAACCAGAAAGCCGTATTTCTGGCCTAAATGTGATAGTCACTTATGCATGTGTAATCCCAGATGTGCAGTATATTAGAGGGTTTTTTCACTGCAGTAACCAAAAAGCCGTATTTCTGGCCTAAATGTGACAGTCACTTATGCACGTGTAATCACAGATGTGCAGTATATCAGAGTCTTTTTTCACTTCAGTATGCCAAAGCCGTATTTATGGCCTAAATGTGACAGTCACTTATGCACGTGTAATCCCAGATGTGCAATATATTAGAGGCTTTTTTCACCCCAGTAACCAAAAAGCCGTATTTATGGCCTAAATGTGACAGTCACTTATGCTTGTCTAATCCCAGATGTGCAGTATATTAGAGGGTTTTTTCACCCTAACCAAAAAGCAGTATTTCTGTCCTAAATGTGACAGTCACTTATGCTTGTCTAATCCCAGATGTGCAGTATATTAGAGGGTTTTTTCACCCTAACCAAAAAGCTGTATTTCTGTCCTAAATGTGACAGTCACTTATGCTTGTCTAATCCCAGATGTGCAGTATATTAGAGGGTTTTTTCACCCTAACCAAAAAGCTGTATTTCTGTCCTAAATGTGACAGTCACTTATGCTTGTCTAATCCCAGATGTGCAGTATATTAGAGGGTTTTTTCACCCCAGTAACCAGAAAGCCGTATTTCTGGCCTAAATGTGATAGTCACTTATGCATGTGTAATCCCAGATGTGCAGTATATTAGAGGGTTTTTTCACTGCAGTAACCAAAAAGCCGTATTTCTGGCCTAAATGTGACAGTCACTTATGCACGTGTAATCACAGATGTGCAGTATATCAGAGTCTTTTTTCACTTCAGTATGCCAAAGCCGTATTTATGGCCTAAATGTGACAGTCACTTATGCACGTGTAATCCCAGATGTGCAATATATTAGAGGCTTTTTTCACCCCAGTAACCAAAAAGCCGTATTTATGGCCTAAATGTGACAGTCAATTATGCTTGTCTAATCCCAGATGTGCTGTATATTGGAGGGTTTTTTCACCCTAACCAAAAAGTGGTATTTCTGTCCTAAATGTGACAGTCACTTATGCTTGTCTAATCCCAGATGTGCAGTATATTAGAGGGTTTTTTCACCCCAGTAACCAAAAAGCCGTATTTCTGGCCTAAATGTGATAGTCACTTATGCATGTGTAATCCCAGATGTGCAGTATATTAGAGGGTTTTTTCACTGCAGTAACCAAAAAGCCGTATTTCTGGCCTAAATGTGACAGTCACTTATGCACGTGTAATCACAGATGTGCAGTATATCAGAGTCTTTTTTCACTTCAGTATGCCAAAGCCGTATTTATGGCCTAAATGTGACAGTCACTTATGCACGTGTAATCCCAGATGTGCAATATATTAGAGGTTTTTTTCACCCCAGTAAACAAAAGCCGTTTTTATGGCCTAAATGTGACAGTCACTTATGCTTGTCTAATCCCAGATGTGCAGTATATGAGAGGCTTTTTTCACGCCAGTATGCCAAAGCCGTATTTATGGCCTAAATGTGACAGTCACTTATGCACGTGTAATCCCAGATGTGCAGTATATTAGAGGGTTTTTTCACCGCAGTAACCAAAAATCTGTATTTATGGCCTAAATGTGACAGTCACTTATGCACGTGTAATCCCAGATGTGCAGTATATTAGAGGGTTTTTTCACCCTAACCAAAAAGCTGTACTTCTGTCCTAAATGTGACAGTCACTTATGCACGTGTAATCCCAGATGTGCAGTATATGAGAGGCTTTTTTCACCCCAGTATGCCAAAGCCGTATTTCTGTCCTAAATGTGACAGTCACTTATGCACGTGTAATCCCAGATGTGCAATATATTAGAGGTTTTTTTCACCCCAGTATGCCAAAGCTGTATTTCTGGACTTGCAGACATGCAAATAGCCTGTGCTGGTGCACTATCGTTGCATAAAATGGCTGCCGATCATGTATTGATATTGACTAACTGAAGAAAAAAAGGTTCGTTTTCAGCAGTAGTTGGTTTAGGGCAGGTTTAAAAAAATTGTGCACTGCACCCACAAAACACTTTTGCTGTGGATCGCTGAGTACAAAAAACTGTTCTTGATAAGATTTCTCCCTGATCTCTCCCTCACAGCAGCTGAAGCCTCTCCCTACACTAATCCGAGCAGAGTGACGAGGCTGGGTCACATGCTGCAGTTGGCCAATCACAGCCATGCCAATAGTAGCCATGGCTTTGATGGCCTTTTGGGGCAAGTAGTTTGACGCTTGTTGATTGGCTGCTGTGCAGCCTTTCAAAAAGCGCCATAAAAATTGCCGGACACCGAACCCGAACTTTTACGTAAATTTACAGTTCGGGTTCGCTCAACTCTACTAATAATTGAATGCACTCAGACCTGAGCTATCTGGGGATATGTTAAATGTCTATGTTTTATGCAATAGCTGCACAGTTAAATATTCTTATGTCTTTTATTGTCTTTTGCTACCATGTGGCTAATGGAGTTTTGCCTCTGCCCTTGAAGATAAATTGGTTTACTTCCCAATTGTCTCCAGGACAGAAGACATTGTGTAAAACTGTGTATTCTCCTGCCTGTGATAATTACATTAACCCATTATGTAAGGTAATTGCATCACAGGCAGAGGGGAGGATTTTTGTGTGGGAGTGTCTGAATGTATTGTACGGGGTTACTGGTTGTTCTACAAAACCTGTGGGCAGGGCCGGTGTAAGTATTTTTGCCGCCCTAGGCAAGATAAAAATTGCCGCCCCCCTCCTTATCAGATGATCTGCCCATATCATGACTTCACATATGTTCCACCCCTTTCTCAGAATTTAAATTAAAAGAACTGCTATGTTTCCCTTAGGGTTAATCAAGCTTCTTGTAGCTGTCTCCCTGACAGCCGCTAGAGGTGCTTCCGCGATTCTCACTGTGAAAATTACAGTGGGAAGACGCGGAACATAATTTTGAATGCGTGTGCATGCGCATTCGCAGCTGAGACGAGGATCGGGTAGAAGAGTTCCCAGTGCCGGCGCTGGAGAAAGGTAAGTGGCTGAAGGGGTTTTAACCCCTTCAGCCCAGTGGGAGGGGGACACGAGGGTGCCCCACTCCTAACAACTATATAGTGCCAGGAAAATGAGTTTGTTTTTCTGGCACTATAGTGCTCCTTTAACACCAGTATTGCACAGTGTCTTTTCTCTGCAGGAACAGTCTATAGACACCAGTACCACTACATTAAACTGTACTGGTTCTGGGACTATAGTGTCCATTTAATGTGAGGTAAATTAGTTTTCAATGTAGTATTAATAACTAAACAATATAAACATAACATATTGCTGTCACAAGCAGACAGCTGAGAGGCTCTGACAGGAGCCGTTCAGATCCTCCCCCTTGAGTTTCTTTGTTTTGGTTTCTGTTCCTCACCTCGTTAGGCTATCTCAGCTGTCATGCAGTCAGACTCATTACCTCCCTTTATATTCTCCCCCATAAGGTAGTTGGGTGTGGCTGATACTACTTCCTGGAATGAGTGTGCATGCTGACTTCAGCTCCCAGCTACCAGTTCTCAGTTCACAGTCGTCTTCAGATAAGTGCTGTTTTGTATTTATGATTTTCTGTTGTCTGGATCCAGGTGACCCTGACTCCCTCCGTGTCTGTGTAGGGAGCCGGTGGTCGTGTCCCCTCACTATTGTAGGGCCTTCAGGTTAAGATAGCCGAGGTACGTGGATATGCGCCCATTCACCTTTAGAGTGGTCGCATAGGCTGAGCATTAAGGGAGAGCGGCAGGTCGATTGCAGGGGTCTCCCTTTATGTTCCTTAGTTGTGGATCCAGTGAGTCATCATTTGTTATTTGTATCATCTTGTTTCCTGTACACCATCCGTGACATTATCAGCCACCAAAACCGTCTCAAGCATGGATCCGGTTTCACTTTTGGCTGAACGCTTCCAGGGTCTTTCATTGGAGGTAGCTGATCTCCGTAAGACTTTTTCTCAGTTTCAAGTGACCGGTTCAGCTTGCGTTCATGGAGTTTGTGCTGAGCCTAAGATTTCGCTCCCGGATACGTTTTCCGGTGGTAGTGAGAATTTTGTACGTTTTAGAGAGGCTTGCAAACTCCATTTTCGCCTTCTTCCCCATTCTTCCGGTGATGAAGAACGGAAGGTGGGGATCATTATATCGCTGCTCAGGGGTAATGCTCAGTCCTGGGCCTTTTCCCTGCCGGAGGGGGCACAACCCCTCCGTTCAGTGGATGAATTCTTTTTAGCCCTGGGTCAGATATATGATGATCCGGATCGTATTGCTCTGGCTGAGTCTAGACTACGTCTGTTATGCCAGGGTAAACAATCCGCAGAGATATACTGCTCAGAATTTCGGAGATGGGCAGCAGATACGGGTTGGAATGATGCTGCACTCCGAAGTCAATTTTGCTATGGTCTTTCTGAGGGATTGAAAGATGCATTTGCCTTTCATGAAAGACCTACCTCCTTGAATTCTGCTATGTCTCAGGCTGTTCGTATTGACAGGCGTCTTAGAGAAAGAGGAGAGATTTCTCCTTCTTGTCATGCTCAGTCCCGGGACAGTGCACCGGTGTCATTCTGTGCACAGGGGTCTCAGTCGCTGTCAGCCCCTTCTGAGCAGGAGCCCATGCAGCTGGGGTTGATTGCCTCTGACAATAGAGGATTCAGCCCGCAGGGGAGGGTTTGCTTTTGTTGTGGAGGTATAAATCATCTGGCAAATGTTTGTCCCTCTAGGAGATTCAGGCAGTTTTCTGGGAGTAATAAAGAGACAAAAAGGAGGAAATCTTTTAAGAATATTCCGTCTGTTACTATTGGCAGGGTTGAGGCGGAAATTGAAGAATTGTCTTTTGCTTGTAGTTCCCGTTTTGTCCTGCCTGCTAGGGTGGCGCTAGAGAGCAAGAGCATTTTTTGTGAGATTTTTGTGGATAGTGGAGCAGCTGTCAACCTCATTGATAACCAATTTGCAATAACTCATGGTTTCCAGGTTTGCACTTTGCGAAAAAATATTCCTGTTTTTTCTATTGATTCAGCTCCACTTTCTCAGAAATCATTAAAGGGCATAGTTCACAATATCCGTTTAATTGTGAATGATACTCATGTTGAGGATGTGTCATGTTTCGTCCTTAGCGGTTTGCCTACTCCTCTAGTGTTGGGGCTACCCTGGCTCTCTAAACATAACCCCACCATTGATTGGCCAGCGAGGCAAATAAATGGTTGGAGTGACTTTTGCAGAGAGAATTGCCTCATAACATCTATTTCTGAGGTTTCTACTAAAACTGTACCACCTTTCCTCTCTGAATTTTTGGATGTTTTCTCTGAGAGTGGAGTTCAGGATTTGCCTCCGCACAGGGAGTATGATTGCCCTATTGATCTCATCCCAGATGCCAAGCTGCCTAAATCTCGTTTATACAATCTTTCCCAACCTGAGAGGGTCGCGATGCGTGCTTATATCTCTGAGAGTCTGAGAAAAGGACACATACGACCCTCAAAGTCACCTGTTGCCGCTGGTTTTTTCTTTGTTAAGAAAAAAGATGGTTCTTTAAGACCTTGTCTGGATTTCAGGGAGCTGAACAGTATCACTATTCGTGATCCGTATCCGCTTCCTTTAATCCCAGATTTGTTTAACCAGGTTGTTGGGGCGAAAGTCTTTTCCAAATTAGACCTAAGAGGGGCATACAACCTGGTTAGGGTCAGAGAAGGAGACGAATGGAAGACGGCTTTCAATACCCCTGAGGGCCATTTTGAGAATTTAGTTATGCCTTTTGGTTTGATGAATGCCCCAGCCGTTTTTCAGCATTTCGTCAACAGCATTTTTTATCATTTAATGGGAAAATTTGTATTAGTGTATTTGGATGACATTTTGATTTTTTCTCCTGATTTCAAAACTCATAAGGAACACTTATGTCAGGTCTTACTCATCCTGCGGGAGAATAAATTATACGCAAAACTGGAAAAATGTGTGTTTGCGGTTCCAGAGATCCAATTTCTGGGGTTTCTTGTCTCCGCTTCTGGTTTTCGCATGGACCCCGAGAAGGTCCGCGCTGTGCTTGAGTGGGAGCTTCCTGAGAATCAGAAGGCGCTGATGCGTTTTTTGGGCTTTGCTAATTATTACAGAAAATTTATTTTGAATTATTCCTCTGTTGTTAAACCACTCACGGATATGACCAGAAAGGGGGTAGATTTTTCTTCCTGGTCGGTAGAGGCGCGTAAGGCCTTTTCTAATATCAAGGAGAGTTTTGCTTCCGCTCCCATCCTAGTACAACCTGATGTTTCCTTACCCTTCATAGTTGAGGTTGATGCTTCTGAGGTGGGGGTGGGGGCGGTCTTGTCTCAGGGTTCCTCTCCTGCCAAATGGCAACCGTGTGCCTTTTTCTCAAAGAAGCTCTCCTCCGCAGAGAGAAATTATGATGTGGGAGATAGGGAATTGTTGGCCATCAAGTTGGCTTTTGAGGAATGGCGCCATTGGCTAGAGGGAGCCAGACACCCTATTACCGTGTTTACTGACCATAAAAATCTGGCCTACTTGGAGTCAGCCAAGCGTCTGAACCCGAGACAGGCCAGATGGTCTTTGTTCTTTTCAAGGTTTAATTTTGTTGTTACGTTCCGCCCTGGGGTTAAGAATGTGAAGGCAGATGCCCTGTCACGTTGTTTCCCGGGAGGTGGGAATTTTGAAGACCCGGGTCCCATTTTAGCTGAAGGTGTGGTGGTCTCTGCTCTTTTTCCTGAATTGGAGGCAGAGGTGCAGGCAGCCCAGTCAGAAGCTCCTGATCTTTGTCCTCCTGGGAGGTTGTTTGTGCCTCTCGCTTTGAGACACAAGATTTTTAAAGAACACCATGATACGGTCCTTGCTGGGCACCCGGGGACAAGAGCCACACTGGATCTCATTGCTCGGAGATTCTGGTGGCCTGCGCTTCGTAAGTCAGTTGAGGGTTTTGTGGCAGCTTGCGAGACTTGCGCTCGTGCCAAGGTCCCTCACTCACGGCCATCAGGTCCTCTTCTTCCTTTGCCCATTCCTTCCCGTCCTTGGACACATCTGTCCATGGACTTCATAACGGACTTGCCTCGTTCCTCGGGGAAGTCTGTGATTCTGGTGGTGGTGGACCGTTTTAGCAAAATGGTGCACTTTATCCCTTTTCCCGGTTTGCCCAATGCTAAGACGCTGGCGCAGGCATTTGTTGACCACATTGTCAAATTGCATGGGATTCCTTCTGACATAGTCTCTGATAGGGGCACGCAGTTTGTTTCCAGATTCTGGAAGGCTTTCTGTTCTCGCTTGGGGGTTCGCTTGTCATTCTCTTCTGCTTTCCATCCGCAGTCGAATGGCCAGACAGAGCGTGTCAATCAGAATCTGGATACCTATCTGCGCTGTTTTGTGGCGGAGAATCAGGAGGATTGGTGTTCGTTTTTGTCCCTTGCTGAGTTTGCTTTAAATAACCGTCGTCAGGAGTCCTCTGATAAGTCACCATTTTTTGGTGCATATGGGTTTCATCCGCAGTTTGGGACTTTCCATTCCTCCGACGCGTTTCAGGGATCCCTGAGGAAGGAATACGTCTATTCCGAAACGCGTCGGAGGAATTGTGGACCCTAGAGGCTTCCGTAGCTTCAGGTGTGACGTCACACTGCAGGTCTCCAGGACAACGAACCTAACAACGGCTGCTCTGTGCGCGCGCAAGCTACCGGCCGGAGCTGCGCACGCAATACAAAGCAAGCTGAAGATAGAACAGGACAAGAGAAGAGGATTACCAGCATCTCTACCTACAACAGCGGTTTCTGCAGGAACGGACTGAGCGGGGCACATAACAGTAAGTGTTAACCACTGCCCTGCCACAGCAGACTATCTTAGGAGTACTATATCACAGTGCAATATTCACCATATGTTCCTGGAACAAAACGCATGTTGTGACTGTGTATAAACGAACGATAATAGAGGTACCACAATAGACACCAGAAAGTTTAGGGCAGTGTCTACTATATCCAGTGCTTCATTAGTAGTATATCTTATAGGTAGGAACAAGGTCAGCGCGGGTTCTTTCTTCTTTTATTTCCAATACTAGGTCTTCTCCTATTCTGTGGGCTGTTTTTTGGCAATTAACCCCACAGCAGAACCCAGCAGCGACGGGGCCCACACATAGTCCTTTTGTGTGAGCTCACCTCCAACCCACCTCACCCAGACGGCAGCGCGAGTGTTTATCCATTGCTAAAACTCAATATTTATTACCCAGATTCTGCAGTTTACAGAAACACCCCACATGTGGTCATAAACTGCTGTATGGGCACACGGCAGGGCGCAGAAGAAAAGGAACTCCACATGGTTTTTAGATGCCATGTCCCATTTGAAGCCCCCTGATGCACCCTTACAGTAGAAACTCCCAAGAAGTGACCCCATTTTGGAAACTAGGGGATAAGGTGCCAGTTTTATTAGTACTATTTTTGGGTACATATGATTTTTTGATCATTCATTATAACACTTTATGGGGCAAGGTGACCAAAAAATTGGTTGTTTTAGCACAGTTTCTATTTATTTATTTTTACAGCGTTCACCTGAGGGGTTCAGTCAAGTGACATTTTTATAGAGCAGATTGTTACGGACGTGGCGATACCTAATATGTATACTTTTTCTCATTTATTAAAGTTTTACACAATAATAGCATTTTTGAAACAAAAAAATTATGTTTTAATGTGTCCATGTTCTGAGAGCTATATTTTTTTATTTTTTGAGAGATTTTCTTATGTAGGGGCTCATTTTTTGCGGGATGAGGTGACGGTTTTATTGGTACCATTTTGTGGGACATACGCGTTTTTAATCACTTGGTGTTGCACCTTTTGTGATGCAAGGTGACAAAAATTGCTTGTTTTGACACAGTTTTTTTTAATTTTTTTTACGGTGTTCACCCGAGGGGTTAGGTCATGTGATATTTTTCTAGAGCTGTTTTTTACGGACGTGGCAATACCAAATATGTCTATTTTATTTTATTTTTTCTATTTTAACATTTTTTTTTATTCCTTACTTGGGGACTTTTTTTTTTTTTACATGTGAAACTTTTTATTTTTTTATTTTTTCAACCTTTTTTTTTTTTTTTACACTTTTCGTCCCCCATAAGGTCATACAAGACCTCTGGGGGACATTTGCTTCACTTTTTCATTTTTTTTTTCACTGCTGATTTCTCCTGTAACTGGGGCTGACATAGTAGCCCCAGTTACAGAAGAAATGCACCCCCCAGAGAGGCTGTACAGCATAATTCTGCGCTGTACAGCCTCAGAGCAGGGCTGATCGAGGTCTCTGAAAGACCTCACACAGCCCCTGCACTCTCCGGTCACGGCGGTCACATGACCGCCGGGCCGGAACAGGAAGCGCATAGCGCTTCCTGTTCCGGCCCGGCGGTCATGTGACCGCCGTGACCGGAGAGTGCAGGGGCTGTGTGAGGTCTGTATGCAGCGATCCAGAAGGCAGGGACACCTGGGAACTGTCCCTGCCTTCTCTCTGGGTTGCCCTGCTGTCACTGACAGCGGGCAACCCGATCAGCAGCTGCACGATTAGCGTGCAGCTGCAATTTCTGAACGGACGTTTTAAAACGTGCGTTCAGAAATAGAGATTCACCCATAGGACGTTTATATCCTATGGGCGGACGGGAGGAGGTTAACTTCCTGGCTGATGTCTTGAGATGTTGCTTCAGTATTTCCACATAATCTTCTTTCCTCATGATGCCATCTATTTTGTGAAGTGCACTAGTCCCTCCTGCAGCAAAACAGCCCCACAACTTGATGTTGCCATCCACTTGTTTCACAGTTGGGGTGGTGTTCTTAGGCTTCCAAGTTTCTCCTTTTTTCCTCCAAACGTAACGATGGTCACTATGGCCAACAAGTTCAACTTTAGTTTCGCCAGACCACAGGACATGTCTCCAAAAATGTAGGTCTTTGTCCCTGTGTGCATTTGCAAACATTAATCTTGCTTTTTTATGTTTCTTTTGGAGTAATGTCTTCTTCCTGGCAGAGTGGCCTTCAGCCCAAGTTGATACAGTCCTCGTTTCACTGTGGATATTGACACAATCTTACCAGCTTCCGCCATCATCTTCACAAGGTCTTTTTCTTTTGTTCTTAGGTTGATATGTACATATCGGACCAAAGCACGTTCATCTTTGGGACACAGAACCAGTCTCGTTCCTGAGTGGTATGATAGCTGGACATTCCCATCTTGTTTGTACTTGCATATAATTGTTTGTACAGATGAACGAGGCACCTTCAGGTATCTTGAAATTGCACCCAAGGTTGAGCCAGACTTGTGCAAGTCCAATTCTCTTACTGATATCTTGGCTGATTTCTTTAGACTTTCCCATGATGCTACACAAAGAAGCAGTGTGTTTCAGGTGTGCATTTAAATACATATACAGGTGTATCTCTAATTAACTCAGATGTTGCCGTAAAACCGAAGCTTCCAAACACATCATATGGGCAGTCCAGAATTGTTTAACCCCTTCAACCCCAGGCCTGTTTTCACCTTCCTGCCCAGGCCATTTTTTGCAAATCTGACGTGTCACTTTATGTGGTAATAACTTTAAAACGCTTTTACTTATACACGCCATTCTGAGATTGTTTTCTGGTCACATATGGTACTTCATGAGAGTGGTAAAAATTTGTAAAAAAAAAAAAATTTTTATTAATTAAAAAATATAAAACTTACCAAAAATTTTGAAAAATTAGCACATTTCCAAATTTCAATTTCTCTACTTTTATAATAGATAGTAATACCTCCAAAATTAGTAATTACTTTACATTCCCCATATGTCTACTTCATGTTTGGATCATTTTGAAAATGACATTTTATTTTTTGGGGATGTTAGAAGGCTTAGAAATTTGGAAGCAAATCTTGAAATTTTTCGGAAAATTTCCAAAACCCACTTTTTAAGGACCAGTTCAGGTCTGAAGTCACTTTGTGAGGCTTACATAATAGAAACCACCCAAAAATGACCCCATTTTTAGAAACTACACCCCTAGAGGTATACAAAACTGATTTTACAAACTTTTTAACCCTTTAGGTGTTCCACAAGAATTAATGGAAAATGGAGATGAAATTTCAGAATTTCACTTTTTTGGCAGATTTTACATTTTAATCCATTTTTTCCAGTAGCAAAGCAAGGGTTAACAGCCAAATAAAACTCAATATTTATTACCCCGATTCTGGGGTTTACAGAAACACCCTACATGTGATCGTAAACTGCTGTACGGGCACACGGCAGGGCGCAGTAGGAAAGGAACGCCATATGGTTTTTGGAAGGCAGATTTAGCTGAACTGGTTTTTAGATGCCATGTCCCATTTGAAGCCCCCTGATGCACCCCTACAGTAGAAAATAAAAAAGTGACCACATTTTTGAAACTACGGGATAAGGTGCCAGTTTTATTGGTGCTATTTTGGGGTACATATGATTTTTAATTGCTCTATATTACGTTTTTTGTGAGGCAAGGTAACCAAACAATTGATGTTTTGGCATCGTTTTTTATTTTTAACAACA
Source organism: Bufo bufo (assembly GCF_905171765.1). Classification (NCBI taxonomy): domain Eukaryota; kingdom Metazoa; phylum Chordata; class Amphibia; order Anura; family Bufonidae; genus Bufo; species Bufo bufo. The sequence continues at coordinate 439,043,886 of NC_053393.1, read as the reverse complement.
TTTATGTGACAGATTAGATAATGCGCTATTTTTATAGAGCAGGTTGTTACGGACGCAATGATATCAAATATGTCTACTTTCTATGATGTTTGTTTCAGTTTTACATAATAAAGCATTTTTGAAAACAAAAATTAGGTTTTTGTATCTCCATTTTCTGAACGCCCTTTTTTTTTTTTTTCTGCCAGTCGTCTTGTGCAGGGGCTAGTTTTTTGCAGGAAGAGTTAAGGGTACATATAATTTTTTGATCATTCAATATTACACTTTATGGGGCGAGGTGACCAAAAAATTTGTTGTTTTGGCGCAGTTTTTATTTATTTATTTTTACAGCGTTTAACTGAGGGATTAGGTCATGTGACTTTTTTATAGAGCAGATTGTTACGGACATGGAAATACCTAATATGTCTACTTTTTCTTATTTATTTAAGTTTTACAAAAGAATAGCATTTTTGAAACCGAAATAATGATATTTTTGTGTATCCATAGTCTGAGAGACATAGCTTTTTTATTTTTGGACCGATTCCCTTAGGTAGGGTCTCATTTTTTGTGGGATGAGGTGGCAGTCTGATTGGTACTTTTGGGGGGCATACCCCTTTTTGATCACTTGCTGTTGCAATTTATGTGATGTAAGGTGACAAAAAAATTCATTTTTTACACTTTTATTTTCTTTTTTTTTTTTTTTAACGGTGTTCATCTGAGGGTTACGTCATGTGATATTTTTATAGAGCTGGTTGTTACGGATGTGGCGATACCTAATATGTATATATATTTTTTGAAGTATTTAACTTTAGCACAATAATAGCAGTTTTGAAACAAAAAAAAAGATGTTTTAGTGTCTCCATGTTCTGAGAGCTATATTTTTTTATATTTTTTGGCAATTGTCTTAGGTAGGGGTTCATTTTTTGCGGTATGAGGTGACAGTTTTATTGATACCATTTTGTGGTACATACGCCTTTTTGATCGCTTAGTGTTGCACTTTTTGTGATGTTAGGTGACAAAAATGGCTTTTTTTTTTACACCATATTTTTTTTTTATGGTGTCTATCGGACAGGGTGGATCATGTTATATATTTAAAGAGCGGGTCATTACGGACGCGGTGATAGCCAATATGTGAGTTTTTTTTCTTCTGTTTTTTATTATAAAATAAGGGGAAAGGGGCGTTTTTTTTCTTTTTTTACATAATTTGATTACTTTATAAAAAAAATTCTTTACTTTATTACAGATGTTCACTTTTGGGGGTCTGATCCCCTCTGCAATACATTAAAATACATCTGTATTGTAATGCATTGCCTGTTAGTGTATGACACTGAGTCATACACTAACAGGTTGCCTAGGAGACCCAGCCTGAGGCTGATCTCCTCGGCACCCATAGAAGGCAGTTCCCGATGCCGTGCAAGGCATTGGGCAGCCTCTGCACGGCATCGGGCTGCCTTGTCATGCATCAGTCATGCACTCACTCACCCGACACAAACCCCTTCTATGTCACGGTCAGCGCGGACCGCGGAATAAAAGGGGTTAATCCGCCAGCATCGGCTTTCACAGCGATGCCGGCGGATACAGCAGGGGCCTGGCTACCAGGGACTGCCGGGCCCCTGCAGTAATCGCGCACGCACCGCTCAAGTGTCCGCACGATCACCATGACGTACTATTAAGTCAAATTGCGGGAACGCAGTGGTTCCCATGACGTAGTAGTACATCATAGGTCGGGAAGAATTTAAAGGCATAGTAATCTTAGTGTATGTAAACTTTTGACATTGCAGACATTTTGACATTGTAATACCCCTGACCTTTACAATTGAAGCATGTTTTCCTCATCTAAAGTCATCCCTACTTTAGATGTATAAATAAATTCCCAACTGGATGGTACTATACCATCCCCTTATCAAAGGGGTTTGTCCCTGCACAGTCTGCCACTGCCAGTACTGATTGGACAATGTCAGACTGTACAAGGACACACCCACAACTGGTAACACCCAATTGGAAATTTGTTCATAAACTTCTAGTAACAATAACAGAGGAAAGGCACATTATAAAGTCATAAAAATAGATGCTCCAGAATTGTCATTTCATTTGTAAAGCAATTATTTACTAAAACAGATGTCAGGAGAGGTGACAGGTCCTCTTTAACTATCTATTTTATTAGCTGTTACAGTGATTTTTTGCATGGTGTCCTTGCTTTTGAAATTATTAGTCATTATGTCTTGCATTTTATCCTAAGCAAAGAGAAAAAAGAGAAGTCTCAAAATGCCAATGTTGTCACCCAAAACATTACAATCTGTTAGGATCCCACAAGTGATTTCCCCCTCGGGAGCTAGTACTTTTATATAGTGCAGAGATTGGAAATGTGCCTAACAGACCCACAAGTTTAATTCGCTGAGATCATTACGAGCTCAAAGGGAGTGCTGTTTAAACAGGATTTTCAGCTGGAGGTGAATGACAAATTGGAAATGAATATTTTTTCATCCAGCAGATTCTTTTGTGTTTTTTTTTCCGAAGGTGAGGTTACAAAGAGTTCAAACCTAATCACCGAGCCCCGTTTATTGTGCATCGTCCGTGTAGCTATTCTCCAGGTAATGTTTATTTCTAATTGGCTCCTGCTTTTTTACTCACACTGTGCCTTTGTAGAAATGTCATGTATAATAGAGATGGCAGACAGTCATTTATAGCACAAAGCACAATTCAAAAGGCTGAGCAGTGGATGTGGCTCATGCAGGGCACCACTCAAATTAATCATTTTGGAGATGAAACAATTACAAGAAAATTTATGAAGTATGAGCTAAAGGATCAAAGTCTTATATCCCTGTGTATACTGCAGTTGTATATACTGCACATACATCACATACTTGTCTATCCCTGGAAGAAAAAATAAAAGATGGCAGCACTCCAAAAATGATTTACAAATAACATTTTTGGAGTGTGGCCATTTTCTATTTTTTTTAATTTTATTTTATTAGAGAATGCTGGGTTGGAGTGCTGAGGCTTACACCCTTGCTCTTTTTTCATATATATATATGGTATTGCTTTGTCTTGTTGTTTTCTACACCTGAATGTAGATTTCAGTGAGGTAATCCCAGGGCAAATATTCAAGACCTATTATAATTTAAGTTATATATACACTACACACAATAAGTTAGGGATATCTGGCTGAAATGTATGGAAAACTTAAAGTTGTACAGTGATATTATATCATGAAAGTCGGGCATTTAAGTAGAAGCATGCAATAGTGATTTCCTCATCTCAAACAATTTTTTGAAACAAAAGCCATCAACAGAGGAGGGTATATCCCCACAAAAATGTCAATGTCTCAAAAACTTGAACAGTTGGACACGGGCATTCAAAAGTTTAGAGAAGGTCACTTTTAGTTCACCTGTAAAGGTTAGAGTGCATTTTAGGTTCATCCTGAAATTTCACCCACAAGCCAAATATCCCTAACTTATTGTGAGTAGTGTATATATTGCAGCGCTGTCCAGATATTTTCATCACTCATGTTGGTACATGTCTCCACTGGGGCTCACAATCTAAATTCCTAATGAACTGTACATTTCCGGAGTGTGGGAGGGAACCAGAGTACCCAAAGGAACCCTACACATCAAAGGTCAATACAGAGATCTCTCCCATGATCTGTTTATACTCAGGACTGTGACAAGGGGACATCAGAAGAGGGTTCTCTTCCAGAGGAGGTGGTGATGGTGAACTCACTAAAAGAGTTCAAGAGGGACTTGGATGTATTTCACACATGTAACAACATTACAAGTTGTGGTTATTAGATTTCTGGAAAAGGGTGGTTGATCTAGGGAGTTATTCTGATTGTAAGTTTTAAAGTTAGAAAAGTATTTTTCCCTAAGATGAGGAAAATATGCTTCTATCTTATGGGAGCTTTGTCTTTCTGTGGATTAATTTAGCAGAGGCAGGGTGTAATACAAGCTGGACTATGCCCGACTTGGGAGCCTCCAGAAGCCCCCTGGGTGCTTTGACAACTACTTTCATGGGATGCCAATCGGAGGACAGAGGTATCTTCCACCTTCTGTCTAACTGCTCAGATACCATGATTGCTATTGACCTCTGTATAAGAGGGGGTTAACTTCTAGGAGTTAAGTCTGACCCTGGCAGTGACAGCAAGATGCCTGTTGTACAGTCATGGTCAAATGTTTTTAGTCCGACACAAAATGTGTTTTTCACAAAGTTTGCTGCTCCAATTTTTATGGTGGCAGTTTGCATTAACACGGTATTGTTCAGAACAATGATCAGATTGATTGCAAAGTCATTCCTTGCCATGAAAATGAACTTAATAAAAAACAATTTTCACTGCATTTCAGCCATGCCACAAAATGACATGCTCACATCATTTCAGTGATCTTCTCATTGGCTCAGGAGAAATTGTTAACAAGGACAAGGCAGATGATATTACTCTATCATGCTGTCTGACTTAGAAGAGCAGTTGCTCTTGGTTGCTTTTAAAGGGGGGTGGTGCTTGAAATCATTGTCTTCTTTTGTTAACGATGGTTACTTCCAAGTAGACACGTCCAGTGATCATTGCTGTGCATCAAAAGGGCTTCACAGGCAAGGACACACTGTGTTAGCAGTATGCGTTCCAAAGAAATGGCAGTCTCACAGTGGTATCTGTCACCCATAGATGCCCATGTTAAAAAAAAAAAAGACTGTGGTATAGGTTTTTTTACTGGATGATCTGTCTGAAATGGGTCCGTTTATTGCACAGTATGCCTGGCGCTTTGTATGATGTGTATATTGAGAAGTCAGGTTTGTCCTCCTATATTAGGACACTGTAATGTAGAGCCCCAATTCATTAGAACTAGAAGGAAAACTAGAAATTAGCATGAAGGAAATAACAACCATATAAACATTGACACGTGAAGAACAAGTTTATTGATCAACATAAAAAACTGCAGTGAGCCAGCAAATATAACCAACCAGTGGTCATTGCTTCCAGGACAATAATTATATATATTTTCATTTGCTTCAAGCATGTTTAACTCTAGAACACAACAAAACTGTAATACATTCTGAAATAAACTGCTCACAATATAGCATGGTACATAATATACTGTAGCCCACTGGGAGAATATATCCCAGAATTTACCTTGATAAATACACAGTTATATATATTACAAATTCACTTACCATCTGGCATGGCAATATAATGGCAAAACAGCAGACCTGAGAGCCAATAAATGTTGTAATAGTCATATAGACTTACATAATGGGAGCTCCTAGGCAATATTGTTGATGTTTTTATTATTGCATTTTAGCCAATTATGTATTTTCTGCCTGCTGGACTGTACATCAACAGTGGTTTTTGCCTTATTTTACGGAACCCAGTGTCACTTTGGGGCAATTGATATGTAGTATTTACGTGTCCCCTTATCGTAGTTCACATAGGGTTGTGCTTTAAAACATGTTTATAAGGACATGGGGACAAGAACAGATGTCAAAATAAAATCTAGGCCAAAGCTGGACAAATATCTAAAAGTAATCGTTGTGGGATGGTCCTGAATCTCACAACACTGCTATGATCATGCAGATATAACAGTTTTCATTACGTTATCATACTATGACAAAGACATTCATAATTTACAGCCTATCCTGAGAAACACGTGAAGTGACCTCAGCACCATCACATAATGAGCCACAGATGACCTGGAGCCTACCATGTCTATAGGAAGGCTGATTATGAGCTAAGCAGGTTACAATGGTCCTTCCAGTCGCATACAGCACATAGATTGCAGTGGCCCGTATTTCAGGGACATGCTATGGTGACTGCTGGTAGTGAAATTTACTGATACCCACCACTGGTAACGCACAGGTGGGGCCAATGTTAAAAAAAAGGCAATTTACACATCTGGTAAGTGGCAGGAAAATATATTAAAAGTGTGGATTCTAGGCAAGTCACTAATTTATGACCCTGTGTGATAATGCTGAAATTAAAATGAGAAGATTAAAAAAAAAATAAAAAAAAAAAATATATATATATATATATATATATATATATATATATATATATATATATAGTATATAAGAAAGAGGTACTTGAAGACCAAACCACAAATTGTTAAATGCTTTAGTACATATGGAAAATGTATTATTATTGAGTGTTCTCATAGAGGTTTCATATGTCAATGTTGTTGTGAACCATTATGCCTATTTTTTTTTAGCTCCAACCATCGCTACATATGTATTTTACTTGGCCCTACTAGGAGCTGTAGGGTCTACATCACCCATTTATGATATAAAACATTCAAATTGTAGAATTTAGTTTATATAGTTGAAAACATATGTATAACTCATAAAAAGCCACAGACAGTTTTCATATAGGGGTAATCACAAACATACTGGGAATTTACAGAACTTTCTTTTAATAGAGGAGCTATTTATTCTCTACCGATAACAACTGAGATTAAAGAACAAATGCACAATGGGGATGATTTACTATAGCTCTACGTAGAAAAGTAGCAAATTTGGGTGCAAATGCTGTTTTGTGACATCATTAGTGACTTTTTAGCTTTTTCCAACACCCACACAACTTTTTCAAAAGTGAGGTAGGCCTTGGGTGTGATCTCTGTGACTACCTCATTTAACAACATGTCAGAAAACCGGTCTACATTACACCAGAAATCTACTACATCTGCTGACTGAAGTATATTTCAGTTCCTGCACATGGACAGCAGAAGATGTGATAAATTTATTCTGAGGCGTGCGCCGCTTTATAAGTTGGTCAGATCTTCCTCCAGTCTGGCCAATAATAAATGGGCCGCCAAAGTATTGATACTAGTCTACACTGAGGTTTAATAAACAGATGAACAGCTTTCAATTTGTAGTTTCCCCTTGACTACCGCTGCAATGGTTTTAAATGATAACTTTTAAACAAAAAATGTTCTACAGTTTTCAAAGCAGCTCCTGGATACTCCGAATACTTTTGTAATTGCATGTAATTACAAATTTTGCATAGCCAAAGAGCTATTCAATGAAATGTATCTGTATAGCACCACCTGCTGTTTGTTCTTTTTCTTATTTCTTCGTCCGGCTCACTGAGAAGGCCGCACATGCTCAGTTTTATCCTTCAACTGCCTCCTGAGCTGTGATAGGGAGAGCATGGACACGCCCCCTGAGCTTCAGCAGAAAAGACACTCCCCTTGAGCTTCCAGCCTGATATAAATCTAGCAGAGCAATGAATGGGGAGATCTCTGTATCCATGTGAGGTACAGGGCTGGTTATAGATTTGTTAGAAAGAGATTGTCATGCACTGTATGATGTCTGATTTTCATTTTTTACATTCGTCATGGCATAACCCATTTAACTTTTTCCACAATATGACAGCCCAGCCTGTTACTGTCAAAAAGAACATTGATATCTCAGCTGCAAAAACCAGGGCATTCCTATGGCTGTAAGTGTTATGTCCACAGCCTGTAGTTAAAAGCTTTGGACACCTTTAGGGTATGTTTTCATGACTGCATTCTATTTTTCCTGGGCTAAAATCATTTTCTTATTGGTCTTTTTTTTTTAACCATTTTTAACCATTTGTCTTCTACAAGCTTCAGCCTTCACTGACTCTGCTGATTGTTGATTCTTATTTAATGCCCAAGAGAAGTATAATGCAATAATAAAAATGCCCCAATCGTGTCCATAGTCCTAAAGAGTAACTGTCATTTCATTTTTTTTTCATAAATTACAAGCATATACAAAAAATTGCAATATATCTGATTAGAGAAAGATGCTTCCTTCTCCCCTCTTTTCTTTGTTAACTCTCAATTCACCATTCATACCAGTCTTCAGTGAAGAGGGACTGCTTACTGAAGGATCAGATTACCTAGAAGTCTATGGAGAAGGAATAGAAGTTAGGGGCTGCTTCAGAAAGGCAGAGGCAAAGAGATTGACAAGAGACCACTGCTAGTTTGTAAGCGATGTACTGTTGGATTTACATCTATACTGCTTAGTCCTATTGTATAATGTCCTCCATTACTTCTGCTGCTCCTGAGGATGTACTATAGAGAGTTAGGAAGCAGGATACTCTGTTTGTCCTTGTGCTGGTTCCAGCTAGTCTCCGCCCACTAGCTCAGAAAAAATTTACAGCTTGCAGAGGGATATACTGCAAAAGAATGCCAGATTCAAGTCATATCGTGGCCAGAAATAGTCTTATTCCTCATGTAAAATTCCAACAGAAAAGGAAAAAACTGCATTGCGGCGATGGTGGTCGCAACATTGTGCTGTGTAAAATTAGAGTAGATACCCACTAGAAAGACGCAACCTTGACGTGCTGAGTGGGCTTATGCATTTTGATCAAAACATATATAAACGGCCTTGCAAATAGCCTCATATACAGTTTATAAATTATGGCATTGTATAAAAATTAATTATGCTGAGAAGCAAATGATCAATACATAGCATGTGGATGTGCGATCCATGCTTTCTCTTTTTCTTTTGGAATTTTATTCCTCATGTACACACGCAGGCTTATTCTGAAAAATTACCTGAAACAGTTGCACATTTTTTTTTACGTTTTCAAGGTCTCCACAAAAGATCCATAAGACCAAAGAGGCAGAAGTATGATGCTGTTTTCTTGTAAACATTTTTTTTAATACAAGGGGGCAGACTTTAAATAGTGGCCTAAATGTAAACTAGACAGACAGAAGCTGCACCAAACTAAATACAGTGGTGCACAGTGAGTGATTTTTGGCACTTCTTTCTAGACATTGTAGACTATTTTTCTTACACCACCTCTAAGCTGACTTACTTTACACCAGTACTTTGTGCCACTAAAATAGTGCACACAGTTAATAAATCTGATACATTTTATGACTTTTCTTATCTGTTCATTTTTAGACACCTTCCTGTGTCTAAAACACATTTGGGGCACACCATTTATCCCACTTTTTTTGGCACATTTCAATCTGTAAACTCAACAAATATTTCCAATATAAAATGCCACCTGATTCCCTCTGATTGTCTTGCAACTTATTTCATCTGCTATGAACCTTCTGTTGTGTAAAACAAGTTCAGCTCTTAGGCTCCATTCACACGTCAGCAATGTGTTTTGCAGATCCGCAAAACACGGAAAGCGGCAATGTGCGTTCCGCATTTTGCGGACCGCACATTGCCGGCACTAATAGAATATGCCTGTTCTTGTCCGCAATTGCGGACAAGAATAGGACATGTTCTATTTTTTTGCGGAACGGAAGTGCGGACCCGGAAGTGCGGATCCGCAATTCCGTGTCCGGGCGGCACATCATGCTGCCCCATAGGAATGAATGGGTCCGCAATTCCGTTCCGCAAAATGCAGAACGAAATTGCGGATGTGTGAATGGAGCCTTAGTCTGTGAGCGTCTGTGAGCATTATATATATCATGCTTTTTGACACATTTTCCCACAACTCCTTTGCCTCACATCGTAATGCAGTCTTTAAAGGTTTTTGAGTAAATTTGGGCCCACAAAAACTAAAAAATAAAACAAACCAGGTTTGCACCCCTTAATACTTCAAAAATAATCACAAAAAAGGGGGGTGCTAAAAAAGACCATAACAAAAAAGATTTAGTAAGCTGTGAATAAAAGAACCCTTTTTTTAGTTTACACCAGATGCTGTCACTCATATATAAACTTTAAGCTGGGATATTTTTGTTGTTTTACTTCAACCTTCGGACGTTGATAAAGAAAAAATATCCCAGCTTAAAGTTAATATATGAGTGACAGCATCTGCTGTAAACTAACAAAGAGGTTATTTTATTCACTTACTGTCACGGATGGTGTTGCAGAAAACTGGAAGTTATAAATAAACATCCGACTGACTTGATCCCAAACTAAGGAACATATGGGTGAGTCCTATAAAACCCCTAGAGCTCTCCCTGACTGCTCTGCCCATGCAAAGAACTTTATGATAGATAATTGCATGCCCTCGTACCTAGACTGTGTGACACCTGAAAACCCTATAATAGTGAGGGGACACGACCACCGGCTCCCTGCACTTAATATGGAGGGAGTCAGGGTCACCTAGAATCAAGCCAGCACGGAAACACAAATAAAGGAAAAGACTTATCTGAGGAACCAGCAGTTGAAGCATCTAGCAGTGAACACAATCCAGGAAGTAGTATAAACCGCACAGTGAGGCAGTATGGGAGGGAATATAAAGGGAGGCAATCAGTGTGAATAGATGACAGCTGGGAGAAGGAAAAGAGATGACAAAGTGAAACCAAAACAAAGAACATCATGCAAGAGGTACAGAAGAACGTCTGCCAGAGCTTCTCAGAGAGCTGGCGGTGACAGTTCCCCTCCCTCTACGAGTGGACTCCGGACACTCAGAGCCCACCTTCTCACGATGGGACCTATGGAAAGCCCTGATAAGACTAGTGGCCTTAATGTCCGCCACTGGGACCCACATCCTCTCCTCAGGACCATAACCCTCCCAATGAAGCGGATAATGCGAGAATCCACAATCCTAGAGACCTGAAATTCAAGATTACCATCAACAACAATCGGAGGAGGAGGCAAAGAGGAGGGTAAAGTGGGTTGGACATACGGTTTTAATAGGGACCTGTGAAAAACATTATGGATCTTCCAAGTCTGAGGAAGATCAAGACGGAAGGCAACGGGATTGAAGACGGACAAGATCTTGTAAGACCCAATAAACTTAGGACCCAACTTCCAGGAGGGAACCTTCAGTTTGATATTCTTTGTAGACAAAGACAACCACACCAGATCACCCACATTCAGGTCCGGACCAGGCACACGTCTCTTATCCGCCACACGCTTATATCTCTCACTCATCCTCTTCAGATTACCCTGAATCTTTTGCCAAATAAATGACAAAGACGAGGAAAATCTCTCCTCATCAGGTAAACCAGAGAATGTCCCAAACTGCGGATGAAACCCATATGCACCAAAAAATGGTGACTTATCCGAGGACTCCTGGCGACGGTTATTTAAAGCAAACTCAGCAAGGGACAAAAAAAAGAACACCAATCCTCCTGATTCTCTGCCAAAAAACAGCGCAGATATGTCTCCAGATTCTGATTGACGCGTTCGGTCTGGCCATTCGACTGCGGGTGAAAAGCAGAAGAGAACGACAACCGAACCCCCAAGCGAGAACAGAAAGCCTTCCAGAATCTGGAAACAAACTGCGTGCCCCTATCAGAAACGATGTCTATCGTCTGAAAGAATGTCATGCAATTTAACAATGTGATCAACAAATGCTTGCGCCAGCGTTTTAGCATTGGGTAACCCAGGAAAGGGAATGAAATGCGGCATTTTGCTGAAACGGTCTACTACTACCAGGATCACAGTCTTCCCCGAGGAACGAGGCAGGTCCGTAATAAAGTCCATGGACAGATGTGTCCAAGGACGGGAAGGAATGGGTAACGGGAGGAGAGAACCCGATGGCCGTGAATGAGGGACCTTGGCACGAGCGCAGGTTTCGCAGGCTGCCACAAAACCCTCAACCGTCTTACGAAGAGCCGGCCACCAGAATCTCCAAGCAATGAGATCCACTGTGGCTCTACTCCCCGAGTGCCCAGCAAGGACAGTATCGTGGTGCTCCTTAAAAACCTTGTGTCGTAAAGCGAGAGGCACAAACAACCTCCCAGGAGGACAAAGATCAGGAGCCTCTGCCTGAACCTCTGCCTCCAAATCAGGATAAAGAGCAGAGACGACCACTCCTTCAGCCAAAATGGGACCCGGGTCTTCAAAAGTTCCCCCCTCCCGCCTTCACATTTTTAACCCCAGGGCGGAACGTGACAACAAAATTAAACCTAGAAAAGAATAAAGACCATCTGGCCTGTCTCGGGTTCAGACGCTTGGCCGATTCCAAGTACGCCAGATTCTTATGGTCGGTAAACACGGTAATAGGTCTACTACTACCAGGATCACAGTCTTCCCCGAGGAACGAGGCAGGTCCGTAATAAAGTCCATGGACAGATGTGTCCAAGGACGGGAAGGAATGGGTAACGGGAGGAGAGAACCCGATGGCCGTGAATGAGGGACCTTGGCACGAGCGCAGGTTTCGCAGGCTGCCACAAAACCCTCAACCGTCTTACGAAGAGCCGGCCACCAGAATCTCCAAGCAATGAGATCCACTGTGGCTCTACTCCCCGAGTGCCCAGCAAGGACAGTATCGTGGTGCTCCTTAAAAACCTTGTGTCGTAAAGCGAGAGGCACAAACAACCTCCCAGGAGGACAAAGATCAGGAGCCTCTGCCTGAACCTCTGCCTCCAAATCAGGATAAAGAGCAGAGACGACCACTCCTTCAGCCAAAATGGGACCCGGGTCTTCAAAAGTTCCCCCCTCCCGCCTTCACATTTTTAACCCCAGGGCGGAACGTGACAACAAAATTAAACCTAGAAAAGAATAAAGACCATCTGGCCTGTCTCGGGTTCAGACGCTTGGCCGATTCCAAGTACGCCAGATTCTTATGGTCGGTAAACACGGTAATAGGGTGTCTGGCTCCCTCTAGCCAATGGCGCCATTCCACAAAAGCTAATTTGATGGCCAACAACTCCCTATCTCCTACATCGTAATTTCTCTCTGCGGAGGAGAGTTTCCTTGAGAAAAAGGCACACGGTCGCCATTTGGCAGGAGAGGGACCCTGAGATAAGACCGCACCCACACCCACCTCAGAAGCGTCCACCTCAACAATGAAAGGCAGAGAGACATCAGGCTGTACCAAGATGGGAGCGGAAGCAAAACTCTCTTTGATACTAGAAAAGGCCTTAAGCGCATCTACCGACCAGGAGGAAAAATCTACCCCCTTTTTAGTCATATGAGTGAGTGGCTTAACAAGAGAGGAATAATTCAAAATGAACTTCCTGTAATAATTGGCAAAACCCGCATCAGCGCCTTCTGATTCTCAGGAAGCTCCCAATCAAGCACAGCGCGGACCTTCTCAGGGTCCATGCGAAAACCAGAAGCGGAGAGAAGAAAACCAAGAAATTGAATTTCTGGAACCGCAAACACACATTTTTCCAGTTTAGCGTACAATTTATTCTCCCGCAGAATGAGCAAGACCTGACGTAGGTGGTCCCTATGAGTTTTGGAATCAGGAGAAAAAAATCAAAATGTCATCTAGATACACCAGTACAAATTTCCCCATAAAATGATAAAAAAATGCTGTTCACAAAATGTTGGAAGACGGCTGGAGCATTCATCAAACCAAAGGGCATAACCAAATTCTCGAAATGGCCCTCAGGGGTATTGAAGGCCGTCTTCCATTCGTCCCCTTCCCTGACCAGGTTGTATGCCCCTATTAAATCCAACTTAGAAAAAACTTTAGCCCCAACAATCTGGTTGAACAGGTCCGGGATCAGAGGAAGCGGATAAGGGTCACGAATTGTGATACAGTTCAGCTCCCTGAAATCCAGACATGGTCTTAAAGAACCATCTTTTTTCTTAACAAAAAAAAACAAAACAGCGGCAACAGGTGACTTCGAGGGTCGGATGTGTTTCTTTCTCAGGCTCTCAGAGATATAAGTACGCATAGCGACCCTTTCAGGTTGGGAGAGATTGTATAAACGTGATTTTGGCAGCTTGGCGCCTGGGATGAGTTTAATAGGGCAATCATACTCCCGGTGAGGGGGCAGCTCCTGGACAACACTCTCTGAAAACACATCCGAAAATTCAGAGAGAAAAGATGGTACAGTCTTGGTAGAAACCTCTGAAAGAGACGCCGTGAGGCAATTCTCTCTGCAAAAGTCACTCCAACCATTTATTTGCCTTGCTTGCCAATCAATGGTGGGGTTATGTTTAGTGAGCCAGGGTAGCCCCAACACTAGAGGAGTAGCTAATCTGCTTAGGACGAAACATGACATATCCTCAACATGAGCATCACCCACAGTCAAACGGATATTGTGAACTATGCCCTTTAACGATTTTTGAGAAAGTGGAGTGGAATCAATAGCAAAAACAGGTATATCCTTTCCCAAAGTGCATACCTGGAAACCATGTGTTATAGCAAATTGATTATCAATGAGATTGACAGCTGCTCCACTATCTACAAAAATCTCACAAACAATGTTCTTGCTGTCTAGCGCCACCCTGGCAGGTAGGACAAAACGGGAACTACAAGCAAACGGCAAACCTTCAATTTTCGCATCAACCTTGCCAATAGTAACAGATGGAAAGTTTTTAGAGGGTTTTTTCTTTTTGTTTCTTTATTACCCTCAAAAAACTCCCTGAATCTCCTAGAGGGGCAAACATTTGCCAAATGATTTATACCTCCACAACAGAAACAAACCCTCCTCTGAGAGCTGAATCCTCTACTATCAGAGGCAGGCAAACCCAGCTGCATGGCCTCCTGCTCAGGGGGGATTGAGAGAGACTGAGGCCCCAGCGCACTGAATAAGACCGCCCCACTGTCCTTGGACTGAATATGACAGGAAGGAGTGATCTCTCCTCTCTCTCTAAGACGCCTGTCAATACGAACAGCTCGAGACATGGCAGACTCCAACGAGACAGGTCTCTCATGAAAGGCAAATGCATCTTTCAATCACTCCGAAAGACCATGGCAAAATTAACTTCGGAGTGCAGCATCATTCCAACCAGTATCAGCTGCCCATCTCCGAAATTCTGAACAATACTGTTTACCCTGGCATAAAAGACGCAGTTTAGATTCAGCCAGAGCAATACGATTCGGGTCATCATATATCTGCCCCAGGGCTACAAAAAAATTCATCCACCGATCGGAGGGGCCGTGCCCCCACCGGCAGGGAAAAGGCCCAAGACTGAGCGTTATCCCTGAGCAGCGAGATGATGATCCCCACCCTCTGCTCCTCATCACCAGAGGAATGGGGAAGTAGGCGAAAATGGAGTTTGCAAGCCTCTCTAAAACGAACAAAATTCTCACTACTCCCGGAGAACGTATCCGGAAGCGAGATCTTAGGCTCGGAACAAACTCCATGAACGCAAGCAGAACCGGTCACCTGAAACTGAGACACAGTTTTACGGAGATCTGCTACCTCCAGTGGAAGACCCTGCATGCGGTCAATCAAGGCTGAAACCGGATCCATGCTTAAGACTGTTTTGGCGGTTTATAATGTCACGGATGGTGCTGCAGAAAACTGCAAGTTATAAATAAACATCCGACTGACTTGATTCCAAACTAAGGAACATATGGGTGAGTATATATATATATATATATATATATATATATATATATATATATATAGTATTTTTCACCCCATAAGTCACAGTTTCCCCTCTCCCTGCCAAAATGGGGGAAAAAAATGTCCCTGCGTCTTGGGTAAATACTAATGAGCACTTCCATTATGGAAGCGCTCATTAGTATCGGAGGACCGGGAAGCGGTGAAGGCTCTGTACTCACCGCTTCCTGGTCCTCGGCTGTGCTGTGGCTGCGCACAGTGTAAGGGCACACAAGCTGTGCGGGTCAGGTCAGAGCACAGCCACAGCATGGAAAAGACAGAGCGTACTATAGGTGAGGAGCGGCAGCGTCTGGAGCTCGAGAGGCGTTTATTTTATTTTATGGGGGCTGATAGAGGCAATTCGGGGCTAAAATGAGAGGCAATGGGAAGGGGCTGATATGAGGGGCAATGGAGCTAATCTGAGGTCTGAATGGGGGGCCTTATTAACATTGGGGGACTGACTGCTGGTCTGATCTGAGGTCTAATGAAAAATATTTTTTCTTATTGCCCTACTCTAAAACCTAGGTGCGTATTATGGGTCTGTGCGTCTTATAGGGTGAAAAATACGGTATATTATTGGTCCTCTTCCAGGACATGTCTGGCAATGCGTCTGTGTTCCATATAGAATATATATACATAAAAAAGAAATTATATTGGGAATATATGGAGTACTTTAATTGTCTCCCAGGTGATTTTCTTGCCTATTAATGCACACATATCAATAGTACTCTTGTGGTTTTTGATGGTTTTCAAGCAACACAAACATATTCTTGATGTATTTATTACAATGTATTTTACTTATCTGTGCTCTTTTTAGATTGTGAATCGTTAAAGTGTAACTGTCATTATGGATTAGTTTTAATAATGGAGGATAGGGACAGGGACATGGAGCATTTTTGTAATATACTTTATTATGAAAGTTGTTTCTTTTTGCTAGAAAACAGGGTGTCAAGAGTTTACCAGTACTTCTAACTGAGCATTGCTAGAATGAATCCATCTATGCTGTCAATATGTGGAACATGGAGAGGCAGGCTTCTCAGCCTACCTCTTAACTCACTATCCAGTCCCTGCCTCCCTATATGTCCCTCACTATCTGATTTCTTGCCAGTGCTGACTGCTGGCAGCTCTGTACATTTCTCTCTTCCCTGAGCTTCTTTGTTAGTTACTGAGTGTAGGGAAGAGAGAAAGGAATAGGACTGTCAGCACTTATTGCTAACAGTAAATGCACCATGTTCTTGTATACCTACTGTCAGTGCTATGGGCTGATAGTCTGGTTCTTCTGTCTCCTTCCTGCACTCAGTAATAGGGAAGGCAGAGGAGAACCAGACTGCCAGCGCTTAGCACTGACAGTAGGTATACAAGAACATAGTACATTTACGGTCAACGCTAAACTCTGGCACCTCAGTTCTTCTCTCTCTCCCTGCACTTGACCTAAAACCACTTATCTGTTTGCATACAGTGACCCTTTAAGCCTTGTACATATATGTATTGATACATACACCTAAATTCCATACAATATGCAATATCATTTGAGAGATAACACTGGTCCAAATGTTTTCATTTAGAATTTTACTTGTTCATCACGTTATGATTAAGCAGTAACTGAAACTCAGAAGAAAAGGCTATATATTATTTTAGCCTGTTGGAAAATGTCATTTGAAGCTTTAATTATAACAAAGTCCGCCCACGAACAGTAAACAGAATATGTGCTGTAAGGCTGCATGTAACAATAATTACCATATCGGTATATCTGATAGCTAAATCTTTTCAATACAGAATATCTCTTTATACAAAACAGTAAACAAAACTATATCAAAATAATATGAAGTGCAACTATATGCAAAATGCTGCATACAAAACAGTTTCAAAGTTTGCCTGTGCAGATAATTTAAGCATCTATATAAATATATCTAAAATGTGATGAAGCGGGAAACATTTTTTTTTATTTTTTATGTTTAGGCTTCTCCATATTGCTTTTCCTGTTTAAGCTAACTGGGGCTTATGGCCATGTTTTGGGATGGTATAATAAGTCCCAGCTTCTATTATACTATCACCATCATGGTTATCAACATAGTTACAGTACATTTCTATCTTGGCAATGTAAATGTCATTCAATAGATAAAGGTGTATAAGGTCAATGTGTCCCTTCTCATGATGTTCCCCTTATTACAGTGTATCCCACATGACCTCAAACGGGTTTGTTCTGCTCTGTCTGCTGATCTTAAAATTTTACCATTTAGCAAAAAGACCTTTATTTTGACTTTATTGTGGGCTGTTAAAAAAAAGCTCCTAAGGTGTTTTCATACACTACCAAGACTGGAAATTCTCTCTTCTTGCTACCATAGGGTCAACAATTTTCTGAATGTAATAGTACAGAAAGAACTGAAGCATAATACTCTGGATATACATCATCAGTGTCAAAGTGCTCTGTAAGTCCTACACCGGGCAGCTGGTCCTATTTTTTGTTGTCAATCTGGAGATTTTCCATCAGTGGGGTATCTACACCTGCTTCGCTGGCATCGTTCTCAGCTTGCTTTACATCACTTGCAATCCCAACATCAGCTGATTCTACTTCCATACTCTTAGTCCCATCTGTGCACCTTGATTCTTCATCCTTTATGTCTTTAGATGACTCTTCCAACAGTGGAGAAGAATTTGCATTACGCAATAATGGGGTTTCTTCGACCACCTCATTCTTTTCTTGACTAATTAAATCCTCCTGAACACCCTCACTCTTTTGTAAGATATTGCCATCTGTCTGGTGGTTCCCATGTATGTCTACTGTATCATCAGTTTTTGTCTGCTCTTCATTTTTCTTGTTTCGATCAGTCTCTCTGTCTTTGGAATTAACTTTTCCTTTCCCTTTCCTTGAGTGCTTGCTGTGTCTTTCATCTTTGGAAAACCTCAAGTGGAACTGTAATAGTCAAGCAGAAACATTAAAGGCTCAAGTTCACGGTACTATATTAGAACAAATAGTTTATTGAAACAAAAAAAAAACAATCCAAATTTGAGACTGGCAGGAATTACTAATGGCAGAAATTACTGCATGTTATTATCTCCACTATATGGTGATGCCTTTCTATATGGTCACAGTGTGCCAACCATGGATGGATCTAATCTCACTATAAACTGACTTTACGTTTCAATTAACAATTTGACTCCTTCAAAACAACTCAAATATGCTGTACAGATGATCAAACTATACATGCCAGAGATCAAAGACTGGAGCTAATAGAAAGTGATCATCTCCATCATCAACCCTGGGAGAAACAAGAATTACCCTATTAAAACTAGATTGTATTTTATCTGATTAATCCAAAAAAGATAATATGCAAATCCAACAGAAACTAAAATGTTTTCAGAAAGTGCATGTGAATGACTCCGTGCAGCTTGTATTTCACACAAGGCTTTTGTCAAAGTTTAATGTTCTGCATATGATGCCTGGAGGAGCAGAGACAGGAATACAATTTGCAAAACAAATGAATAGCTCTCTAATAGGAATAAAGGAAATCACAAGTTTTAGGTTTTCATGCGAACATTCTGCTGTGTAGTTAACACTGTTAAAAAAAAAGAGAAATAACTGAACATTGTATCATGAAGTAAACCCTCTTAAAATGGTACTGTTGTGGCTTTTCTAACCCCTCAACGATCATCTAATATCGACAGGGGGTCCGTGTCAAATCAAATTAATGACAGTCCATATAATGCATGACATGGTCAGGTCAGTCAGAATAGGAGCCACATTTACAGAGCGACTTTCTGTTTTGTATGTTGGGACATTGCTCCCTACACATCGCAGAAATTACTTATTTGTTTAAAAGATATTGCACTGCTGCCTGTCTCTAAAATTAAAGATGGTTACTCGGACTATAAGAACCAGCTGAAAGATCTTGGTGATTATGTGCCTGGCTGACTACATGCCTATCCAGTGGAGAGGATTTAGACAGCAGATCAGATGTCATTATAAGATGTGTGTGTGGTACAGTAATGCATGATTACTATGTAGAACTGATGTTAAATCTATGTGTGGGCAGAAAAAACATGCAGTGAATTTATCAAGAATGGAGTTAGATACACTGGAGTCAAAAGGTGCAGCCCTATTAATAAACTGCAGTCTATGCATTAAAAAAACAAATCTATGGCATTAAAAGCTATGAACCGGCCCAAGGGAGGCCACAGCCCCTCCGGAAGAGCCCCAAACATCTTTTTAACAGTGGCTAGTGTGGTGTCAATATGGAAAAAAAAAAAAAAAAATGTTTGTGCAAAATGCCACTTAAGCACAAAGTTGCAACTTCTATAGGCAGAAAACCGTCATACAACCTTTAATAAATAATTTCCCCCTATGTATTATAACTAAATATGTAGTAATTATATTATTGAGGACCCTGTATGACAATAGTAAGTAGGTGCTGCAATGGTTATCACTTGGTCACTGGGTGGCACATTTGTGTACGATACGTGTTGAAATTCTGAAGGCACTGCTATTCTGAGAACATATGGTGCTCTGTGCTACACTGTTTCTGCAGATTACACTCATTTCTATGGGAGCTACGGAAATAGTATAGCACTGTCGGCTCAGTTGTTTCTGTGACTCTGCCACCCTGGTCACTGCATACGATGGGTATTTTGATCTCAGCCATGTATGGCTGAGGGCAATAACCCTGACTGTTAACATCACAGAACAGCAGATTGGCTGTGTTGCCAGACTACCACCAATCAGCTAGTGATGGCCTATCCTGCTGGTTGGACAAGCCCTTTAAAGACAACGGGCACCTCTGTTTTACTATGTACGTTAGGCTGATTTTTTGCAATAGGGTTCAATTAAACATGTTGCACTATCTGGCTTCTGCAGCTTCTGTGTTTCACAGTACATAGCAGGCCATAGAATGCCTTTGATTGTCAGAGAGCTTGTCTGATTGCCTAATTTCCAACCCCTATTTCTCTCCCTCCGAACAATCTTCTAAGATAATTTATGACCACTACAAAGTTTAATTTTGATTTGGTCATAAATCAGCATAGAAAATCATTCAGAAGAGGAGAGAGTGTACCTGGAGACAGATGTGGTAATGAACAGTATTCTGCCACTTGTTATGTACTGTGATACACAGAAGCTGCTGAAGCCAAACAGTGCAAAATTATTAATAAAACCCAAAACTATGTACATTTAAATAAAAAAAAGCCCCATAGATGTCCATAACCTTTAAAAGAATGCTTTATACAGACACTGAGACAGCGAAGAATGTTGGGAGATTACAGTCTGAAACTCAACTTGTGAATTCAGCTCTGTACTATAATTCAGAACGTTGTCCCCTTCTATCAGGTTGTTAAGAATTCTATTTATCATGGATGGAACAGTAAAGAAAAATTGAATGTAGCTAACCATACATGTGAAATGTTTAAAGCTTGATCATGAATAATTCTAAACCATCTGGCAATGTAAAAAGTGCGCTTCAGTAAAGCTGTAAACACCCATCTTATCTCTCTTTTGGTTTTCTCCACAGGGAGCTCACATTTTGTACAAGAGTGCAAATGTATTGGAAAACAGTACATAAATTAATGCAGTTAATGACACAAAGTTACACCCTGCCTTATGTGATTCCTATGGCATACAAAATACAATAGTTCATAATTACTTGGTGCTGTAAAATGTTAATATCCAAATATTAACCTGCTAGTATGTAACAGGTGGGATGTAGTTGCTGTAGAATGTCGTAGGGGATAGGCGATTTGACTGGTGGGTGTATGACTCCTGAGACTGGCCGCCAATCATGATAACAGTGGTCCCATGTGCCGGTATGAATGGAGCAGCAGGTCGAGCATACGCACTGATACTCCATTTACTGTCTATGGGACTCCCAGAGACAACTGAGCCTTGTACGCCACTCATCAGATTCTTATCCCATATCCAGTGGATAGGGGATATGTTTGTATTTTGAGAAAAAGCCTTCAAGTCCTGTGGGATGAGAGGTGGGGTCTCCATGAATCAAACTTGTTTTTCCAGCACATCCCACAGATGCTCCATCAGACTGAGACTGTATGAAAGCCAAGTCAACACCTTAAACTCTTTGTTTTGTGCCTAAAGCTACTCCTGATCAATTTTCCAGTGTGGCAGGGATCATTACCCTACCACTGCCATTAAGGAATACAGTTACCAGGAGGAAATGTACTTGGTGTGCAACAATGTTTAGGCAGGTGGTACATGTTAAATTAACAACTGCATGAAAGTCAGGTCCCAGGATTTTCTACTAGAACATTGCCCAGAACATCACACTGCTTCTGCTGCCTTCTTCCCATAATGCATCCTGGTGTGGTCATTTCCGTGTACATGCACCCGATTCTCCGTATGATGTGAAAGATAACATGATTCATTAGATCAGGTCACCTTCTTCTATTGCTTCAAAGTTAATTTCTCATGCTCATGTGCCCATTCTTGTTACTTTCGGCAGTGGACACTGGTCAGCAAGGGCACTCTGACTGGTCTCTGCCTACACAGCCCCATATGGAGCAAGCTGCAATTTATTTTATTTTACTCACATTGTGTCTTCTTCCCTTCTTTCTATAATAGCCAGCATTCACTGACCCTATTTATCAAGTGCTGGGCAATAATGGGCATGTCCTCGGTCTACCAGCTGTAGAGTTGAGCGGACACCTGAATGTTCGCGTTTGACGGGTTCAGCCGAACTTCACATAAAGTTCGAGTTCGGGACCGGAACTTGACCCCGAACCCGAACCCCATTGAAGTCAATGGGGACCCGAACTTTGGAGCACTAAAATGGCTCGAAAAAAGTCATAGAAAGGGCTAGAGGGCTGCAAATGGCAGCAAAATGGTTATGAGCATGACAAGTGCTCTGCAAACAAATGTGGATATGGAAATGACTTAAAATAACATAGAATACGTAAAAATAAAAAATAATAATCTTGATCTTGGAGGACGAGGTCCATATGGAGTAGGAGGTTGAGGAGGCGGTGGATGTGGCGGTGTAGGTGGAAGCGGCGGTGGAGGAGGACGAGGTAGCCTACACTGCTTTTTGTTTTATTTTTTTTAAATTAAGGTACACTCCAAAACATTGGGAAATATAACCTGTGATAACCCCCTCCAGCCGTGCTAAACAAATGTTCAGACAATACACTGGCTGCAGGGCAGGCCAGCACCTCCAAGGCATAAAGGGCAAGCTCAGGCCATGTGCTCAATTTGGAGACCTAGAAGTTGAAGGGGGCAGACCCATCAGTCAGTACGTGTAGGCGTGTGCACACATACTGCTCCACCATGTTGCTGAAATGCTGCCTCCTGCTAAGACGTTCCATATCAGCTGGTGGTGCTGGTTGTTGTGGCATGCTGACAAAGCTTTTCCACATTTCGGCAATGCTAACCCTGTCTTCTGAGGTGCTGGTGGTGCCCCAGCTGCGTTGGCAACCTCTTCCTCCTCCTCTGTCTTCGCCTTGTGCTTCCACTGTGCCCCCGCTGTCAAGTGGGAATGCCACCAGCAGCGCGTCTACAATTTTACAATCACACTCCAGTGACGGAATTAAGGACGGTACTTTGTCCTTGTAATGGGGATCCAGCAGCGTGGCCACCCAGTAATCAGCACAAGTTAGAATGTGGGCAACTTGGCGGTCGTTGCGGAGACACTGCAGCATGTAATCGCTGATGTGTGCCAGGCTGCCCAGAGGCAACGAAAAGCTGTCCTCTGTGGGAGGTGTATTGTCTGTGTCCTCTGTAATCCCCCCAGCCACGCACCAGTGATGGCCATGAGCTGGTTTGGGTGCCACCCTGCTGTGAACACGGTTCCTCCTCCTCCTCCTCCACCTCGTCATCCTCCAGAACTGTGCCCTGGCTGGATAATTGTGTACCTGGCGTTTGTGGGTGCAGGAACCCACCCTCTGAGCCACTTGTGAATGACTGGCCTGAAACCCTATGAAATGATCCCTCTTCCTCCCCCTGTGCCACATCCTCTTCCATCATCGCCCAAAGTGTTTTTTCAATGAGGCATAGAAGTGGGATAGTAACGCTGAGAACGGCGTCATCGGCACTGGCCATGTTGGTGGAGTACTCGAAATAGTGCAACAAGGCACACAGGTCTCGCATGGAGGCCCACTCATTGGTGGTGAAGTGCTGTTCCGCAGAGCGACTCACCCATGCGTGCTGCAGCTGAAACTCCACTATCGCCTGCTGCTGCTCGCACAGTCTGGCCAGCATTTGCAAGGTGGAGTTCCACCTTGTGGGCACGTTGCATATGAGGCAGTAAGAGGGAAGCCCGAAGTGATGCTGCAGTGCTGGGTGAGAACGCCGAAAGCGCGCACAGACGGCCTGCACTTTCTGCAGCAGCTCTGACATATCGGGGTAATTTTTAAGGAACCTCTGCACCACCAAATTCAGCACATGCGCCAGGCAAGGGATGTGCGTCAAACCGGCTAGTCCCAGAGCTGCTACGAGATTTTGCCCATTATCGCACACCACCAGAACGGGCTTGAGGCTCACTGGCACCAACCACTCATCGGTCTGTTGTTCCATGCCCGTCCACAGCTCCTGCGTGGTGTGGGGTTTGTCCCCCAAACAGATACGTTTTAAAACTGCCTGCTGTCGTTTACCCCTGGCTGTGCTGAAGTTGGTGGTGAAGGTGTTACGCTGACCGAATGAGGAGGCGGTAGAGGATGAGGAAGCGGAGAAGGAAGCAACAGGAGGCAAACTGAAGCGCCCTGCCATCCTCGGTGGTGGAAGGACATGCACCAAACTGCTATCCGCCTCAGGCCCAGCTGCCACTGCATTTACCCAGTGTGCTGTTAGGGAGATATAACGTCCCTGACCGTGCTTACTGGTCCACGGATCCGTAGTTAGGTGGACCTTGCCACAGATGGCGTTGCGCAGTGCACACCTGATTTTGTCCCCCACTTGGTTGTGCAGGGTAGGGATGGCTCGCCTGGAAAAGTAGTGGCGGCTGGGCACAACATTCTGTGGGACAGCCACCGCCATAACGCTTTTAAAACTCTCCGTCTCCACCAGACGTAATGACAGCATTTCAAAGGCCAGTAATTTTGAAATGATGGCATTCAGGGCCAGGGATCGTGGGTGGGTAGGGGGGTACTTCCTCTTCCGCTCCAGTGTTTGGGAGATAGAGAGCTGAACGCTTCCATGGGACATTATGGAGATGCTTGGTGACCCAGGTGGTGGTGGTGTTGCTGGCAGATCCTCTGTTTGCGGGGTGGCAGGTGCCACTGTCACTCCAGAGGTGGATGAAGAGGCCGAGACTGCAGCAGAAGAGGAAGCAGCAGAAGCCAGAGACCTTTCTTGGTTTTTGAGGTGTCTATTCCACTGCAGCTCGTGCTTTGCACTTAGATGCCTGATCATGCAGGTTGTGCTCAGGTTGAGAACATTTATGCCTCACTTCAGGCTCTGATTGCACAGCGTGCAAACCACTCGGGTCTTGTCGTCAGCACATTGTCTGAAAAACTGCCATGACAGGGAACTTCTTGGAGTTGGCTTTGGTGTGCTCGGTTCCTTGGTGCGGTGGGCAGTAGCAGGCGTACTGTCTAGGGGACGGCCAATGCGCTTTTGCACCCTGCTCCCTCTTCTGCTGTGCTGGTGGCTCCGTGCGACCACCGCCTCTTCGTCCGAACTACACAAGTCACTCGCATGACCTTGATTCCATGTGGGGTCGAGGACCTCATCGTCCTCCGCATCATCTTCCATCCAGTCTTCACCACTTCCCTCCTTTTCGGTCTGCACACTGCAGAAAGCCACAGCAGTTGGCACCTGTGTTTCGTCATCATCCGAGACGTGCTGCGGTGGTCCTCCCATGTACTCATCTTGAAAGATAGGTGGTTGAGTGCACTCAATCTCATCCATACTGGGACAGGGCTATGTGGATGGCCCTGGGAACTCCTGCTAGCCATCAAAAAGCAGAAGAGACTGCTGCATGACCTGGGGCTAAGACTGCTTTGCTGATTTGCAAGGGGGTGAGGTGAAAGACTGATGGACATCGACTGCAGGTATCAACTCTGATCTTTCAGCAGGAGACTGGGTGGGAGACAATGTGAAGGAACTGGAGGCACTGTCAGCAACCCAATCTACTATCGCCTGTACTTGTTCTGGCCTCACCATTCGTAGAGCCAAATTAGGCCCGACCAAATAACGCTGAAGATTCTGTTGCCTACTCGCACCTGAGGAAGGTGTTTCACTGGTGTGTGTAGCTGGCACAGATCGACCACGTCCTCTCCCTGCAACAGGAGCTCCACCAGCAGCACCATGACCGGGGCCACATCCCTTATTTGACGCTCGCCTCATTCTCCACAAATTTAGAATCTTGCCCAAAATTAGTGTTTTTTTTAATTACAGAAAATAACAGCAGTATCTAACGCTTGTATTTCACACTGACAGATGCAGCAAAGGCTGCAAATTTAGTATATTGCCCAAAAGGGGCGTTTTTTTTTTAATAACAGAATATTATAGCAGTATTTCAAGCTTGTATTTCACACTGACAGATGCAGCAAAGGCCGCAAATTATGTATTTTGCCCAAAATGGGTGTTTTTTTAATAACAGAATATTATTGCAGTACTTCAAGCTTGTATTTCACACTGACACATGCAGCAAAGGCCCCAGATGTAGGGTATTGCCAAAAATGGGCGATTTTTTTTAAACCCAGAATATAATTGCAGTATTTCAAGCTTGTATTTGACATATGCTGTGCTGGTGCACTGAACTTGCATAAAATGGCCGCCGACGCCCACCTAAATAACAGACAGATAAAAAAAAAAATTCAGTGTCACTGGGCTTAGAGCAGGGTAAAAAGATTGTGCACTGCACCCACAAAACAAAATCGATGTAGATCGCTGAGTTAAACAAGCACTTCTGATAAAAGATTCTTTCCTATTATCTCCCTCACAGCAGCAGCATCCTATCCCTACACTAATCAGAGCAGAGTGACGTGCAGCGCTACGTGACTCCAGCTTATATAAAGGCTGGGTCACATGCTGCACTAGCCAATCACAGCCATGCCAATAGTGGGCATGGCTGTGATGGCTTTTAAAAAAAGCGCCATTAACTCGCCGAACACAAACTTTTACTGAAATGTTCGGGTTTGGGTCCGGGGTTTACAGTTCGGGTTCGCTCAACCCAACCAGCTGCACCATTTTTGGTAGGTATTAACCACTAGGTACCAGGAAAACCTCACAAGCTTTGGAGATGCCATCACAATTTAGCCCCTGTCAAAGTCACAAGTTTGCCCATTTTTTCATCTTCCAATACATCAATTTCAAGAACTAACTAGCTGAATAATATATCTCACCCTTTGACAGATGCCATTATAACGAAATAATGATTCCCTTCACCTGTCAGTGGTTTTTAAGTTATGGCTGCTGGTATATGTGGAAGAAGGCCTTTGGGCTCTCTCAGACATCAAGGCCCAGGTGTGACTGCTATCTCTGCTCCCCATATAGCTATTCCTCTGCCAGCACTAGAAAGGTAGAGTATCAGATTTCATGCTGTTACCTTTGGTTCTTTCTTCTTGGTCTTATGCGGAAGTGTTGGTCTCTGCATGAACACAATTTGCTTGGTAGTGACATTACCATCCCTGGAAAAGAGATTAATGAATAAGTAAAATGTTTTATCAGTCACCACAGTGCAAATATCACATAACCATTTGCCATTAACCATGTGTCCTGAATTTCCATTTATATTAAATTCACACTATGCAGAAATGGTGACAACTGGAATTGAGGAAATCCTCTACAAGGATACAAGTGGAACACAATTTATTTCCAAAATATGTGCACAGATGTATGAATAGCTATCTATGTCCAAGATGCCATCAATTATCAAGTACCCCTTGAAGGAAATCTTAATAAGCTTAACCTAGTCCTCTGACTTCCATGTCAAGTATGACTCAAATGTTGAAATGAAATTTGACAGAAAAATATCATCTTATTTCCTACACTGAAATTGTAATTTATAGATCCCCTCTCGCACGTCAAACCAACACTTCAACCTTGTCTACAGAATAAAGTGGAAATGCAACATATCAGAGCAAATAAATTCATTACACTGTATGAAAATCAAAGGTTTCAGGTAAACAATGACCAAAATTGTTGGATCTTCCACTTCTCCTGCAATTAATTCCTAATTAAATATACTACATATAATATACTATATGTCTCATAATGACTGCTACCACTGTATTATTTCAGTACACTGCCATTCATATTTATTTTTCCTTTTTAATCCATTATAGCCTCATTTGCTTCTATTGATCAGCAAAAACGCTTCCGTCATGATAATACAATGAACGGATCCGGTTGTATTATCTTTAAAATAGCCAAGACGGATCCGTCATGAACTCCATTAAAAGTAAATGGGGGACGAATCCGTTTTCTATTGTGTCTTGCTCCACATCACAGGATGCACTCAAAAACGCTGCTTGCTGCGCTTTTATGTGCGTGATAGGAGCGCAATCAAACGGAACGGAATGTATTCTGGTGCACTCCATTCCCTTCAGTTCAGTTTTGTCCCCATTGACAATGAATGCGGATAGAACTGAAGCATTTTCCTCCGCTATTGAGATCCTATGATGGATCTCAATAGCGGAAAGGGAAAGCGCTGGTGTGAAAGTAGCCCAAGTATGCATAGATAGCTACTAGGGATGAGCCAACTGTGAGAGGAAAAAACTATTTGTGATGAGAGCAAAAGAAATTACTGAAGGGTAATGTACATGATGTACAGTAACTTCCCTCTATCTAGTCACAGACGGATTTAGGGGGTGGAAATTTACTGGACCCCATTTACTAGAGGCCCCAAGAGAATAGGAACACCAGGAGAGAACTAAATTGGTATTATTTGAGAATTAATTTGTAGCATTATGCAGGAAATATATATATAATATGATGTGGGAGGTAGTATTCTTTGGAGTCATATGGCATAGTAATTAGGCAGTACAGTATATGATTTGTGAATTATATGGGCTAAATATGGCATTATCTTGTAAGTACCGTATATACTGGTATTATGTCTGTCTATCTAATCTTTCCAATCTATCAATCTGTCTACCGTAATCTATTTATCTACTCTATCTAATCTATCAATCATCTGTCTGTCTATCTACCTGTATGTCTATCTATATATCTATCTACAGTATCTATCTCATCTATCTACAGTATCTATTTATCTATCTAATCTTTCAAATCTATCAATCTATCCAATATATTTATCTACTCTATCAATCAATCATCTGTCTATCTATCTGGACACAAATTTCTGAGAATATTTCGCTGTGTTATTATACTTTTATATTACATGGCATCAGTTTTAATCTTCTAACAATTTTATGCAATTCTTCACAGTGCCTTTCTTTTAATTTAGTTAATAAAACTGGTGGTGCTGGAATGTTATTCT
This sequence comes from Bufo bufo, assembly GCF_905171765.1. NCBI lineage: Eukaryota > Metazoa > Chordata > Amphibia > Anura > Bufonidae > Bufo > Bufo bufo. The sequence continues at coordinate 439,015,376 of NC_053393.1, read as the reverse complement.
TATTATACATGCATTTTCTCAGTTTAATTAACTGTTATAATTAGTATGCAATGGAAGATATGAACAGTATATAAATAACTACAAGTAATAGCAATAATATCATAATGGCAATGAACAGTTTAAGGAAAATCTGCAAAGCACACAAAGACGTGAAAATCAATCTTTGAGCCTCTCTGCCTATGACATGTCGCTTAATGAGATTTTTTATTTATATAAAGTTAATATAACCATAAATGCTCTTTTAATAGCTGGAGCAATGCTGACAATACAGCAGGCAAGAAACAAGGTAGAAATTAATACTACAATTATTGGGAGAAATGCCAATAATATAGTATAGGAGACATTACCTACAACTCCATACGGGAGCTGTCAGCAGAATAAAAAATATATGGATTTCGACAATCCTTTAAAGGACATTCTCACAGGGGTTGTCACAATGTCTGTGACATGTCTCAGCCTCTATGTTCTGTCCATTCACACAATGCAGGCCACCATCCAACAGCTGCTGTATTCTGCTGACAGTGCTTGAAAGAAACAAATGCATATCCCCAATATAGTGGCTCTAAACCAAAAATCATACAAAATGTATAATACTTAATTTTTATTTTAAAAACTATTTACATTAGCCTTTTCACACACCCTGAAGAAGATGTACATCACAGACTGCCCTGCAAAAAAAGAGCCCTTAGGCCTCTTTCACACGGGCATCGCGTGTGAGGGCCGGACAAGATGCGGGTGCGTTGCGGGAAAATGTGCGATTTTTCAGCACGAGTGCGAAAGCGTTTTAATGCATTTTGCACGAGCGTGAGAAAAATCGGCATGTTTGGTACCCAGACCCAAACCCGGACTCCTTCACAGAAGTTTGGGTTTGGGTTCGGTGTTCTGTAGATTTTATTATTTTCCCTTATAACATGGTTATAAGGAAAAATAATAGCATTCTTAATACAGAATGCTTAGTAAAATGTCCATTGAGGGGTTAAAAATTAACAAATTTAAAGGGTTTCTATCACTTCGTATCACATATTTAGGTGTCAGACACTAGCGATCCGCTAGTGTCTGCTCTAACAAACCATCCTAATATGATAGGTTTTGGGGCAGCCGTTTTGCTAAAATAACAACTTATATCTATATGCTAATGAGCCTCTAGGTGCTATGGGGGCGTCATTAGCACCTAGAGGCTCCGTCTACCTTCATAAACTGCCGCCGCCCAGCGCGTCCCTCCAGCCCGCCCATCTCCTGCTAAATGAGATCCTCTCAGTGCGTGTCTCTGTTCGGCGCATGCGCAGTGAATGTCTGACCGCTTCCCTGCTCAGACATCTCCACTGCGCCTGTTCCTCGGAGCACTATGATGTCATCGGCGCAGGCGCAGTGGAGATGTCTGAGCAGGGAAGCAGTCAGACATTCACTGCGCATGCGCCGAACAGAGACGCGCACGGGGAGGATCGCATTCAGCCGGAGATGGGCGGGCTGGAGAGACGCGCTGGGCGGCGGCAGTTTATGAAGGTAGACTGAGCCTCTAGGTGCTAATGATGCCCCCATAGCACCTAGAGGCTCATTAGCATATAGATATAAGTTGTTATTTTAGCAAAACGGCTGCCCCAAAACCTATCATATTAGGATGGTTTGTTAGAGCAGACACAAGCGGATCGCTAGTGTCTGACAGCTAAATATGTGATACGAAGTGATAGAAACCCTTTAACTCACCCCATCCACTTGGTCGTGTAGCGGATCTCCTCTTCTTTCTACTTTCTTCAGGACCTGGCTAAAGGACCTTTGATGACTTCACTGCGCTCATCACATGGTCCATCACCATGGGGTTATTTTTAACCCCTCAATGAACATTTTACTAAGCATTCTGTATTAAGAATGCTATTATTTTTCCTTATAACCATGTTATAAAGGAAAATAATAAAGATCAGGTCCCCATCCTGATCGTCTCCTTGCAACCATGCATGAAAATCGCACCGCATCCGCACTTGTTTGCAGATGCTTGCGATTTTCACGCAGCCCCATTCACTTCTATGGGGCCTGTGTTGCGTGAAAAATGCACAATATAGAGCTTGCTGCGATTTTCACACAACGCACAAGTGATGCGTGAAAATCACCACTCATGTACACAGCCCCATTTTACCACACAGGAAACGCCATAAAAATTAAACCCATAAAACATCAGTTTTTTTTCCCCAATTCCACCTGATTTGGAATTTTTTCCCACTTTTTTTTCCCAGCTACATCCTATGTACTATTAAAAGGTGGCAATAGGAATTACAACTGTCCCACAAAAATTAAGCCCTCATGAACCGAAAAGTCTAACAGTTATGAATCGGGAAAGTCAGGAGTAAAAGAACAAAAAAATGAAAAACTGCAAAGTACTGAAGGGTTAAAATAAAAACAATACCACAAATACTAAAAATTCATATCAACCACCCTTCTCCATTTATCATATTAAAAGTAAAAAAAACAATTATAAATACAAAAAAAGATAATTGGTATTGCCACGTTCGGAAATGCTGCATCTACTAAAATATCATGTTATGCAGGGGCAGATTGTGAACTTAAAGTGGCCCTGGAAAAAAACTAAAAGGGGCCTCAAGTTGTAGGCAGGTCTAAATTGATAGAACATGGGGCAACATAAGTAGGACGGTAATACAGTTAAGTTCAGGAGGGCAACTGCGGCCATTAATCATCAGATCATTTTGTAACTGGCCTGCTGCCATCAGGAGTGCTTTAATGGTCCCCTGGGCATCGGCCCACCGGAAAATTTCCCTGTAGGGTCTATGGCCAATCCGCCCCTGATGTTATGTATCCCACACTGTGCATAAAATAAAATTCTAAGCACTTTGCCTTACAAATAAAGGTTAAAAAAAACATCAAAAAGTTGCATGTTCCCCAAGATATAAAAGTAACATCTGGGCACTCACTGACAATTGTGTCAACTGAAAGCAATTTATTGATACAAATAAAAGGAAATGAAATGCAATAGATACAATTAATAACATTAATAAAGATGATATGTGCAATTGGTACTAGAGGTAGCAGCAATCCTATATTGTAAAACTTCCAATGGTCAGGAAAAAGAGGTCTCAACAAACCATCTAGTGTATCGCTAAATGCATAAAATCGAATGTCCTGTATTAAAAATTCCTCTAAAAATATATAATGGCAGTTCGAAGGTATGTACGATTAAGAGAGGTAGCAGCAATCTGGCAGTGGTCAGGAACAAGGGTCCTTCCAAACCATACAGTATGTCACTAAATGCATAAAATCGTATGCACTATATTGAAATTTCTCCAAAGGTACACAGAAACAGTCTTCAAGCGATAAGAGTAAATCAGTTATTCATATGTGGCTATACATACAAATATGGTGTGATTGTTAAAAAAAAACAAAAAAAACAAAAAACAGGCGAGGATGAGAAATCAAAAATGTAATTTCCAAAATTGATCTGAAATTAAAAATAAGGTACAGAAACAGTATCACTCCTGGCTGTGGAATGTTTCTAGGACTGCAGCTCAGTTTCATTGAAGTAATGTGGCCTGAATAGCAATACCAGGTACAGCCTATGGTTAGGAATGACATTCTAATCTCATAAAACCTCTCCTAGTTGGATGTCATTTTGAAGGGCTGAACTAATGATCATGAGAAGAAAGCTTAAAAAACAACCATAGTGAGGCCCGCTTCGCATATATCCGGCTCAGATCCCCCCTGGCGTGGTGCAGAAAACTTTGTAGAGGAACTGAAGCCAGAACTGATCCCATAGTGTTCTATGGGATCGTTCACATACATCTGGCGCATTATTTATGACACCAAATGTCAGCATGCTACGTTCTTCCATCAGATGCTATCAGTTTATGTAAGCCGGATCTGTGTACTGAAGTGCTGTACACAAATATAAATTGTGTCTGGCTCCTGGTGTGCTCTCCCAGCTAATGGCTTCTAAACTAAAATCCATCATAATTGTTTTCAGTGTTATATCTGTTAGCAGCTATACTTCGTGTGCTTTGGCCATTGTTATATTTGTTTTTTTTAAGTTATCTATGGTTGTAATTTCATTATGTCATTGATCTTGCAACCCCCCCTCTTCTGTGAGCTCACATCCTGTGTCTTTCAGTCTATTCCTGTTTGTCAGATATGTATCTCAGAGCTTGAGAGACGATTTTCCTTCGACCTCTATCATTATTTCTTAGGGTACATTCAATAAATTACCTAAATGAACATCCATTACATCTCTCTCAATGGAATTCTACATGCAACTGGTGTCACTAGAGGAATGATTATAGTGAGTTCACTTTCTTTGCTTGCACAAAAGATTGTTGCTCACACTCAACAGAAACTTCTCTCATGTACATTTGTGGCCTAAAACAACTGTCTGGATACAAGTGATTCATGTAGAGTGGCCTTACTTGGTATACCCATAGTCCTGAATTTGCTGCCCTTGCAAAATAACTTCTTAAATGCATATTTATAGCAATTCAAAAGAATGTCAGTGCTATGAATACATCAGAAACATAATGGAAAAAGTAGTATTTTTTCAAAAAAGGTTAAATCCCTATACACAGCTTTAGCTGCTGATTGTAAAGTGGTTAAATGTGGGTTTCAATTACTTTCTTTAATAATTCTAGGGCTATCTAATTTCATGCTGGATTTTCCTTCATTATTTGTACCCAGTGGGCTAAAGCAAAATCTACAGTAGTACAATAAGAACAGTATTCTTCTCTGATGTTAGGGCTCTTTCACACTTGCGTTCTTGTCTTCCGGCATAGAGTTCCGTCGTCGGGGCTCTATGCCGGAAGAATCCTGATCAGGATTATCCTAATGCATTCTGAATGGAGAGAAATCCGTTCAGGATGCATCAGGATGTCTTCAGGTCCGGAACGGAACGTTTTTTGGCCGGAGAAAATACCGCAGCATGCTGCGCTTTTTGCTCCGGCCAAAAATCCGGAACACTTGCCGCAAGGCCGGATCCGGAATTAATGCCCATTGAAAGGCATTGATCCGGATCCGGCCTTAAGCTAAACGTCGTTTCGGCGCATTGCCGGAGCCGACATTTAGCTTTTTCAGAGTGGTTACCATGGCTGCCAAGATGCTAAAGTCCTGGCAGCCATGGTAAGTGTAGTGGGGAGCGGGGGAGCAGTATACTTACCGTCCGTGCGGCTCCCCGGGTGCTCCAGAGTGACGTCAGGGCGCCCCAAGCGCATGGATCATGTGATCACATGGATCACGTCATCCATGCGCATGGGGCGCTCTGACGTCACTCTGGAGCGCCCCGGGAGCCGCACGGACTGTAAGTATACCGCTCCCCCGCTCCCCGCTCCTACTATGGCAACCAGGACTTTAATAGCGTCCTGGGTGCCATAGTAACACTGAACGCATTTGGAAGACGGTTCCGTCTTCAAATGCTTTCAGTACACTTGCGTTTTTCCGGATCCGGCGTGTAATTCCGGCAAGTGGAGTACACGCCGGATCCGGACAACGCAAGTGTGAAAGAGGCCTTAGCTGAATGCATATGGATGACTTGTGGCATCTCCCTATCCCTGCAGGGCTCTTTAGTACATGGAAATGAAAGGTTTAAGAAATGGTAGACAGTAAATATCACAATGGTGACAATATGATAATGCAGGTCTTTGGTCGTCATTGGTTTGTACGTTTCTGAATGAGTAGGGACTTTCTGGTTAGTGTCATTTAGGGTGGGCTCACATCACGTTTTATGCCTCCATTTGACGTACACGTTAGAAAAAAAAAAGAATACAAAATGCAGCACACCAGCTTCTTGTATCCTGCACAGAACGGCTTCCTCTCTAACGCCATCGGCCCCACGTGCTGCAGTGACAGGGGGCCCATGGTTGCTATGGCAGCCTTACACACGGAAGCCTAGGAGACCCAACCCCTATCAGTGTCTTACACTGTATTACGCTGACAGACAATGCAGCAAAATACAACATGTATTGTACTGCATTGAAACTGGTATCAAACCCTGAAAATTTGAAGTCCCACAGTGGGACAAAAATAAAAAGTTGAAAAAGTGTTTTTTAATAATAAAACAATTAAAGTGTCAAGTAAAGAAAAAAAATGTCCTTTCACCTAATAAAATCATATACAATAAAAAAAAAAGACATATTAGGTATCGCTGCATCCATAACGACCGGCTCTATAAAAATGTCCCATGATCTACCCCATCAGATGAACATCGTTAAAAAAGATAAATAAAAACTGTGCCAAAATAGCCATTTTTTGCCACCTTGCCTCACAAAAAGCGTAATAGCGAGCGAGCACCCCAAAATGGTACCAATGAAACATCACCATATCCTGCAAAAAATTAGCTCACACATAAGACAATTGCCATCAAAATAAAAAAAGATATGGCTTTCAGAATATGGCAACACAAAAACAAGATTTTTTCTTTTCAAAAATTCTTTTAGGGTCCATTCACACGTCCGTTTTTTCTTTCCTGATCTGTTCCGTTTTTTCTGGAACAGATCTGGACCAGATCTGGACCCATTCATTTTCAATGGGTCCTGGAAAAAAAACGGACAGCACAATGTGTGCTGTCCGTTTCCGTTGTTCCGTTCCGCATGTCCGTTTAAATATAAAACATGTCCTATTCTTTTCCTGAAAAATCGGATCCTGGTACAATACAAAGTCAATGGATCCGCAAAAAACGGAAGACATACGGATGTCATTCCGTATGTCATCCGTTTTATACGGAATCCGTTCCTGGAAATTACATTTAAATTATTATTATTTTTTATTTTTTTCAAGAAATCCAAACAACTTTATTTGCTTATTGAAATTAATACATGTTTCCGTTCTTTGCTGATCCGCAAAAAACGGATGACATACGGATGACATACGGAAACATTTTCAGGAACAACGGATCCGCAAAAAACGGACAGAAAATCGGATTATAGAAAAATACTGACGTGTGAATGTAGCCTTACTGTGTAAAACTTAGCAAAAAAAAAATACATATTAGGTATTGTGCCATCCGTAACAACCGGCTCTATAAAAATGTCAGATGATCTACCACATCAGGTGAAGACGGTTAAAAAAATAAAATAAAAACTGTACCAAAAAAAGCAATTTTTTGGTCACCTTGCCCCTAAAAAGTATAACGTTGAATGATCAAAAAATCATATGTACCCAAAAATGATACCAATAAAAATGTCAGCTCTTCCTGCAAAAATAAAACCCCTATACAAGATGATCAGCAGAAAAATAAATGAAATATAGCTTTCAGAAAATGGAGACAAAAAACTTTTTTTTTTTTAAATGATTTTATTGTATAAAACTGAAATAAATAAAAAAGAATAGACATATAAGGTATTGCTGCGTCTGTAATGATCTGCTCTATAAAAATATCACATGATCTACCCTTCAGGTGAACGCTGTTAAAAGAAATAAATTAAAAACTGTGCCTTTTTCTGTCACCATACCCCAAAAAAGTGTAATATTGAATGATTAAAAAATTACATGTACCCAAAAATGGTTCCAATAAAAATGTCAGCTTTTCCTGCAACATACAAGAACATACACAAGACGATCAGCAGAAAATTAAAAGAAATATAGCTTTTAAAAAATGAAGACACAAAAACATGATTTTTTTTCAAAAGTGCTTTATTAGGTAAAACTGAAACTAAAAATAGACATATTTTATATTGTTGCGTCCGTTTCAACCTGCTCTATAAAAACAACACTTGATCGATCTATCCTGTCAAAAAAAAAAAAAAACAACGTGCCAGAACAGCTATTTTATGGTTACCTTGCCTCACAAAAAAACATAATATTGAGCGATTAAAAATCATATGTACCCCAAAATAGTACCAATAAAACTGTCACCCTATCCTATAGTTTCCAAAAAGGCTGTCACTTTTGGGGAGTTTCTACTGTAGGGATGCATCACGGGATCTTTAAATGTGACATGGCAACTTAAAATTATGTGCGTCCTGCCGCGTCCCCATACAGCAGTTTACGACCACATATGGGGTGGTTCTGTAAACTGCAAAATCAGGGTAATAAATATTGAGTTTTGTTTAGCTGTTACCCCTAGCTGCGTTACAGGACTAAATGGAAAACTTGCAAAATAGACATTTTGAAAGTTTACCTCCATTTTCCTTTAATTCTTATGGAACACCTAAAGGGTCAACAAAGTTTGTACAATCAGTTTTGAATAATTTGAGAGGAGTACGGTAGGTTCTAAATTAGGGTCATTTATGGGTGATTTCTACTATGCAAGCCCCACAAAATGTTTTCGTAACTAAAAAAGTGGGTTTGGAAATGTTCTTTAAAAATTTCAAAATTACTTCTAGAATTCAAAGCCTTCTAACGTCCTAAAAAATAAAATGACATTTACAAAAGGATTCCAACATAAAGTAGACATATGGGGGATGTTAAGTAATAACTGTCCGTCTTAAAAGCAGAGAAATCCAAATTTAGAAATTAGTGAATTTTTTTTATAAAGATAAAACATATTGACTCATTGACTAACATAAAGTACAATATGTCACGAGAAAACAATCTCAGAATCGCTTGGACAAGTAAAAGCGTTCCAGAGTTATTACCACGTAAACGTCATTTTTGCAAAATGTGGCTTGGTCCTCATGGTGAAAACTGGCTTGGTCTTGAATGGATTCAAGAGTCTTCTTTTATGAACTCTCATTGCCTTTATCCTATTCTAACTAGCCTTTCCACTGACCAAACTTGAGCTGCCTCTCAAGTTGGCGCTCTGTACTTAGGATGTTTGCTTGTAGAGCAGAAAGGCTGTAGATTGTTTACAAAAATAAACCAATGTTCTTTTTCACATTTTAGATTACCAGCATAAAAAATATCCTGACAATTATTCCTTCCACTTCTAGACAATGGACTTTAATTTACCATGTGCACGTGCAGCCTACGGATGTCCCTGCAAGCTGACAACTCACAAATTAGTTTAATTTGACCTCTGTCTACCAACTTCAAATTATTCACAGAAATCTGGAACTGTAATAAAATACATCATCTGTATTCAGTAAAGAATACTTTTCTTACAGACTTTGTCCTGAAAAATATGCATTTAAAGAGGACCTTTCACCGATTCTTACCCTATGAACTAACTATACAGATAGGTAGAGCGGCACCCGGGGATCTCTCTGCACTTACTATTATCCCCGGGCGCCGCTCCGTTCTCCTGCTATGCCCTCCGGTATCTCCGTTCCCTAAGTTATGGTAGGCGGAGTCTGCCCTAGCGCTGGCCAATCGCACTGCAGAGCTCACAGCCTGGGAGAAAATAACCTCCCAGGCTGTGAGCTCTGCGCTGCGATTGGCCAGCGCTAGGGCAGACTCCGCCTACCATAACTTAGGGACTGGTATCTCCGCCTACTATAACTTAGTGAGCGGAGATACCGGAGGGCATAGCGGCAGAACGGAGCGGCGCCCGGGGATAATAGTAAGTGCAGTGAGATCCCCGGGTGCCGCTCTACCTATCTGTATAGTTAGTTCATAGGGTAAGAATCGGTGAAAGGTCCTCTTTAATGAATTTAGGGGGTTATACATTATGTTTTTTACGTCACATTTTGGCGTATTTTTGTAGCAGATTTTGGCGTAAAAGTGTTTTGCGGCAAACTCTGTGACTTTTCCCTACTCATGCCACTTTTGCAAAGTGGCAAAAAAATGAGGCGTAGGGTGGGTTGGGAAGAAGTTTGAGCCGGGAGGCTGTTCTCATTTATCATGTTGCACACCAGTTTTTGGCGTGGAAAATGATCTTTATCTACTCCAGCGAGGGAGCTGGCGTAGATTAAAGCATGTTGTAAAGCTGGCGTCAGCAAGTGCGAAAGTTATGTGGAGGCCGTGCCTCACACATAACTTTGGTGCATCCACCACTAGCGCACAGGGATGAAGACCGACATATCAATTGCCGGTCTTAATAAATGTCTCCTTAGTGTTTACAAGAAAACTGGCACTGGTATTGAAAACCTAAAACTGCAGCCTGCCTCCATACACAATCTTGTCCTCAAATTCACTATATTAATAGAGAGATGACAATGTAAACCTGTTCAGTATTCAGAATGAATGTGTATATTACATGGAGAGAAACATCATGAGTTGGTTTATTTACACTATCTGATGTCTTGTATATTTGACATCAGTCCACCTTATTTTAGCCTTTGGGGCATTGTTCCTTTGTATGTATCTGTTACATCTGCATAAATTGCTTGGGGTACTGTATTTGTCTCTGTACTCGGTCTTTATTTAACATGGCGTTTTGCATTATGTGTAAAGCAGGACAAGTGTAATCCATTAGTCTACTTTGGTCCCCTGAAGAACCCTAGTGGGGGAAATGTGTCAGGACATCATAGAGTCAATTATGGTAAGCAGGGGTAGGTTCCGGTATGGGGTTCATCCACCACCAGGATGATTTCCCTGTGTTCAGGGGTAGTGAGGGTGAACTAGGGCTAATCTTTCCACCCGTTTGCGGTTCACAGTGACGTTTTCTGTGTAGGCTGGCTACATGCACCCTTGCGTACTGGCTGCAGGCCGAAATCCTGTGCAGGCTGGTTGCTAGAGGCTGCGTGCTGGCTGCAGGGTCTGTTGTGAACCGCCTGTGTATGTTTGCTCTCCCCGTCTCTGTGGTGTCACGGGAGGTTGGTTCCCCGTGATGCTTCTGATTGTCTGTGGTGCCGGGTTGGTTGTGCTCTGGTGTACTGGCTGTGGGTGTCTCCGTGCATGCCAGTTGCCAGGGGCAACGCTCGGTTCTGTACATGTGTATCCTGTTGTTCTGCGTTCCGGTTCTGATGGGGTTAACTTCCCCTGTCTGTTGTGCCTGGGTGTGGCTTTCCAGGTGCCTCGTTACCCAGTTATATAGACCTGTGAGCTGTGGTTCTGGGGGTCTTGTTCAATCTTTGTCAGTCTGTCCTGTCTGTGGCTGCTGAGTCTAGCACCTCGCTTCTGTTCCAGGGGTTTTTCCATCTACCCTTCTGCGTGGTGTCGCCTGGTTTTGCATCAAGTGTCTGTTCTCCGGTTCCTGTTCTGTTATGGTGTTTATGTCATGTTCTGATCTGTACCTGCCCTGTCTGATGTATCATGTTATGGTCTGTTATCCTGTTCTGTTTCGTGTATCACCTAGCAGTGCGTAACTGCATCTGAGAGCCTGGCAGTGCTTAACTGCATCCGATGTATCCTGTCCCATGTCTGTTCTGTAGTGCCTTTGGCTTCTGTCCCTGTTCTGTTCATGTCTGCCTGTTCCGTCCTGCCTTCGGAAGAGAGTTCCTGTGGTCCCCAGAGGGGGATTGCCCATTCTCTGTTCTGTGCAGCTCTGCCTGGGGCCGCTTAGCTTCTACTGCTTGCAGCGCAGGTAACTGCTTCTGTCTCTGCTCTTGCCTGTTCTGCGCCTTGTATCTCTGTTCTGCGATTCTCAGTGTATTCTGTTGCTCCTGGTTACGTCTCTGTCTTTGCTCATATGTTTATGCTCCCTGACTGTACCTAATTCAGGTACCTCCTGGTCTATCTGGACCAGCTGCTACTGACTCTGTTTACGCTCTGGAATAGCCCCTGGCAACTACCTTTGGCCCAAGCCTATCCTCACCATCTGAGGCTTTAGTGAATACCAGGTGTTGCTTAGTCACACCCCTCCAAAGTATCGCCAGTCAGTGGCACAGTGGGTCCACACCCGCTGTTCCGTGTAGTGCGCCTGTGCGTATGTCTGTATCCTTGATCTGTTCTACCTGTATACCGGTTCCCTGACGTCCTGGAGGTCTGCATTGGACCCCCGGCACGTGACACCTATAACCTATTACCTATAACCTGTTTCACTCCTATTTTAATGGTGTTAGGTTTGTCCTAATTTTTTCTTAGGCGCTTAATTTTTTTTGATATCTGTGCAGTTCTTTACACACCGTTCTAACCATACTATGGCATTTATTTTTAGTATTGCTTGTTTCACTGATCCTCATTTAGGAGTAGGCTTCAGCATTGATATATGATTAATCATTTCTGGTTACGGGTATGCAGTGAATTTACTTTCCTAGTTACAGTGCCATTAGTAGTCACACTTGTCACTGTTATTCATTTGTACTTATAGGGCGGTTCTGGTCCCACCCCGGGTTGGTATCCCATTTCCTTATTAATTGGGGTTACTTGCTTATTTTAATATTGTATATTTAATAAAGATCTTTTTATGGGCAAGATGGTCTTGGCCAGGGGTCGAGTCGAGGGGGAACGCATGGGAACTGCGTTTCTGCACTTTTTTCATGGCAGGAACGCCGTTCCCTTTCAGGGCAAAAGGACCAGGAGGGGAAGTGGTGAAATCAGATTCACAGGGGGTGGAGCGGAGGCGAGGCCCTGCGTGACGCGCACTGTGCAGGGCAGGCTAAGTGCAGGGCAGGCTTCAGTTGAGGACGGAAGAGGAAGCTGTGTGCAGCGGTGCTGGCTGCGAGTGACTCACTGTCTGACTGACTGACTCTCCTCCTGGCTGAGAGCTCCCCTCCTCCTATCCTGAGCCTGCGACTGCCTGACTGTCTGCTGAGGTGAGCGTGGTTTGACCATCCGACCGGACCGGGGTCCTGGTGGTCCGGTCCAGACCTAAGTGTCTGTGACTGTCCCTGAGTGAGTCCGGGGGCCCTAACCCGCCTGGTGGGAGCGCCGGTGGCGGTGACATAGTGATAACTTAAGCCCAGCAGCCCCAGACCAGACCAGTCAATACCCCCTCCTTTAGGAAACAAATCTCAGTCAGTACTCTCATCAGATGTGACTGCAGGCAGCACAGCAGCAGGCCAGAAGCAATCGATCAGCCAGGATTAATGTGCACAGCCTGGGTGGGAGGCCCCCCTTACCCTGGCCTTAGGCAAGTGACAAGCTGCCCCCCCCCCCTCCTCAATCTTAGGCAAGTGACAAACCCAGCTCTGCTACATCTACAATGAGCAACTACAACAAATGTAATGCCAAACTGCAGTTCCTCTATGTGATTGTGATGCCTTGGATAGCTTCCACTGGACCCACAGCCTGTGGGTCTAGTGGAAGCTATCCAAGGCTTCACATAGAGGAACTGCAGTTTGGCATTACATTTGTTGTAGTTGCTCATTGTAGATGTAGCAGAGCTGAGTTTGTCACTTGCCTAAGAATAGTTGGGGCAGTTTGTCACTTGCCTAAGGGAGGCCTCCCACTGTACACATTAATCCTGGGATGATCGATCGCTGCTGCTCTCACATCTGATGAGAGATTTCCTAAGGGGGTATTGACTGGCATTAGGGACGGGCTGGTGGATGAGGGCAGCCACCCGGTCCTGCCTATGGATCACCCAGTTTGCACTTAGCTATGCCCAGGCCCCATGCCAGGGGGTCCCTGATGTATTAACTGACCAATAACATGGAGATCCCAGTGCCAGCTGCCTTGCTGGTGGACGATAGGCATATACTTCTGCTGTGGGCCGAAATATATATATATATTTTTCTTTTTTTTTGGGGGGGGGGGGGGGGTTTGCAGTGGATCTTGGGTGAGTTCCCACACTTTTTTTCCCAGGACTTGACCCCTGGTCTTGGCTCAGTTGCTTATTGTATCAGGTTTGTGATTTATTTGAGTAGCTGAGCCTCTTCTGGTGAAGTGAATTACAGGACTTTATGCAATGAGATGCAGTAGTATTTTGTCTGGCAGTATGTTGGTATCTATGCCAGAAATCTAGTGGAATACACTACAGTCAATGGCATCCACTGGATGCCGAATCTGGAGATGCATGGAACAGAACACAGGCATTTTACTGTAGATTTTGTCTCAGGGACACTGGTTAAATAGCTCCAAAGGCACTGAACAAAGCAGCATTAGCACCTCAAATGTTAAAGGGGTTGTCCAAGTAATTTTTTTGTACTTTGTATGTTTCTAACTAGGCAAATGTAAGGGGTTTACAATGCACTTTATTTATCTGTAGTGGTTCCTTTATCAGATTTCACTGAGGGTCACATGACCTGTGATGTCAGCTTCTCTCCCTGCTCTGATGATGTTTCGTCCACAAGCCTGAGAGACCAGATATGTGTATGTACACGAGACGTCACTGTGCTGGCCACGCCCTAACGTCTGCCCTCTCGCTGGATTCTTCAGGAAACTTTAACCCCTTCTGCAGCACAGACTCAGGGCTGGAGGCTTACCTGAGTAGCTGCAGGCAGTAAAGAGAGACACAGGATTTTCCCTCCTCATCCTGCAGACACAGAGCTGACAGACTGGAGGAGTTCTGCAGAGCATTGCACAAGAACAGATAGAGGGGAAATCCTGTGTGTATCAGCAATGTCATTGTACAGCTGGAACTTGTAGTCCTACACATACAACATGCTGCTGAGTATCCCAGCAGTCAGACATGTCACTCAGGGCAGCACTGTGCATTCATTCCCTTTGCAGAGCAGGGGTTGGGCAGTCTTTTTGGACACCCACAAATATACATAAGGAAAACCTCAGAGATTGTTGTTATTGAAGGTAAACAAAGGGCTAGAAGAGAACGAGGGAAATGAGGAAATAGAAATTTTTTTTTTGCCTAAAACTTGATTAGCTTAGTTATCTATTGCTGACCATCAGGTTTTTAAATTTTTTTTTTTTTTTTCATAACTTGGACAACTTCTTTAAATTATGTGTGTGAACAACACATATATTTAGTATATATGCATTTATTAGCCTCTTCAGCACTTTTCTGGTACTACTGCAGCTTATTTCTTTTTTTTAAATCAGATAATTTTTATTTGAGTTTCATAAAAACAAAATATTATTACAGTAACAACCCCTTACACCCACCCACCCCCCTCTTCCCACCCACCCCTTCTTCAGTCCTGCGACCAAGTAAAGTCCAGAGTCATTTCCGTGATAGTCTTTGTAACACCATACACCATTAACATACTCTCTCCCATATATCTTCCGTGACCGCCATTCCATCCCTTGTCCTCAACAGCTCACATATTCATCTTTCATCCATCCAACATATAAATGGTCACCATTCTTCCCAGCAGGCAAGAAATAAAATAATCCAGCATACAATATTTTGGACATTTTCCACCCAATATACTATTAATTAATGTTGTAATATCTCAACCACGAGAACCATACTATTTCAAATTTTTTGACCGCTCCTCTCTTCTGATAGACATACCTTTCCAACTTTACCAAGATGTGAACCCTGTCTATTAGCTCTTTCAATGTAGGTGCTTCTGGATCTATCCAATGTTGTGCAATACTTTTCCTGGCTTGATATAAAACACGCATAATGGCCGTTTTCTTTTTTGCCATCCCTGGCTGAACTTTAACACATCCTAAAACACACACTAGTGGTGTAACCTCTATGTTAGTTTGGAACACAACATTTATCAAGTTCACAACATCCATCCAGTATCTCCTAAGCTTTGGACAGTTCCACATCAGATGGATTAGATCAGCTTTATGCCTATTACACCTCGGACAACAGTCATCTGCTCTATATCCCATCTTTTTCAACAAAACCGGGGTTCTGTATACCCTGTGCATCAAGTACAATTGTGATACCCGTTGTGCTTCACTCACTGCTATGGTTTGAAAATTCTTCATTACTTCATCCCATAAGTCCTCAGTTAGATCTCCAATGTCAGACTTCCATTTCCCATATAATCCTAACGGCCTATTTTTATACTGCACTTCCATCAGGGTCATGTAATGAAGAGCTATTACCCCATTTGTGCTCCCCTGCGTTGTGGTGAGGTCTATAATACTATGCTTTGGTGCCTGAACAATGTTTTCATGTTTTATTTGCGATCGTATAGCATGTCTGAGCTGAAGATAAAGATAAAAAGAGTTATGTGGTATATTAAATTCTTGTTTTAGTTGTGCAAATTCTTTTAGATTGTTATTAGAGAATAACTGAACCATTCTATTAAGACCATACCTCTCCCACCCCTTTGTTTCTGACACTTTACCTACTTCTTTATACATATAGTTCGGCCATATTGGTGTATATTTTGTATATCCCGATATTTTAGCCATAGACCTGGCTTTCCACCATATTTTGTGTATCACTCTCAATATCTGATATTGCGCACCTCTATCATAAAAAGTACCCTCCTCCAAGGCTGATAGCAAACATTTTTTCCCTATAAGGTGTTTCACTATTTTTCCCGTCTTGTTTAGGTTTTCACTGTCTCCCCAACCCCTGATATGCTGCAGTTGGGCTGCGACATAATACACCCAAGGGTCTGGTATAGCTAGTCCCCCATGCGTTTTAGGCCTCTGTAATGTATTTAGTTTTATGCGAGGAACACCTCGTTTCCATATAAGATCCCTAAAAATTGTATTAACCTTGTGGAAAAAACGGATTGGAATCCATATTGGAGCATTATGGACGAGGTATAACAGTTGGGGCATAAGAATCATTTTAATAAGGTTGGCTCTGCCAATCAACGTAAGGGGTAACTTAGTCCATGCTTGCATTTTACTCCTGAACTTTTCAAGTAGGGGTACTAGATTCAGATCACTATATTCTCGAGTATCAGTAGATATTTTCACCCCCAAGTACGTAAAGGATGTAACAACTTTGAGATCCGATGACACTAGCAAAGACGGATTCACTGTTTTAGATAAAGGCATTACAGTAGATTTTGACCAATTTATGGTCAATCCAGATAGTTGGCCAAAGTAATTTATAATCTTAATAGCTTCCGAAAGGGATGTTTCCCAATCTTCCAAAAATAACAACAAGTCGTCTGCATATAATGCGACTTTTTCTATAAGATTCCCATATTGAAAACCTTTTACTAGACCTGCACTTCTAAGGGCTTCAGCTAGCGGCTCTATCGCCATCGCAAACAATAGCGGTGACAAAGGGCACCCCTGCCTAGTCCCCCTATAAATATTGAATGGGTCTGATAAATTACCATTTACTCTTACGGACGCTCTAGGACTAGCATATAATAACTGTATCCATTTTATGAACTCTGGGCCAAAGCCCATCTTCTGGAGTACAGACCACAAATACCGCCATTCCACGCTGTGAAATGCTTTGGCCGCATCAAGAGATGCGACCGCCGCATTCGAGGTGTGAACATGACCTGCCTGAATATTTAAAAACAGACGCCTAATATTCACCGCTGTGGACATATTTGGCATAAAGCCAGCTTGGTCAGTATGTATGTACCCAAACCATTAGCTTCTTCACACACCTCCAACAACTGAGGCAAAAGTGTTGAAGCATAAGACTTGTATATTTCCACCGGTAACCCATCTTTGCCGGGGGCTTTATTATTGGCCATATCAGTGAGGGCTAACTCCATTTCTTTTAATGTTATAGGCCCCTCAAGCATATTCCTCTGATCCTCAGAGAGGACATTTAAATGTAACGGGTGTAGGAAGCCCTGCAAATCGTCATCCGGTGCACGCCTCTTAGTCTCATATAAAGAAGAATAAAATGTGTGCATGATTTTCAGTATATACTCTGGTGATGTGTGTATGTTCCCCTCCCTATCCCTAAGAGCCGCTATGTATGCTGTTTGTTGTTGGGCTTTAGAGATTAATGCTAACATCCTACCTGCCTTCTCTCCTTCTTCATAATGGGATTGTTTTGAAAAGAACCTTTTATTTTGTGCAGTTTGTAGTAGATTGTCGTTCAATTTTTGTTGTGCCTCCCGCCATCTCTTTTCCATTGTTACGTCCGGTGAAACAATGTACTCTGCTTCTGTTGTTTCCACCTCAGCCATTAGTCTACGTACATTAAACCTGGATTCATTTTTCTTTTTATTTATGTCAGCTATTAATAACCCCCTTAAGAAAGCTTTCATTGTATCCCATACTATCATTTTGGGGGCTGATGGATTATTAAGTGTGAAAAATTCCTCCAATTTCTCCCCTATTCCACCAATATCTGGAAGTATATGCAGCCAGTACGGATTGAATTTCCATACCTTAATGCCTTTATGTTGGGAAGAAAGAAAGTCAGCCGTTGCCATTACTGGGGAATGATCTGAGATCCTTCGTGGGAGATATTCCACCTTTTGGACATATTGTCCCATGCTCTCATTACCCAATATCATATCTATCCTTGACAAGGAACCATATGTTGTAGAATAGCATGAATATTGTTTTGTTTGTGGATGTTTCATCCTCCAGTAATCCAACAGGGAGACCTCCTGAATTAATTTGCCAAACTGAGTGACACCACCCCCCGCAGATTGTGGACCCCCACTCATTCTATCCATATCAGTATGTATTACCGTATTGAAATCTCCTAACATTAAAACCGGGACCTCTGGTAGATCCGTCATAAAACCCAGAGCAGTTCTGAGCACAGTAGGGGAATACGGCGGCGGTATATACATTCCTATTATAACACATCTTGTATTAAATACAGTACAATATAAACAAATAAATCTCCCTTCATTATCTATTTTTTGGGATAGGCATTTGAATGGTATATTCCTGTGTATGAGAACGCTCACACCCCTTGCATATGTGGAATAGGTAGCATGGAAACAATGCCCCGCCCAACGAGGACTGAGCAGCGATGTCTGTTCTTTAGACAAATGTGTTTCCTGTAAGCAACCGATCACGGGGTGGCATTGCCTCATGCTATCCAATATTGCCTTTCTCTTGTTGTTATCTTTTACCCCTCTGACATTCCAACTAACAAATTTAATTGTTCCTGCCATCTCTACACGTTGCACACATATTCATCGGGTAGAACCCTATATAAATATAAGACATATCAAGACATTTCTCTGGTGTATGGTATACAAACCAAGCTCTAACATAGTTAGTCTGAACTATCATGGTCGCAGTATCTGAACAAACAACTGGTAACTTCCCCTTTAACAGTTTTGTCTCCAAAAAGACAAGGTTAGTGCTTCAACCTCCTCCACGAGTCCCCACTACAACACCGTTTGATTGGCCCGTGGGATAAAACAGCACCCGCTGCTGAGGCCTAGCACTGGTCAGCACTTTACCCTTAGTAACTGGGTTGGCTAACCCTAAAAACTTATCAACACTTAAATTGTTTATGTAGTATAAATCCCTCCTTTACCTTATAGGTCTACTTGCTCCCTCTGCATTTTCATATATAGTGATATTAACGGGCTACTGAAACCTGCTAAATACTCTGATGCATATTTCAACCTTATAACAACTGTTATGCAACCATTACAGCATTCATACCCTCCAATCACGCCCATATATACTCATTCTGCCAGATGATGAGCAAAAAGTATGCCCACACGGGAGCATGTTCTTTATCATCTCGGATAATTTCATCTGTTGTTTTCCGCCAATTGCCGTTCATGTCGATCCAGCCATCTCAGCGCCTCCTTCGGATCCTCATGAAATGTTGTATTTCCCAGTGCGACAATTCTTAGCTTGGCTGGGTAGATCATGGAATAGGATACATTCAACGCCCTAAGGCGACGTTTAATGTCCAGGAATTTAGCTCTTCTTTTTTGCACTTCCTGAGAGAAATCTGGAAAAACCGCCACCTTCTGCCCGTTAATGGTAAGGTCAGCCACATCTCTGGCTTTTCTCAGTAGAATGTCCCGGTCCTTGTAGTGTAATATTTTCATCAAGACTGGTCTCGGGGGTGCGCCTGGGGGCAACGGGCGAGTCGGAACTCTATGAGCCCTTTCGACCGCAAATAGTGGTGTCAGCGCCGCCTCCCCAAATTTTTCTTTTAACCAGGTTTCAAAAAAGTCTGTAGGATTAGCCCCTTCGGTTTTTTCAGGCACTCCCACCAACCTTATATTGTTACGGCGTGACCGGTTCTCTAGGTCATCTTGTTTAGCCGCAATAATGTCTAGACGTCGCATATATTCTGTAGCATCACGCTTCATGGGTGGTATGGCATCCTCAACTGCTCCCATTCTTTCCTCCAAAGCTGAGGTGCGCTCTGCCAACTTTTTCATGTCATGGCGGACTATAGTGACATCCTCCTTTATAGCACCCACTTGCACAGTGAGAGCATTCAGTGATTTGCCGCACTTTGATATAGCATGCATAACATCTTTCAGGGTGGGTTCATCAGAGTCAGAGTCCTGCTCCCCTGTGTCGATGTCATCATCTTCTGACTGCAGGGCATTGTACCTGTTGGATTTAGTACTGTGCGCCCCTGCAGCAGCTTCTTTTTCAGCCACATCATCTGCCAGCGATTCTTCTGACATTTGTGTCTGCCTTTTATTCATACCCCTGGTGCTCTGTGACATCGGTGTCCTGGCATACTTCTCCAGCCTCACCGCTGTATCTCTCTGCACCTCCCCCAAGCGGCTCTGTCGGCCTGGGGTTGCCGCTCCGCCATCTTGAATATCTCTGTCCCCGCTTTTGGCGTCCTTTTTTATCTTCATGGCCGCGATTTTTCGGCCCTGCTGCGCACCGGACAGGTCAGTAACGGCCCAGAGGTAGATTAGGGGTTGTTTGTGAGCTATATTCGCCCGTTTACAGGATATATTTGCCGATAATGCAGAGGAGCTCAGCAGCCTCGGGTCTGCTCACATGCCGTGCTTAGCTCCCTACTGCAGCTTATTTCAGTCTATGGGAGGCTCAGCTTGGTCTGCCTGGGTCTAACCCTGTACAGGCTTTCGGGATCTCTTTCAATTTAACACCTGTCCTTTGCTGATATACGTAACATTTGAAAGGGATGAAAATTTATTAGAAGTACTATGGTAATAATCTAGTCATAGACATAGCATAAAGAGTTCTGCAGGCCATTGTTATTAGCATTACATACCAAGGAAAAGTAGGAATGGTGTTACTTACAATAACAAGAAGAGAGTAAGTAAATCTTGTTGAGCCTTTGTGTTTCCTGGAATATGGCTCTGAAAGGATTTTTGTGCATATAAAATACATACATGAGTGCCTTACAACACTCTCTGGTCACATAGTGATACCTACCTATTGGTTTTTACAATAGGCGTCGGAAGGACACATGTGAGTTGCCATCCATACACTGCCAGGGATGTTAAGAGGGGCATATAGTCAGCCTGCACATCAAAGCCCTACAAAATAAGAGAAAAAAGATATATTACACATAGAATACAAACATGTCCACACACAAAATTCATAATTAAGACAAAGGCCAGGTTGATCTGCATGTTTCATTGTGTGAGGGTAATCCTCTAAAATTTCGTTCATAAACATGGTAACATCAGGCCATCAGCCATTGTTTTTCATAGTTTTTAAAAAAAAAATTGATTCTAATTTTAGTGCTTTTTTGCTTCCCAGGTTTTTAAAGCAAGCTTCTGAATCACAAACCCCTTCTCTCGAGGCGAGGGACCTGCGGAACTGGTCCATCCAAGAGCAGGGGTAGTGTTTCAGACTAGCAAAGCACAATGTGCATAGGATAATCTCGCAACCAGAGGAAAGCAAAATGAAAGAACTACGGCCAGAGTTTTCCTTACTGTTAAGAAAAATGCAGCATTCAGGTGATTCTCTAGCCATCAAAACAGGAGAAGCCTCAGCAGAGCCCTGATGACCCTCATAAACAGTCTCCATTTGGATCAGTTGCACAAGAGATGTGTCACAAATTCACAGTGCTTGACTGTTCTAAATGGAAGCCAAACGTGTGCGAACAGAGCCTTCGTTTGATTGGTGTAAGACTACTTTCACATCTGAACTTTTGCTGTCCGCTTTTGAGATCCAGCATGGGATCTCAAAACCACAGCAAAACGTTTCAGTTATTACAATACAACCAGCTGCATCCGTTCTGAATGGATTCAGTTGTATTATACCGAAAATGAAGAAACCGGATCTGGCACTAAAGCCATTGTAAGTCAATGGGAGCTGGATCAGGTTTTTTAGTGTCCGAAAAAAACGGATGCGGCACCATTGACTTACATGGTTTTTTGTGCCGGCTTCTTCAGTTTCCCATGCTGCACACAAAAATGCTGCTTGCAGCGGTTTTGTGTTGGAGCGGAATGTATTCTGGTGCACTACGTTCCGGTTTTTTCAGTTTTGTCCCCATTGACAATGAATAGGGACAAAACTGTAGCGTTGTGCTGCGGTTTTGAGAGCCTGTGCCAGATCTCAAAACCAAACAGCACAACTCAGATGTGAAAGTAGTTTAATATATTTTCAAAATGAGGCAACATAAATTCGCTTTCTGGTTACTAGTTACGGTGGGGGTCCTCGGTCCCATTAAAGTGAATGGTGCTGAGCTGTGATACCAAGCACAACCGCTGTACAATGTTACGACGCTGTGCCTAGTAAGCTGAGAGAAGGCTGCGGCACTACTGCAAGCGCTGGTGCCTTCTCAAACAGCTGATTGGCGGGTGCCCTGGGTGTCAGACACCCACCGATCAGATACTGATGACCTATTCAAATAACTGTCGGAAAACCCCTTTAACTGAATTCTTACTTCTGGTGCCTACAGGTCCCGGCTGCTCTCAGCATCCTGGTCCAGACTCATCATAGAGGAAATGGCAGGAGACGCCTGCTCAGTCAAACACTGGCCACAGCAATGGGTACAGATGGGTGGTACCAGTTGGGGGGGTGTCATTGGCAGCATTTACCGGACAACGCTCGACAGTGCAGGGACAACCCCCCCAACTGGTAACACCCATCTGTACCTTTATCCATACATTTGTAGCAAAAATAGAAGAATGGCAAAATATAGATTTATAAGAAGGTCCTATTTAAGATGCTTCAGTTACAGGTTATCCATTATGGAATTACTCCTATATTTTATATTTGCTGCATGTCTAACTTTGGATGTATTTAAGAC
This sequence comes from Bufo bufo, assembly GCF_905171765.1. NCBI lineage: Eukaryota > Metazoa > Chordata > Amphibia > Anura > Bufonidae > Bufo > Bufo bufo. The sequence goes on along the minus strand of NC_053393.1, from coordinate 438,992,716 downwards.
TGCCTTCTCATGCACCCTTTCAAGCTTTTCCCACAGCCTTATTTATCATGTTGTCCCTTGAGCTCTATGGTGAAATCACTTAGGCTATCAAATGCATCCAGTGGGATTAAAATGTTTTGTACAGCTAACCAACAAAAAATGTCCTCTGTAGGAAAAAAAAACAAATGTACCTCTCTACCTCTCTTCTTGTTTTCAGAACAATATTATGTCAGTGTACAGTAACTGAAAGGAGAGATTCAGATTCTTAATCACCTGGTTTGGGGCCACTAAACCACCAACATGCTGTTGTGTTGCTGGGGTTTAGGGCCCCAAACCTGCCCATAAAAAACCCATCTGTTCCTGTAAACAGAAAGAAAAATGAAATTTAAACTTACCACTAGAAGAATCCGGGACTCTTCTTGAGCGGCACTGGACACATGCACACTGTGCCAATGATGGTAAACCTCACCTGATGTGCCGTGTATGCACAGTGAAGTGAGGTGTACCATCCTCGGCTTTAGTGTGTTTGTGCCAAATGCCACTGGAGAAGAATCACGGACATGTAGTTTGTAGCTCGTCTTGTTTATGCTTAGTGCAATTGTCTGTATTATGTATGTATGTATACCCCTTATTATATGTACAGCGCTATGGAATGAATGGCGCTTTAATAATAAATAATAATAATGTAAGGCCAGTTCACACTGTTGGCAAGTTTCCACCTCAAACTCCCAAAAAACACTGCAATACAGCCTCCCATTCATTTCAATGGGAAGCAGCAGTTGCTTCCATGTGGAAAAAAGAAGCATGGAAAAAAATAGCATGCCCTATCTTGGGACAGAATCCGCTCTGAATCTCCCACTGGAAAAAATGTGAAGGGTCAAAAAACTGCTTTGTACGTGTCCACATATTTTTTGTATGTTTTTGGTGTCAATAACTATGAGCTGAAAATGCAGTTTTTATATTCAAGTAAACACCTATTCGTTAAAAAAAACTTGTTGAAAAAAATGCAAGAATAACAAAAAAACAGTAGAGTCCACGCTGAATTTTGCAAGCGGTTTTTTAAAATCTGTCATGTGAACATATCCTTACAATAAGTTTGAATTCCATTTATTAAATTTATTAGGGCTAACCCTATTAATCTATGGTGTCTTTCACACCTGGGGCGGTGTTTTCTAGCAGACAATGCCGGGAACCAGTTTTTGTCCGGCAATTATAGTCAATAATATGGTGTGAAACTAGCCTAACCATATTATTACGGTTAACCCTAACCATAAACCTATTATTTGATATTCTATAGAATCACTAGGCATTTTATAAAATCTGTAGGTAAAGTATATAAAGGTAGGAGTGAAATAATGATTTCATATTTTGCCCAAAAAATGCTAGGCATTCTATACAATACCTTGCTTTCACACACTACCTGTAAGACGTATACATAATATAGCATGAAACAGACTAGGGCGGGCTCTTATATATGGTGAAGATTTACCAAAACTGGAACTGTTACCTACAGTAACCGATCCCATTCAAATTCTTCTTTTTCAGAGCCTCCTAGCAATATAAAAAAGCTGCAACCTGCTAACGGCAACTGTTCCCTTGCACCAATCGTGAAAACCTCTTCATATGTGTTTTCCAAAGAGGAGGCAGAAGTACATTTTTAGGTTAACACAGCACGAACTAGCAATTATTCTAAGGACCAGCCGTGAAGAAGAATGAACGCATGGAAATAAACAGAACTCGTTTAGAAATGTGCAATCCTAGTCTATTCTAAGAAACCACTTATTTAGGGAAAAGGGCAAATCAGCCAATGCTCCTCTGTGTATACAGCACCTGTCCATATACATCCAGGCACAAAAATAAATCTGTGAATCACGTAGTAGGATCTGCAGAACACAGCTTTATCAGTGAAGCAGGTGAACTTCACCCACATGATGTCACACCCACACATTATATATATATATATATAAAAATAAAACATGCCTTAATGGTGACCACAGTTTTCCAAACAATCACAACATTTAGTTTGTGTGGGGTATATAATTTAACTGTACGATTCCAGCTATTGTGGAAGCCCCCCGCCGATGGCTCTGATCGCTCTTTCAAATCTTATTTATAGTGTTGGACAAGTCAGCAGTGGCAAAAAGCAAGTAAAGAAAGCGTTTAAATGACTGGTGTGGTAGCATGTTATTATCTTTTGACACTACGAGGGAGGTAAAAGCTTGTTGGAAAATTACAAAGCCTGTGGTCTTTGGGTGACCCATGTCACGATTTTAAACTTGTTAGTGTAACAAATTATCTTCTTGTCTCTAGCCGTGGGCAGCTTCATGACCTCCTGCAAGGCTTAAACCTTCTTCCACATATACGCCTTTTGTTTTTTGACAGATTAAGAGCCGTTGGGACAAGGAAAATAGCTTTCTCTATTACCTCCCACACAACAGCTTGGAATAGGAACAAGTGTGAATGTTTTCATGTCTTATATTTTTTCAAATATTTTTTTCCCAAAAATGATATTTGGATGACAGACAGAACAGTGTAAATATGCAGGTTGCATGACTGAAAAATCCCATTTTTAATCCCCTGAGATCATGTAAGGACACTGTCTCTTCATTAGCAGGTTCCAAATTAGGAGACTGCTAAAGTAGTATGTGTGTGTGTGTGTGTATATAATATATACACTGCCTGTCCCAAAAAAAAAAGTCACCACCTGGATTCATCTAAGCAAATAGTTGCTTCTCATTTCTTAAACAACCATGTCGAAAGACACATCTCGTGGTCGTGGAAAAGATGTCAGTCTGTTTGAGAAGGGTCAAATCATTGGCATGCATCAAGCAGAGAAAACATCTAAGGAGATTGCAGAAACTACTAAAATTGGGTTAAGACCTGTCCAACGCATTATTAAAAACTGGAAAGATAGTGGGGATCCATCGTATTCAATGAAGAAATGTGGCGGGAAAAAAATCCTGAATGATCGTGATCGGTGATCACTTAAACATTTGGTGAAATCAAATCGAAGAAAAACAACAGTAGACCTCAGGGCTATGTTTAATAGTGAAAGTAAGAGCATTTCCACACGCACAATGCGAAGGGAACTCAAGGGATTGGGACTGAACAGCTGTGTAGCCGTAAGAAAACAACTAATCAGTGAGGCAAACCAGAAAAAAAAGGCTTCAATTTGCTAGGGAGCATAAAGACTGGACTCTGGAGCAATGGAAGAAGGTCATGTGGTCTTATGAGTCCAGCAGGGTACTGTGAGGTCACTGTCAAGGGAGTGGGGTGCTGTGAAACGCACTGTTAAAGGGACGGGCTGCTGTGAAGGTCAAAGGTAAGGGGATGGGCTGCTGTGGAGGTCCCATTTTAAAGTGACAGGGCACTGTGTGTGGGGGGGTCATTGTTAAGAGGTGGGGGACTGTGGAGTTAAAGGGGCGGCGTGCTGTAGAGGTCACTGTTATGGGGGATACTGTCGATATCTTTTAACGACACACACAAATATTAAATGAAATAGATGAAATATACCCGTGCGAAGCCGGGCCGTTCTGCTAGTATATATGAAAAAATTAGTTTCTGTCTGTCTGTCTGTCTGAACGTCTGTCTATCTGTTCGTTAAGCACGACCAAACGACTGGACCGATCTTCACCAAATTTGACACAGGTACATCAGGTGTCCGGGAAGGTTTTAGACCGGGTCTCAGCTCTCTAGGACGTACTGTTCCTGAGATATTCCCGAAAAATGACACGCATTAGCCAATAGAAGCCTACAAGTCTTTCTCTTCATATCCCAACTGCCATACACACGGTCACATGTCCCTTATCAGCCAATAGAAGCTCGCAGGCCCTTAGTCTCCACATAGGATAAAAAGAAACCAAAAAGAATGGCGTGGTATTAAACAGGCAGGAAGTGCTCAAACCCACATGCAGTTGTGCATATATATAGGGGAGCAAATCCTGCACTTGTGGCCCGTTGCTAATGACGATCCCCAGCAAAAATGCATACAGTGGAGGATGACCGCAGCGAACCACAAGTACCACAATAGATATCCTACACAAGATAGCAATTATGTGGATGTGATATTCAATATAACAATATAACAAATAATAGCAAAGACAGGTGCACTCTGCAGTCTTACTAAACCCTCAAACTGATTTTAAAATTTAGAGATTAGCCAACATGTCCTACGGTGTAGGACATGTCTGAGCTTGAGCACCGCGCCAAGGTTTCTCAAGTAGCTCGGGGACCTAACACTCACCTACCTGTGCCATATGGGCATTACCAGGAGCCAGTGGGCAAATTACAGGAGCATGAGGCTGACTCTCAAACAACTCACCAGTTACCTCCAGCATGTGACCATGCTAGCAATGGGAGGAGGGAGGAGTCTGCGAGTCCCACTCAAGACTGGCTGGTATGGCCCAGGCTTCACAGGTGCACCTAAATGTAGCCTGTAGATGGAAAGCAGGCACATTTAAATTGGAGTTTATACACCTCCAGACATCTCTATATATACAAACTGAAAATAATGGCGTGGTATTAAAATTTTTAAAATCAGTTTGAGGGTTTAGTAAGACCGCAAAGTGTACCTGTCTTTGCTATTATTTGTTATATTGTTATATTGATTATCACATCCACATAATTGCTATCTTGTGTAGGATGTCTATTGTGGTACTTGTGGTTCGCTGCGGGCATCCTCCACTGTATGCATTTTTGCTGGGGATCATCATTAGCAACAGGCCACAAGTGCAGGATTTGCTCCCCTGTATATATATGCACAACTGCATGTGGGTTTGAGCACTTCCTGCCTGTTTAATACCACGCCATTCTTTTTAGTTTGCATATATAAAGATGTCTGGAGGTGTATAAACTCCAATTTAAATGTGCCTGCTTTCCATCTACAGGCTACATTTAGGTGCACCTGTGAAGCCTGGGCCATATCAGCCAGTCTTGAGTGGGACTCGCAGACTCCTCCCTCCTCCCATTGCAAGCATGGTTACATGCTGGAGGTAACTAGTGAATTGTTTGTGAGTCGGCCTCATGCTCCTGTAATTTGCCCACTGGCCTCTGGTATTGCCCACATGGCACAGGTAGGTGAGTGTTAGGTCCCGAGCTACTTGAGAAACCTTGGCGCGGTGCTCGGGCTCAGACATGTCCTACACCGTAGGACATTTTGGCTAATCTCTCAATTTTAAAATCAGTTTGAGGGTTTAGTAAGACCGCAGAGTGCACCTGTCTTTGCTATTATTTGATAAAAAGAAACCCTCAATTCCACCGACTGGGGAATCAGTTTCACCGCAAACTATAACAAATTCACTATAGAATTCCTAGACATTGTAGTCACAAGCACAAACGATAAATTAACCACCAAAACATACTTCAAAACAGTCGACACCAACAATTTCATACCGTCAATACAAAACAATTCGCAGAAATTGCACGAATACAGAAGACTTCTAAGAGCAGGCCAAAACTCTAGGAAGGAGATTTACCAAGAAAAAATACCCCAAAAAACTAATACAGCACGCATACAAAAAAAGCCTCAAATTAACACAAACAGAATGCCTAGAAAAAAAAAAATATAATAATTGGAGTACAATAATACAAATCTCATCACCAAATACAGCACATCGAATCATGAAATCCTAAAAATATTAAAAAAACACTGGTACATTTTACTTCAAGATCTCCATCTGAAAAAACATCTTCCAACCAAACCAAGAATTACTTATCGCCGTGCACTCACAATCAAAAATCTCATAGCCCCCTAGTAAACCCAAACACCCCCCCAAAAAAACACAGATTTCAATAACAGACAAACCAGGCAGCTATAACTGTAGAACCAATCGATGCCTTTGCTGCCACACCATAGTGCACAATAAACAAACCTTCTCATCTAATACCAATAAAACCACCTTTCAAATTAAACATCACCTCAATCAACATATGTAATTTACCTTATCAAATGCAATTGCGGCCTATAATACGTTGGCTGCACCACCCAACCATTGCTACGGCAGTAGGGTACTGTGGAGGTCACTGTTAAGGGAACGGGGTACTGTGGAGGTCACTGTTAAGGGAATAGGGTACTATGGGAGTCACTGTTAAAGGGACAGGTGCTGTGGAGATCTCTGTTAAGGGGGCAGGGAACAGCGGAGGTCACAGATAAGGGGACGATCCTCTATGGAGGTCAGTGTTAAGTGGCGAGGTGCTGTATAAGTCACTGTTAAGAGGGGGGGGCCTCTGAGGAGGTCACTATCAAGGGAGTGGGGTGCTGTGAAACTCACTGTTAAAGGGGCGGCTGCTGTGAAGGTCAAAGTTAAGGGGATGGGCTGCTGTGGAGGTCCCATTTTAAGTAGGTGGGGCACTGTGGGGGGGGGGGGGGGTCAGTGTTAAGGCTGTGGAGGTCACTGTTAAGGGGGCGGGGTACTGTAGATGTCACTGTTATAGTGCAAACTGTCGATATCTTTTAATGACTCAGAAGCATTAAATAAAATAGATGAAATATACCCGTGAAAGCCAGGTCCTTCTGCTAGTATATATATATATATATATATATATATATATATATATATATATATATATACACACACACACACAGTATATATATATACATATATTACATACATACACATATAATATATATCCTGTATATATCCTGTACATCAATAGAAGCTGGTCAGAAATAGTCTTCATTTGGTTGCACAAAATGTAAAGGTGTTCCAATCCTCATGATTTATTTAATGATGACCTGTCCCTGCCCCCACACCAATCCTCTGTTTGGAAGGAGCTCTGGTGCCGGAAATAGGTGCTGGAACTACACAGCCCATTGTGTAGCGGAAGGACCTGGTTACTGTAACACAGCTCCCATTCACTTCAAGGGGAACAGTGCTGTAGTTACCAGCTCTGTGCACTACACAATGGACAGAGCTGTATTATCCTTCAAAGGAGGGATCAGCAACCTTCAGCACTCCAGCCTCTGTGAAACTACAACTCCCAGCATGCACATTTACTTGGCTGTTCTTGCAGCACCGACTGCCAGCGCTAGAGCTTGTGCCGAACAGCTGATCAGTGAGGGTGTCAGAACCCCCTCCAATCTATTGATGACCTATTCTAGAGATCCCCAGGGATCCTGGAGAACTCATTTAAATGCAGGGTGTTGCTTATATTTTAATATATAAAAGACTGACACTTCAACTAAAGTTGTTTTCCTGTCTCCGAAGACCAGTTAGTCATGGTGTGTCAGTCTTCCGGGAACCCCTGTCATCAATGAAAAAGTTCACTATTCAGAATGTACACTTTACAGTGGGGGATCAGCAACCATTGTCATTCCAGCTGTTCTGAAACTACAACTCCCAGAATCCACTTTTCACTTTAATGTGAGTTGCAAGAACAGCCAAGTAAATGTGCATGCTGGGAGTTGTAGTTTCACAGAGGCTGGAGTGCTGAAGGTTGCTGATCCCTCCTTTAAAGGATAATAAATCGACAGCTAGGTCAGACCAATGCAGGAAAGCCTCCACTAATACCTCAGCACGTCCTAACAGGTGTTACGGATTAGCGAGGGTGAACCCACTGTGTCAACTAACTGGTTTGCCAAGGGGCTAACCCTAAGGGCATTATTCTGGTGTTTCCCATGTATTCACTGTTTAACCCCTGTATAGGGATCTGGACTTCGCTGTGTGTTATCAACCTGACCACTACCTCCTGGGATAGTCTCAGTGTAGTTGGCAGCTTACCCACTGGGGTCAGGGACTCCAGTGCAAGCACCACGAGACCTGGATATAGAAAACACACCAAATTCAGGAGAACCACAGGTACAGTCTGAACAGGCACCAAGGCTTGAATACTAGTTTTAGGGATCCAGGCAGTGAACAGTTAACATAAACACAGGAAAAAGAGAAGACTGACTGTGTTAACTTAAACACAAACTGAACTAAACTTGGACTTGAAAGTGCAGGAGCACACAGGATGGATGGAAACCAAACTTGGAGCACAGTAGGAACACAGGCTGGAAATAACACAGGATAAACACAGGTAAATCACAATAGCACTAGACTATCAAACAGCTTTGCTGGTCACCAGAGAACCTAAAGTTCAGGCACCCTCACACCGTATACAATCACTAATAGTGATAGATTATCTGTAATGCCCTGTTTTCCTGCACTCCGTCGTGGTCACATGACATTTTCCACTGTGTTGGGTCCCTATCCAGATGACTTCACATCTACATCTAAAGCGGGGCCAAGCTTATAAGGCTCTGCCCTGTAGACACATCAGTGACCTTCCTCTTAGGGCGGTGTTCTGTTTATTCTCCTGGACCCTGCCTTGTAGATGTAATGTCAGCAGGGCTTCAAGCAGGCTTGAGTCCAAGGCTGCCATTAGAAATTTCAGGGCTCCATGCAGGCAAACTGTTTTCCCCACCCCCCATTTTTATTCACACTGTTTACTAATCACCATAAATAATATGTTCACTATATTGTGCAGGTTATTATGATTACAGTGATACCAAATACTGTTTTGTGATATTTACTTAAAATTGTTTTTAAACTATAAGGCATAAAAATCCCCTCTTCACAGCACAATTTTTCTATAAAGGATTGGATAAGGCAGCTGTTCACTGTACAGACGGTCTGGGGTTCAAATCTCACGGAAACCTGTAAAATAATCTTTTGTAAAAGTCATGGCAGGAAAATAGAATTTTTACTTTTCAGCTTTTTGGTAAAAGTTAAAATTTTCTGCAAAGTTATTGTTCTAAAAAATAAAAACCATTACAGTTAGTATGAAATATCACAAAACAGTATTTGGTATCCCTGTAATCATAATAAGCTGTACAATATAGTTAACAATTATTTATGGGGATTGGTAGATGGCACAATTTTCTTTTCTTTTATTTAAGTAATATGCTATTTATTTACTGTTATGCTTGTGAAGAAAATAGCTGTTTACGAACAGAAAATTCAGCCCTCTCAACAGAGCATGTATGTAGTGTAATGGTAACTCTTCTGCCTGACATACAGAAGGCCTGGGGTTCAAATCCTGATGAAGAACCGTTAAATAATTTAATTAGTACCAGTACCGTATATGCTGGAAGAAGGTCCCTCTCCCAACCCATATCCAACACTGAAGTGAAAATTAATTAGACTGCTCACTCTGCTTGGATCTGTAAAGTTCCAACTTGGAGGGAGAGCAGTGGCAGAGATCTGATGCTATAGACAGTCCCTGTGAGTCTTGTGCTAGGATGTAAACACAGGGTGCGGGTCACAGATCTCAATTATGCTGGAGAAGTCAAACTGTACTCAGAACGTCATCATCTGACATAGAATGCAGTAAGACTGCTAGTGTAACTAGAAAACCCCTTTAAATACCCAGGGACCTTCAGTCATTGATTGAGGAAGGATTTGGGAGCACCCATAGTGGCTCTTTAGGAGGCTGGAGGTGAGTTCTCACCCTAAGGTAGCAGCATGGAGAGGACAACAGCAACCAGATAGCATTGTGTTGCGGCATTCACGCTCGCAGGGAACATCAGAAGGGCAGAGGGCACAGACCGCAGACCTAACAATGGGGCATACGGAAAGTTGATGCTAAAGGCAGACAATCCATGTTGAGCTCAGCTGGCAACGTACAACATAAATGTCACAGAAAGGACAATATACTATGTGCTGCTATAATTCAGACGCTCCAGCTACATAAGTGATATTCACACCATCCTCAGAAGTGGAAATAAGATAGGAGTAAGAATAACAAAAAAAGCTTCAAAAGTGTCAAAATATGTGTAAAAAAAAAGCCTTGTTGTTCCTGAAGCCCGTAGTACTCCCTCGCTGATATTGTTCTATTATAAGAGACCTTGATGTTTTATTGTGAACAAATAGTATTGTTTGCAAGTTATCAGAAGAATCTCAAAATGAAAACAAATGGCTACTTAATGTCTAAGCTGGACAACCCCAATCAATATGCTTTATTAAAGCATTTGGATGCCATAGACCAGATCTACCTCCATTAGAGTTGAGAACCATATATGCATGGGTGCTGTGTAATATTTTCCACATGTACATGAACTATGGCTCCCATCTAACTTTATTACATCCTCTCATTTCCTTCTACATGACCTCTCTCATGCCGCACCCACTTTCTTAAAAAAAATAAAAAACAACGTGTGCCATGAAAACTCACTTATTCAAGGAGGCCCACGTCCTATAACAACAGTCCAAGGTCCATACACAACCTGACATGGTCACAAATAACTCCACTTAATCCAGTCCTGTTATGTCCAGTCCTGGTTCATGCAAGTTTATTCCTATTCTCCATGACAACACATAGGACCATCTCCTGGGCAAAATTAGCTCATGTCACTCTTACAGACATGGACCTCTCAAATTTTGTGTTACTGTCTAAATGTTGTTTCCATTATTTGTAACGTTACTTTCCCAATAAAGCGCTGCAGAATGTGTTGGTGCTATATTAATAATGTCTATATGGCCTCATGCACACAATGTATCCGTTTTGCGGTCCTGCAAAACACAGATCCCCGCTGTGTCCATGCCCCCACTTTTTTTCAACTTCCTCTACAAATGTCCTATCCTTGTATGCAAATGGCCAAAGATAGGTCATGCTTTACCTTGGAATGGACATACGGATGCGGACTGCACACGATATGCTGTACACATCTTATGTGGTCCCACTGAAATGTATGGGTCTGCATCCGATCCTCGAAAATGTGGATCAGATGCGGACAGAACATACCGGCGTGTTCTGAGCAGGTTAGCTTTCTGCTAGGGAAACTGAATCCATAGTGATCAACTGATCCATGATGAAGTTTGTTTTAAGAAGTGAATGTCCATTTGTAGCAACACCTTTAACGATATTGTCCAGGATTTTTTAATTTAAGTTTACACCCCAACCAGAGGTAAAAATCCATACTCACCTGCTCCCCGCCTCTCTGTTCCACCTCACTGGTCTTCCAGTTCCTGTCTGTAACTGGAGCTTTGGGTACCGCTGCAGCAAATGACTGGCCTCAGCACTCACTTATCCCCAAGCGACAAGTCACCACTGACGCCAGCCATTGACTGCAGCTGTACAGTGCAGCAGAAGTTTACAGACAGAGACTGAAAGACTAGTAACTCGAGCCAATGAGTTGGGAATAAAAAAAAAATAAATAATGAAAAAAATCTGGAGACCTCTTTAAGTGGTCTTAAATTCTTAAAATCTTAAACATTCCTTAGAATTAATAAACACACAGCCTAATAAATGTTGTCAGCACTTAATGTGAACAAAGTGACTATAGATGTGTAGCTGTACTGACATAGTGACAGTCCTGTACTGTCTCCTTCTCCATTGCTGTAAAAAGGATACTGTATTCAGCTCCTAACTTCAGGTGGAGAGCTGGGAAATATTAGAATTTTCCACTGTCCGAATTGCTAACTTGTTCCTGAAATCGCTTATATTAAAAATATAGAAAACTGTATAAAATTAAATGATGACTGTTACGGATACTATCTCAGGACAAAACAGATGTCCAAAAAAAAATTAAAATTGCTTGCAACTAAAAACTGCCAGCATGACAGAAAAATACAATGCAACGAGATAATAGAAGTCACAGGCCATGCTGGAAATAGTGGGGGCTGACATTTTTATGGTTAACATGTGATACAAGGTTAAGCGCTCTTCCTCAGTAGCAGCCACCACAGTTATTTGCAGTGACCCATTATTTGTGCAGAGTCTGGCAGGAAATGGTTATATAAAGGAGAACTATTATATCCTGTGTTATATTCTGAAACAAAGTGATCTCTAAACCTGTCTGTAAACAGCAGTGATGGAGCTCTGTAATGTTGTCTAACATAGGTTCCTCCACATGCAGTACTAAAACTCCTTTTTTACACTTAAAGGAGTTTTCTGGGATTACTATGGTTTTTAACAAATATGCTTATGTAGTTGTTTACCTCATATACAGTACCTCACATTTTTCCAAATATTTTATTATATCTTTTTATGGGACAACACTGAAGATATGACCATTTGATGCAATGTAAAGTGGTCAGTGTACAGCTTGAATAACAGTGTAAATTTGGTGTGCCCTCAAAATAACGCAACACGAGTACACCCCTAAGTGAAAATGGCAAAATTGTGCCCAATTAATCAACATGTACATCTTCCCCATGCTTTTGGTTTCCAATTTGGACTCTCCTGACCTATTTCCACCATGTAAACAAATGACTGTGGTTTCCATCCTGTATGTAGCCCTTCCTGTTGTATCCAACCAAACCCATGATGCACTTCTTTCTCTGACACAGCTCCAGCACCACAACTAACAACGCCCAGCTAGTTTATAGCTCGCCCCACCCAGCTAGTTACATAGACTCTCCCATATCATTGGCCCTGTTGCTGCTTTGACACACCCATGGACATAACACTAGTGATGATCGAGTACCCCGATGCTCGGGTGCTCTGCCCAAGCACTCTGGGATGCTCGGGTGCTCTACCGAGCACCCGAGCCCTATAGAAGTCAATGGGAGGACCCGAGCATTAAATCAAGCACCCCCTGCTCTGAAGAGGGGAGGGTGCCTGGTTCATAGGAAAAGGTCAGAAATGGCTGGAAACCCCACCGAAATGGGTCGGGGACAGCATGTGGAGGATGTCTGGATGCATCTTGGACTACAATGTCGCTGCTGGTAACGATGTTGCCCGAGTTGTACGCCACTTTTACAGACTGAACATAAAACTCACAAAACCGAAGATAAAAGCGATTTTAGATGAAAAATACGCGCTGAGAAGACAAACTAAGGGTGTACTGGCTATCACCCAGGGTCATGTCTTCTTCCCCCATTTCCAACTCATCCCCACGAACAGCGTCGGCCTTAATTGTGAGCAGCGAGCGTTTGAGTAGACACAGAAGTGGGATGGTTACACTGACAATAGCGTTATCGCCGCTCACCATCTGTGTCGATTCCTCAAAGTTTCTTAACACCTCACAGAGGTCAGACATCCATGCCCACTCCTCGCTTGTGAAGAGCGGAAGCTGACTGGAAAGGCGACGACCGTGCTGCAGCTGGTATTCCATTACTGCCCTTTGCTGCTCACGTCGCACAACAGCCAGTGAGCTGGCAATTTCAAGCGCTGCTGCAGCGTCAACAGACCGGCTGAAGCTGTTGATGACTTGCTGTTGATGACTTGCACACACGCGGCACACCTTCGCCAGTAGCTCGGGCAAATTGGGGTAGGTTTTCAGAAACCGCTGAACCACTAAGTTAAAGACGTGGGCTAGGCATGAGATGAGTGTGAGCTTGCCGAGCTCCAAAGCCGCCACCAAGTTACGCCTATTATCACACACAACCATGCCTGGTTGCAGGTTGAGTGGCGAGAGCCACAGCTCAGTCTGGTCTCTTATCCCCTGCAGCATATCATCTTCAGCACGGTCTGTTGACACATCCCCACAGCAGTGCTACACTGCTTCCAGCTACCAGCTGATGGCTGACTGGTGCTGCACGCAGAGAATTCGGAGGTGGAAGTGGAGGAGGAGGAGGAGGAGCCACTTACATAGGTGCTGGCGGTAACCCTGATGGAAGTAGGGCCCGCAATCCTGGGCGTCGGTAGCACCTGTGCCATCCCAGGGTACAAGTCGCTCCCAGCCTCCACTACGTTCACCCAGTGTTCCGTCAGAGAAATGTAGCGTCCCTGGCCACAAGCACTTGCCCATGTGTCAGTCGTTAGGTGGACCTTAGCAGTAACTGCGTTGGTCAGGGCTTGGGTGATGTTAGCAGACACATGCTGGTGTAAGGCGGGGACGGCACACCGGGAAAAATAGTGGCGGCTGGGGACTGAGTACCGAGGGACGGCCGCCGACATCAGGCCGCGAAAGGCCTCGGTGTCCACAAGCCTAAATGGCAACATTTTAACCGCCAGTAACTTAGAAAGTTGGGCGGTTAGTGCCATGGCCTGTGGGTGGGTGGCTGGGTATTTGCGCTTGCGTTCAAATGCCTGGGGTAAAGACATTTGGACGCTGCGCTGGGACAGGGAAGTGGATGTGGTTGCTGATGGTGCTTGCGACGGTACAAGTGCAGCGCGGGAGGCATCCGGGCCTGCGCCTTCGACAGGCGATTGGTCGTCACCCAACATAGGGGAAGAGGAGGCAGTGGTGTGACCCGCGGACACAGATTGTGGACCCAGGCCTTCCTCCCACTTATTGCGGTGCTTGGCTGCCATGTGGCGGATCATGCTAGTGGCGGTGAGGTTGCTACTGTTCACACCTCGGCTCATTTTGGTGTGGCACAGGTTGCAAACTACTATTCTTTTGTCGTCTGCACTTTCCGCAAAAAAGCGCCATACCGTGGAAGACCTACCCCTTGGCAAGGGAGATTTCCACAAGGGGGTGCTCCGTGGAACACTTGCGGGCCTGTTTGGCGTGGCCCGCCTTCTCCCTGTTGCCACCCCACTGCCTCTTCCAGCCTGTTGCAGTGCTGCAGATCGCTCCCCCTCGGAACTGCTGTCCTCGCTCGCGTTTCCGCCTTCCCATGTTGGGTCAGTGACCTCATCGTCCACCAAGTCCTCTTCAACTTCCCCACTCCGATCATCCTCCTCATTTGCTGACCCCAACACAACTTCAGTGATTGACAATGGTATATCATCCTCTTCATCAACCTCTGCAGACAGTAATTGTGGTTGACTTGATGGCAACTGTGTCTCGTCATCATCCACCTCCTTAAATACATCATCTTGTGAGTGTGAAGGCTCTAGAGGTTGAGAATCAGGGCACAAGATCTCATGTCCCTCTTCAAGAGTGCTTGGGGAGAGGGCCAAATTAAGTGATGGGGGTGAAAATAGCTCCTCGGAACATCCGAGTACCGGATCGCTTGTTTGGCCAGACTCTACATGGTGGGAGGAAGGATGATCAGGGTGAGGATTGTGTTGTTGACCAGACTGTTGGCTACTTAGACTGGACTAGGGGAAGACAGGGTGGTGCTTAACCCAGTGGAAGCATTATCTGCTGCAATCCAACCGACCACCTGGTCGCACTGGTCTGACTTCAAGAGTGTTGTCTTGCGACGCCCTGCAAACTGGGACATGAAGCTAGGTATCGTGGATGACTGTTTTCCTTGTGCTCTGGCAGCAGGCACAGTTGCAACGTGCCCTGAGCCACGGCCTCTGCGTGAACCATCAGAATCACGTCCACTTCCCCGTCCCTTAATACTAGCCTTCTTCATATTGACACTGGATGTCACTGATATTTGGAATAAATATAGACCTCACACACTGTCTAGAAATAAGTGTAGATTTGCTTCTCACTGGTCACAGCAAGCAGAGTTTGTATAATACAGAAACTGACTGTAACTGCAATTTGGATTAAATATAGGCGTCACACACGGCCTAGATATCAGTGCTGATTTGCTTCTCACTGGTCACAGCAAGCAGAGTTTGTATAATACTGAAACTGACTAACTGCAATTTGGATTAAATATAGGCGTCACACACGGCCTAGATATCAGTGCTGATTTGCTTCTCACTGGTCACAGCAAGCAGAGTTTGTATAATACTGAAACTGACTAACTGCAATTTGGATTAAATATAGGCGTCACACACGGCCTAGATATCAGTGCTGATTTGCTTCTCACTGGTCACAGCAAGCAGCGTTTGTAGAATGCAGAAAATGAATGTCACTAACGGTCGCACTGACACAAAAAAATAATTCCCCCAAAATAAATTTTGCTGCCACCTCTAACAATAGTCCTAAAAAGGACTTTTGGGTCTCTGAAAGGTTTGAGATCAAATTCGCTCTACACTCGCTCTGTCGCTTCCTAACAGCAGCTCTCCCTGACTCGCAATGAGCCGAACCCGCGATAACGTGTTCCGGACAGCCAATCACTGTAATGCCAGTACAAAACATGTCTAATGGCATTACAGTGATGGCAATACTTACCAGCATGTTTATTGGCTGCTTAGAAGGCGCCAAACGTCCGGGGAGGAGACTCGAGCATGGCGCTCGAGCACATGCGGTACTCGGCAGAGCGCTCGGATCTGCCGAGCACAGCGATTCTCGAGCCGAACCGGTACTCGGCCGAGCATGCTCGATCATCACTACGTAACACCACAGGAAATTAGAAAGGGTAGCATGTACATGGTCAAAGCCCAAAATGGAAGATAAAAGCGATAAAGGTAAAATAAATAAATTACAGCTAGCTTTATAAAAGATTTTAAAGGATGTTAATGCAAACTCAAAAACTCTTATTGTCTCTAAAATATATTTTCTTTAGTATTTTCAGAAGTTATTCTTTTTGTATGAATATATTAGATACAAGTTAGCTGAAATTCTCACCTAGGCTGGCTGGCTGCAGCAGCCACATGATCCACGTCAAACCAGATGTTGACACGGGGAGATTTGAAAGCTGCAGCAGCCACGTGAACTACATCAAACCAGATGTTGATGCGAAGAGGCCTGAGAGCTGTAACAATGAGATCAGGTAAGTATGCTTCCCTCTGCAGATCTGTGCACGCTTTGAGGCCTGCCCAATAGGCCTCGAGGTGTTAACAACCACTTTAACAGAAGTGTTTGTCTATTCTGAAGACACCTGGGCCATTATAAGGCACTGTCAGAGAGAAAGGATGCAGACAAAATGGAATGTGGTGATCACAAGAGACCAGGGGCACTAGGCAAGAGACTCAGGGCAACTGCCCCCAAGGCCTGCTGCTAGATATTGTAAGAAAATTGTGTTTTCCAATGTTCTATGTAAGATTGTGTCTTACATATTCTGTTAAAATATCCTACAAAGTTGCTGCTGATAAGACATTGGTTTATTCCAGTTAAGGCAGCGTCTTATAATTTGAATTGCGCTTATTTAACAGTAATATACCCTGGCGCACGCACACACCTGTTACCTAGAATAAAAAAAATGGTGTGTCAAAACAGATTTCAGAATGTGATTTGATATAGGCAGCTGAAATGACAAAAAGCAATACACACGTCTCCTCAGCTCTTCCTACTCACAGCGTTCAATTACAGAATGCCGAGACTGGTGGAGTCTGATCAGACGTGCAAAGCACTACCCAACAGGAAATGTAGCAGGTGCCTGGTTCCTCTCACAGCAGCCTTACTTGCTTTCTTTCTCATCCAACCGCAACCCATACACAGTCTGATGTGCAGGATGTGGCTTTATTCATTTTCATTTTAGTTCTCAAATATTAACATTTTGTAGTGAGGAGAGGTTCACATTCAACAAACCTACGGTTTAATCTTATCTAGTTTAAAATAAAATTCTCTCTTCTACTGAGGTCGGCGCCAAGAACACCTGATACAGTCAGCAGAACATAGGCAGTGCTTTTAAAATTGTGAGCCAACCCCAGTTGTTGGCAAGCATGGCCAAAGACAGGTATGACATGATCAGGACATTCTCTGGCTGCGCCAATTTTTGGTTTACCAACATAATTGACTCCTCCTTGGGTTCAACAGACAAATAAAATTTGTTTTCTTAAAATAAAATAACAGTAGAGCGTATGGGAATGTACAGAACTCTTTTTTTTCCCCCACACCCCTACCCTTCGTGCACATCCTCTCCACTACCTTGGTTAAATTTTATGGAAGTATACCTTATCTCAACTGTACTATACAACTGTAATGACGCAGATTGTGCACAAGACCACTTAATTGGTCTTTACCTATAGCAGCCGCCTTTCCCAAATATGTCTCTTGGTACTCAGATACCCCAGCAATTATGTAGAGCTAAATCGCACAACAAGAAAAAATATCAATACTGGCAGAAAACAAGACACTAAAATAAAACTCACTCACAGATAGCAGGGAATAGATGATGAGCATCACAGATGGAGGAGACCAGGGGCGTTGCTAGGGTCTAAAAACATCCGGGGCACAAGCCCACTGTATCACGCCCCCATCGCATAAAAACTAACCAAAGTTAGTAATGAGGTGATCATGATGCAACAGGGACATTTCTGTAATGTCATGCTAAATTGACCTAAATGTTTAATTTTGGCATAGCCTTTGGCTTCTGGAATAAAGCAGAAAAGTGATGGTTTACAGCAATCCATATTCTGTGAATGCAGAGAGCAGATGGACTGTGAAAAACTACTAACAGTCACATATGGGGTCATTTATCAAACTGGTGTCAATTAGAACTGGATTAGTTGCCCATAGCAGCCAATCAGTTTCCACCTTTCATTTTCAGAAAGGAGCAGTCAAAAATAAAAGGTGGAATCTGATTGGTTGCTATGAGCAACTAAGACAGTTCTATTTCACACCAGTTTGATAATTGGTAACCTGGCAGTTATAAATATGTCAAAGCATCTCTTTTAAAATTACATAATCGTAAGGTCCAACACTCCTCCAGCCCAACGGAACAAGCCAAAAGTATCAAGACACTTGGCATCCACATATCTATGCAGGGACCGGAGCAGCGTTGCAGCTCCTGATCACGTGGGACGCCACGCCATGTGGCAGTGAGCGCAGCAGATGAAAACAGCGCGCATCTGGCAGTATCACTATTAACCCGGACTTCAACATCGCGCAACAGGGACCGGTAGCGTACTGGCTATTAGCCATAAAAGCTATCGATCCTTTTTGGAGTCAGAAGTATATATAAGAGACTAATATCTCCCCATATAACAAAGGACACATTGATTGGGAGATAACAGAAGGAATATCAGTCCTGTTTATACACTACTGAGACACAGACACCAGTGCCATTTATGTGTCATCAGGACTGACACAATTAGGATTACATATCCCAATTTACCTCTGCTTTATACACCAGAGGAGTAAACTGACTCTATACAAGTGACTTTCCTTTCCTACATCTTTTTATATATCACATTTTATGGTATATTCTTTATTTCTTTTTTCTACATGATTCTTTCTACATTTTCATATTTTTTTCTTTTTTATTATAACAGGTTGATCAACCATTTTTTTTATATACGTATTTTTTACTCTATGCACATGGTGGATGCCATATATCCATGCATGTTTTCATTCTATGCATGTTTTATATTGTATGTATTATCCAATAAATTTACTATTTTATATCCAGTTGACTATCCTCAGTCCATACAGCACTAGATAGCAGAGTGCCCCCCAAACCAATTGTAGTGTCCCACTAGGTAAATGTGGGCACTACACAATGGTCAATTGGACCACGTCGTACTCCACCTCCTGTGGAACAGTGGCATTGTATTTTATACCACATTTTAATGTGTATTTCTATGCTTTTATGTGTATTTCCGTGTTGTATCTGAGTATCAGGCCTGTTAGGGTGTAATTCCTCCTCCAAGACAGTAGAGGGAGCTAGGGAACCCCTAATATAAATAGTGAGGTCCTCTTCAGGGAAAGGGTGTGAAGAGTCAGGAGTGAGGACTTTAGCTAGGCAACAGCTGAAGGGAGCTTCTGACATGCAACTAGACAGCCCAGGTTTCTTGTTGCACCAGGAGGCTAGTACATGTGGTCCAGCCTGCCTGAGGATAATGAGACAGAGTTAGCTCAGAAGATTGTCACCAGGGGAAGAGTTGCCTCCTGAGAAACCAAGTTCCCATAACCAAGCAGAGCAGAGCCAGCATTCGAGCTAGACAAGAGAGCTGAAGGGCAGAAGTATTGTACCTAAAGCAAGGATATATACCTGAGGAAGTTTTCTACCAAGGATAAAGCCAGCATTAGGGCATAGGGGCCTTGGGGTAAAGTCAGCCAGGAGTTCTGAGGAATAGTGCACAGGATTTCTGAGGAAAAGGTGCAGTCTGGTCTGTAAGTGTGTTTAACCCTCTGAGTATCTTGCAAGAACATTGTTGCCTGCCATTATTGTAAAAGCCTGCTTAAGACTGCTTCTGTCATATGGAACTGAACCTACAGAACTGTAAATAGTTAACTGTTCCAGTAAAGAAAGTTTTGGTTCACTGCAAACTGTGTTCCTCACTTATTACTCCTATCAATCGGTGTGCCACCGTTACCGGCACTGGCGTCAAGAACTCAAAGGGACCTTGCCATCGGCACGTTAAACCTGCAACACCCAGGGCACCTCACCTACCACCGGCCTGGTCCCTATACATTGAGTGCGCCCCTGAGGACTTCTGTGCCAGCCTCTCCATCACTGCTGTACGCCTGCCCAGGGTCTCCCTATAAACTGTGAGTAACCAAGAGCAACCCTCGTTTGCCTAATAACCGTGACCTCACTATCGCAATACCCTGCAGGGCTACGTACTGCACAATTGTATAGTTTGATAAATGAACCCAATAGATCCTTAAATGTCTCCATCAGATGATGTCATAGCAGAAACTGGTAATTTTAAAGGGGTTTTCTGAGAAATTTTAACTGATGACCTATCCTCTGATCTGATCAGTGGGAGTTTGACACCTGTTTGAGAAGGCACCAGGGCTCACAGTAGACCCTGGGCCTTTTTCGCTGCTTTGCCTAGGCCATGTGACGTCACATTCATCAGTCACATGGCCTAGGCACAGCTTAGCCCCACTGAAGTGAATGTGGCTGAGCTGTGATACCAAGCACAGCCACTATACAATGTACAGCTGATCGGTGGGGGTCCCGGGTGTCAGATAGGTCATCAGTTAAAATATATCGGAAATCCCCTTTAATTCTCCATGGTTCCTCTCCTCTACAACATATATTGCTCTTTCTTATAAAAGTGATTTAGGTAATATAAGTATATTAATACCTGTTTAATAAGGTGGGTCAAAAGTTTTACCTTAAAGGGAACCTGTCACCGGGATTTTGTGTATAGAGCTGAGGACATGGGTTTCTAGATCGCCACTAGCAGATCCGCAATACCCAGTCCCCATAGCTCTGTGTGCTTTTATTGTGTAAAAAAACCCGATTAGATACATATGCAAACTAACCTGAGATGAGTCCTGTCCCTGAGATGAGTCAAGGACAGGACTCATCTCAGGTTAATTTGCATATGTATAAAATCGTTTTTTTTACACAATAAAAGCACTTGGGGTCTGGGTATTGCAGATGTGCTAGCGGCCATCTAGCAACCCATGTCCTCTATACACAAAATCCTGGTGACAGGTTCCCTTTAAAGCTACAGTATAAAGGAACTTTCTGGTACAATAATAAATATGCTGTTTTCTATGTGGTGACTATTCATCAACATGTTAGAAAAGCTGTAGAATTTTTTAATAACAGTAAATGTATGAGGGCAACAGATCATGTCAGGTTATGTCATATCTGGTAAAGAAGGAAAATGAATCATTCTAGGATTTTTAAACCAATGATACAATGCCAGCTGTCTAAATGTATTCTGATTAATATAAAACTCAAAAGGGACATATAAAGTTGTATATTTTACGCAGAACTCCATGTAATTAGAAAAAAGTGAAGAGTGTAAAATTTTAATGATCATACACATATCTGTGAGATGTAAAAACGCTGAACTTATTAAATTTTGTACTTTCTTTTTTGTTCCTTTCTGATTCCAAACCTGGCCATCAGAATATATCACTGGATCAATACCCTAAATGTATCTCCAGAAATCTAGTAACTATAACCTGTAATATTATTACACTCCAGAAATACATCCAGGCCCCTCTTGAACTCTTTTAGTGATTTCACCATCACCACCTCCTCAGGCAGAGAGTTCCATAGTCTCACTGCTCTTACCGTAAAGAATCCTCTTCTATGTTTGTGTACAAACCTTCTTTCCTCTAGAGGTAGAAGATGTCCCCCCTGTCACAGTCACAGTCCTGAGTACAGATCATACAGGGAGTGCAGAATTATTAGGCAAGTTGTATTTTTGAGGATTAATTTTATTATTGAACAACAACCATGTTCTCAATGAACCCAAAAAACTCATTAATATCAAAGCTGAATATTTTTGGAAGTAGTTTTTAGTTTGTTTTTAGTTTTAGCTATTTTAGGGGAATATCTGTGTGTGCAGGTGACTATTACTGTGCATAATTATTAGGCAACTTAACAAAAAACAAATATATACCCATTTCAATTATTTATTTTTACCAGTGAAACCAATATAACATCTAATATACATTTCTGACATTCAAAAACAAAACAAAAACAAATCGGTGACCAATATAGCCACCTTTCTTTGCAAGGACACTCAAAAGCCTGCCATCCTTGGATTCTGTCAGTGTTTTGATCTGTTCACCATCAACATTGCGTGCAGCAGCAACCACAGCCTCCCAGACACTGTTCAGAGAGGTGTACTGTTTTCCCTCCTTGTAAATCTCACATTTGATGATGGACCACAGGTTCTCAATGGGGTTCAGATCAGGTGAACAAGGAGGCCATGTCATTAGATTTTCTTCTTTTATACCTTTTCTTGCCAGCCACGCTGTGGAGTACTTGGACGCGTGTGATGGAGCATTGTCCTGCATGAAAATCATGTTTTTCTTGAAGGATGCAGACTTCTTCCTGTACCACTGCTTGAAGAAGGTGTCTTCCAGAAACTGGCAGTAGGACTGGGAGTTGAGCTTGACTCCATCCTCAACCCGAAAAGGCCCCACAAGCTCATCTTTGATGATACCAGCCCAAACCAGTACTCCACCTCCACCTTGCTGGCGTCTGAGTCGGACTGGAGCTCTCTGCCCTTTACCAATCCAGCCACGGGCCCATCCATCTGGTCCATCAAGACTCACTCTCATTTCATCAGTCTATAAAACCTTAGAAAAATCAGTCTTGAGATATTTCTTGACGTTTCAGCTTGTGTGTCTTGTTCAGTGGTGGTCGTCTTTCAGCCTTTCTTACCTTGGCCATGTCTCTGAGTATTGCACACCTTGTGCTTTTGGGCACTCCAGTGATGTTGCAGCTCTGAAATATGGCCAAACTGGTGGCAAGTGGCATCTTGGCAGCTGCACGCTTGACCTTTCTCAGTTCATGGGCAGTTATTTTGCGCCTTGGTTTTTCCACACGCTTCTTGCGACCCTGTTGACTATTTTGAATGAAACGCTTGATTGTTCGATGATCACGCTTCAGAAGCTTTTCAATTTTAAGAGTGCTGCATCCCTCTGCAAGATATCTCACTATTTTTGACTTTTCTGAGCCTGTCAAGTCCTTCTTTTGACCCATTTTGCCAAAGGAAAGGAAGTTGCCTAATAATTATGCACACCTAATATAGGGTGTGATGTCATTAGACCACACCCCTTCTCATTACAGAGATGCACATCACCTAATATGCTTAATTGGTAGTAGGCTTTCGAGCCTATACAGCTTGGAGTAAGACAACATGCATAAAGAGAATGATGTGGTCAAAATACTAATTTGCCGAATAATTCTGCACGCAGTGTAGAAGAGAAGGAAAGCAGTACTCATAGGTGGGTCTAGTTGTAAAGCTGGTGGGCACACGGGGTTGGCGGGGCTCACCTTGCAATGTTGTGCTGGGATTGCGACACCCGAGATAGAATTTAGTAAAAATTGTTTGGTGCTGCCAAGCGTCTCCCTCTAAGCACGGACTAGTCAGGAACATGCAGGTTTTGGGATCGGCGGACGGCTCAACCAAGGCAATGCTTCAGGTGAGTTGATTTATAACTTTTATTAGAGCTGAGCTCGGGTTCGGAGTTTAAGTGAATTACGTAATGGATTCCGTTCTCACGGATTCCATAGCACAATTCAATGCCGGCATGCCAAATGGAATGCCTTTAGAGGCATTTCATTTTGCATGCCGTCATAATACAAGTGTATGACCAGCAGAACAGAACCTGCGGAGTTGGCCGTACACTTGCATTATGCGGTATGCAGGCATTCAATTACCTGATACATTTCCGTGAGAACGGAATCCATTACGTAATTCACTTAAACCCTAAACTCAAACCTGCCAAGAGGCAGGTTCGCTCAACTCTAACTTTTAATGTTCGTCTCTTTACATAACGTGGTCATCTGCAGCCCGCATTGCCTTGGTTGCGCTGTCTGCCAATCCCAACACCGGCATCCTCTGAATATGGATCATAGGAGAGATCTATTTAACCTAAAACACCCACATTTTGTAATCTCTAGTAATGTAGTCCACCTATTCCATTTATTACTTTAGTTACCCACCTGATTTAAAGGCTGAATACAATGGCCCCAATTTACTAATATGTCTGCACTCTGCACCTAAAATTTGTCTAAACCTAGGATTTCTACACTTTTTTCTGACTACTTGAGAGAGTGGCTTAATGGAAATGAGGAGATTCACAGGAAAGGGGCCATGGCGCCATTTTGCGCCACAATTCTGGTGTAAAATTCTGTCTCAATGTAAGCCGACCAATAATCGGTATAGAAATAGACAAAAGTGTCTGTGCCTGCACCACATTTATCATACAACTTGAGCCCCTGTGATAAATTTGGTGTGGGTCTAGATTGCCGGTCTAAGTTTTGCACCATATATGGGATTAGTAAATCTGGGCCAATGTTCCGTATGCAGTGTGTCTTGCAATTTATTAAGTGACTAGCAATGCCACAATGGCAGCCAAGATTTCAGCTACTCTACTATGGGTTTATCTGCAGTCCTGTGAAAAATTATTTATGTCAAATGACAAACTCAGGTTCAATGCATTGGCAAATTCAGCTCTGCTTCATCTGAACTGTATGAGAAAATTGGGTTTTAATAAAATTATCTTTGAGTTTCTACTTTTTTTTTCCAAAGAGGACCAGTGGGTCTTTTACCATGTGGCGTAAAGATGAAACCAGTTAATTGTCATCAGTGGGAATACTGCGCAGTTTTAGAAATATGACTTGCTAAACTAAAAAGAAAAAAAATACTCTTTACTGTCTTAGTAAAACAACAAAAAAAAAAAGCATTAACGCAACAAATGTAAAATGTTGTTTTATCCTGTATCAGTAACAGAAGCACAGCAGAAATCCGAGAGCTTTTTGTTATGTAGACCACACCATTAGGAAACAGAGCAGCACTCATCTAATTGATTAAGATATTTTGCATGCTATAAGGTTGTGACCTAGTTTCCAACTAATATTGTGAAGGCAAATTGAATAAAAATAGAAATGCTTAATGAAAACATTACGTGAGGTTATACTGAAGAACTAACTTGCAGCACATGACTTTTCTTGGCAGCATAATGCAAAACACCACAGAAGAACTACTGGAATTTCAGCACTAGGAGGACATGGTGTATAACTTAGTCCACTTTAATGGCCTATGCTTAGCATGTACACCAGAAATAAAGCGGCAGACTAAATATTCCATACAACATAATGAAGTAAAAGAAAAAAAAAGCCTGCAACGTTGCATTTTTTTTTTTTTTTTTTTTTTACAAGGAGACCCTATAGGAGACATATTCTTATACAGTAGGATACATTGCAGGCTTTTGTTGGATATGTGAAGCAGTGACCATTAATGTGACGTGAACAGGGCCTTACGTGAACACAAGGTTGCCTTCTCTTGTCATTCTCTTTATATGCCACACTCGCCCCTCCAACCTAGTTTTCACTCTTCTCTTTTGTTGTTCCTCACCACTTCCTCTGTCCTTTCCACCTTTTTTTGGAGTCTAACCCCTCACCACTCATCCCATCCCCTCTTCATCTTACTCTGGTTAATTGCTTTAAAAAGGATCCGGCATAGACAATCCAAAATGACCCCCCTATCATGTGCCAGGGAAGGCAACCATCTGTAAATCCCTGGGCCTTACAGAAGGTCTGCACTGATTATTGATGAACCACAATGTGAAACACACTTATGCGATTTGCGTACTATATTACATGAACCATTGGTGGTGTGACACAGTGAGAGGCTTGGTCTGGGAAAACTGTTATTTTCCTTCCAGCATATGCTGCTGGGCTGATTTACAGCCGGATGAGGTCAAATACCGGACCAGATTTTAAATGCCGCTCCGGGTTTTGGCAGCACCTGGCTGTCCTTAAATAGGCAGCTGGGCTCAGAAGCCAGGTCTCTGTGTTGGGATCTGGGAGCCTTGTGTCTGAATGAAGGTTTGCTACCTGTTTGGCGTAAAAACAGGTTGGTGCTGCTTTTAGCAAGGACTCTCAGGCAGAATTGCTGCATGGTGTTAATTACCACAAGGTGACTTTTTGTTTGACTATGACTTTATGTTTTGTCACTTGCCTAAAGTGTGAATAAAACACTGAACTGTTTGATCCAAAAAACTTGTTGTTGCCTCTATACTGCATCCACTAATCCTGTCTAGCAGAGCAAGTCCCCACAATTGGTGGAGGATGCGGTCATGTGCAGTGAAGCTGGCATGAAGGCCGAAATATCTTTGTTTTTCCGGGCACGGTTGTATGTCTTACATCAAACCAGCGAGATTACAACCCTTGTCTCTTGACAAAATGGAAGCGGTCGTGAAAGCCCTCATGGAGGCTAACTTGCAACAGTGGGAGGCTAATGAGCAGCAGCAGGAAACCAACCAGCTGCTATTGCAACATGTGATGGCTTTACAAGCGGCAGGAGCATCCCAGAGCATCCACGATGCCCGAAAAGCGGTCCGTGCAGCGATCCCTAAGATGAGCCCCTCAGACAACGTAGAGACCTATCTGGCTGTGGGTGCATGTGTTGGTCCGGGCCCAGCGGATGCATCAGAGGGAGTTTAACCCAGCTGAACCTGCGAGACCTTAGTATTATGATCTGATACACCAGTTGCAAAAATAGATGCAGCCTGACGTGCTGAGTTCCACTGCTATGCTGGACCATCTGTTGGCTGATGTACCATAATCTGCAGGGCTTTGCCGTACCCTCTCCAGCACTGGATTGGCCTCGTGTCTCCTGGTAATGCCCTTGAGATGGTTGACCTGGTGGAGCGCTATGAGGCTACCAGGACTCTACGGGGGGGTTCTTTTGGGAGGGGGGCAGTCAAACCCTGGAAATATCCACCCCAGACCCGGCGACTGGTGCCAGCAAAACCCACCCAGGATATACCCCCTACAGACCTAGTTCCGTTAATCTGCTGGTGGTGTCAAAAGCCTGGCCACATAAGGATCGTCTGTCCCCATCGGGACAAACCCATGGAACTGTTTGATCCAAAGAACTTGTTGTTGCCTCTATACTGTGTCCGCTAATCCTATCTACCAGAGCGAGTCCCCAAAGTGGTTATAAATAATTAACTGCCTGGTAATGAGGCAGAGTCTGGGCTGAGGTCAGTGTGAGGGACACATTGCTGGAAATTCTACAGAGAGGATAAATAATAGTTTAGACAAAACTTTGTTATCAGACACATGGAGCCACATGACACTAGTGTAAGCGGGGAGATGCTGCAAGATTCCTGTGTGCAGCTAGCTAGCAGTGGAGGTGAGTGACACTAGCCATAAACCATGAGGGGCACTACGTCAAGGATTAGATGGGGCACAGGTGGAGCTACAGCTAGAGAGAACATAGCCCTCACATACTGATAGCAGCCTAGGTCCATATAGAACACAGGTCTGAGACCAAGACCAGCCAGCCTGCTGGCAAGCACACTGTGCAGGGGTATCTAAATGTAAGCAACATTGTGTGCAGAACTGTGGGCAGTACTGTGCATCATGAGAGATAGTGCCAAAGTGTAGGGACAGTGTACAGTGTGTACAGAATTTGCAAGGACAGAGATCCCAACAATCTAGGAGCGCCTGAAGATTTCCCATACTATGTGAGAATTTACCGAGTGGAATAGATATTGTGGAGCCAAATGCAGCTTAGCCATCTTCATTGCTGCTATCTTGAGAACACTCCAGTCAGAGTGTCAATACCCAGCCAAGGAAGTTAGTAGCTGAGGGTGATAATCCACTATTGCCTCTGAGACAATTCTACTGATATACCTGTTGTCTCCAACGCTAAACCCCTATCGACAGACTTTGTCACCATATAAGCCATGTGAGGCTGTAACCATTGAGCCTGTTGCCTCTAATAAGACTGTTGCAACCATCAAGCTTTTTGCCGGATGTCAGATCTCAAAAAAATCCTGGTTGCAAGTTCCGTCTGTGTTTGATTGCATTCCACTTAAGACATTAACACTTAAGGCCAAAAAAGATCCTTTGTCTGACTCCACTTACAAGCAGGTCATCATAATGGTAATGATCATTGTTTTATAGTTCATAGTAAGTGGCATCAGTAGTACATATGTAATACCCAATTTAACGTAAAGTAGTGAATACTATCACACAGAAAATATAGTTTTAAACAAAGACCAACCTCAATACTGGTCCACTGTTCCACGACTATGGCATCATAACGTTTTACAGTCTTTGGATCTTGCTCTGGAAAGTCTTCAAAAATAAATACACCATCTGTAAACTCTGATGAAGTATCTGTGGAGTGAACAAAAGATATTTTCAGACAAAGAGTAATATGCACGGGACATCATCTACTGGAATGTATTATACGTTATATATTAAAAGTTGTTTTTAATTTTAATTATTTTTTAAATGCATATTTTACCACATGCGTTTATAAAAATGATCGGTAACTTGCTTTATACTGGGAATACTCACTGCCGGTTCTTGGGAATCTGTCACCATAATCTACATAATGTACTATTAACTGCAGTACTCCATGAATAGTACTATAAATAAGGAGTCCAGATTGCTATTTTTTATTTTTCTATTCTTCTCTGTTCTCCTGCTATCAGCACTCAAAGATGCTCTGAAATGAATTGTCAGGACTGCTGTGTGCACAGGAGTCCTCTCTATTATGTTAGCTCAACACAGCAGTCTGGGCTGTGTATTTTAACGCAGCTTTGAGCACTGACAGCAGGGGAACAGCAGGAAAATAAAAAATAACGCTCTGGTCTCCTGGGTTCCCTTTAAAGATATATATCATAAACATAGGAATAATGCCACAGAATTACATCCTCAAAATTCCTTAAATCAGGTGTTAATGGAACCTGATAAGCTTATCAGACGATAATAAAAAAGCATATTATGGCATATATATTATTGGCCATCGTCTTTGAGAAAACCAGATCTCCAGAAGACCATTTTTTGGTGCTTTTCTGGATGATCATCTCAAAAAGGTTTCACTGTATATACTAAAATAACACCAAGACATCAGTGAGTATGGTCCTGCTTTTAGTGCATTTTAGATGTTTTCTTTTAACACCTTAACTCCGTCTTTTGACCGTGGTGGTGCAGGTGCTGCTCCAGCAATCAAGCAAAAGGTTGGGACCCTGAGGAGAAGATAGAAGTGTTTTTGATTGAGTGTCTTCAATCGTAATGCTGGATCTTCGCGCACCCAGATCAAATCTGCTGGTCATCTACAAACAGTGACAAAAGATAAAACACTTTTTGTGGCATAAAACAAAGCTAAATACGTCCATGTCCGAGAAAAAAAAAACGTCATGGCTGCAGTGACCACTTGACCCCCTTCAACCAGGAAGTTTACTAGAAGGGACTAGAGCACAGCAGTGGCTATAGAGGACCGAAGGAGCTAGAACCCAGCAGTGTGAGTTGGTATGTATATTTCCCTCCACAGGTCCGGTGGCATATGGGGAAGGGGTCTGTCTGAAAGGCCTTCCAAAGATGGATAACCCGTTTAAGTTCCTTTCCAGCCTATTCAAGTCTACGGCTCTCTCTGGCAGTCCCAAAAAGTTAAAAGGAGCGGCGATCACGAACGCATGCTGCTGTTCCTTTCAGCTCTAAGGTCCAAGAGAGATGATCGCTTGACTAGGGGAACATGAGGCCCCCATTCTTGATTACAGGGACACAATTCTCTTGATCGGCATGCGCTTCTGTGGTCAGACCCCCAATCAGATCCAGTGTATACGGGATAGGTTTTTGACATTGGATAAACCCTTTAAGGGGGTAAACTCATAGAGATTGTTTTTTTTATATAGAACCTCTCTGCACTGAAGGAAAATTATAGGAACTGACTTATAGGTTATAGCAGTTAACCCTGTACATAATAGAAATTACTAAGCTATTTGTCATGGTTAAAAGTATGTCCAATATTATGGGTTTAAAATAAGATGTGTTTACCATACATCATTCTAAACATAACAGATAATATTACGCCACAGCCAAGAAAAGTGAAAATTCTAATTAAAGTTTAACACCATTTTAAAGTAAAAAAACAAACAAAAACAACTAATGTTACTGCGTATTTTACTGTTCAAAATAATACAGATACATAATTTCACGACTTAAAAATGGCAAATTCTCCGGGGATACGGAAACTCATATAAAAATAGTCTCGGTTAACGATGCAGATTTATTACTGAAGGTAACAAAATGGAAAACAGTAATAGCTGTGAATGCCAGAAAGCAGTAGCGAATGTACAGTAAATTTATGTGGCTCAGAATGTCATGATTTACATCATATTAATATCTACCATGAAGGCCATTGCATAGGTTCTTTGTGAGCAGCCACAGCAATTAATCTACATCTTCGGGTGTATAATCTCTTATGAGTGACATTAATTTCCACCAATTACCAGGATAATTGGGCTCTAGAGATTTTTATTGGGTAGTCAGACCTACCATTCTAAGTCCTATGATGGTAATATGCAAGTCTTACTCTTTCAGCCAACAGCATGACTCCTAATCAATCAATGCTGCATTATTCTTGGGTATTGCTTTTAAATTTCAGACAGATCTGAAATTTAAAGTGATACGCTGATGTATAGCTTAGGGCCTTCGCACTAGATATATGCAAAAAGGTGGACCCAAGGGAAGTAAGTGTTTGAGAGGAGGTGAAGGGTCTGTCACCGCTGGGCTAATAGCGATCACGAGACACTGCTTTCAATGAAGGGGATAAGCACTGTAATGGCTCATAGCCACAAGTCTTTATAGGCCCTTATTTCACCCCAGCATCTAGACAACAGTGGAAAAGCATTCTTGAGTGAGGTTGCTCATGACCAAATATTCTAATGAAAAAAAGCCTTGTTTTTTCACAAAAATCTCCCATGAAATCTTCAGACACGTCTTTCTTGTTATGTTACATTACAACTAGTCACAGACCACGGTGGCTGCTTTGTCACATCTGGAGAACCCTTTCTTACCCACACGTGTAATGACAACTTAGTTTTGTCCATGCCATGTCAAGAAAGAATAAAGATATGAAGGCGTGTATTCACTGAAGATATATAGTGTGCACAACAAAGCCATGTAGGTAACTGTACATGTACAACTTAGAAATGAAAAGCAGAGACATCAATTACAGTAGGTCAAATAAAAGTCAATGTTAGAAAAACGCGGGTGCATACAACTCTAGGCTAGGACTCTCCAATAACTCAATGTTAGCCAAATACTACTGGCTAAGAGATGCATGTGCCTATGGAAAAAGACTGGATAAACAACAAGATTCTGGTGAGGTGGGTTGAACGGAGTCTCTTTCCTAAAGGTGAAGGACACCATTTTTCCTTAAAGAGCTTGTCTCACCTGGAACATTGGTGGCATCTCACTAGGACAGTGTTTCCCAACCAGGGTGCCTCCAGCTGTTGCAAAACTACAACTCCCAGGATGCCCAGACAGTATTTGGCTGTCCGGGCATTCTGGTAGGTATAGTTTTGCAACAGCTGGAGGCACACTGGTTGGGAAACACTGCACTAGGATATTCCACCAATGTCAGATAGGCATGGGTCCCAGCTCTGGGACTCATACCTATCTCTAGAACAAGAGCGTATTGCACATGCGCAGCCTCCCTTCATTTCTATAGAAGCAACGAAAATAGCGGAGCACTGGCTTGGCTATTTCTGGCAGTTCTATAGAGGTGCAAGGAGCGGTGGCTTTCCCAGTGTGTTTTTCCTTAATTCCTATAGGACTTCTGAAACTAGCTGAGCGCGCGGCCCCCTTTTTTAGACCTGGTAAGAGTGTGGAAAAGTCGCAGATAGCGGCGCAAAGGACCCTTGCTCCGCAATCTGCTCCAGAAATACGCCTAATATAGGGGTATTTCTCATTAGTAAATGACCCCCTAAGAGTTAGGGCTGATGCACACAAGCGTGTGTGTCCTGTGACCTATTTGATGTCCGCAATGCAATGGTACTGGCCGAGCGCACGCCACTTGCGAATGCGGACTCATTCACTTGAATGGGTCCGCGATCAGCAAGATACGTTCCGCACAGCAAAAAAATGTAACATGCAATGCGGAGGCACGAACAGAAATCCCACGGAAGCGCTTCATAGTGTTTCCGTGGACTACTGATCTGTGCCTCCACTCCACACTGCTCCATATCTTGAGGATTGCAGACCCATACAAGTCAATGGGTCCATTTATTGCGGAGCCGCTGTTACGGCTTTGTGCATGAGCTCTTAGGCTAGGTCTACATGACGACATGTGTCACGCGACAGATGTTGCAGTGTAGTTGTGCCCTATTTGTCACGTGACATTTTGTCGCACCAATGTTGCGCGACCATTTTTATAATGATAGTCTATGGTGTCGCAATGTGACATGCGACATGCTGCGACTGCGACAGTCGCAGAAAAATCCATCTCAAATGGATTTTTTGCGACTGTCGCAGTCGCAGCATGTCGCAGTGCGACACCATAGACTATCATTATAAAAATTACAAAAAAAATACAAAATGTTGCGCGTCAAAAGTTGCAGTGTAGTTGTGCCCTGTCGTGCGATTTATTGTCGCGCAACACATCGTCGTGTAGACATAGCCTTAAACAAGTCACTGAATGATGAGATCTTCAGTTATAACCAGTGTTTGATGGACCCCACATGTTTTATCCAGCACAGACGACTGCTGATACTTGGGATCTTGTGGACTTCATCAGCTTCTTGAGAGTAAGCTCAGAACAGCAGGCACACCATTCAGTCTCATTAAAACATGTCAGACAAACAAGCTGGCTGCTGGAGACGTCTCTCATACTGATCATCTGCCGTCTACACCTGCCTTATTCATATACCTCTGTTACTATATCTTTGGGTGCTGGAGCTTAAAAATTAAATCACTATCTGACATTTTTTTTCTTAAATTGGTCCTATGCCACTAAATTTTTTATTAAGGAAATTATGCTGCCCTACTGTGCATAAAAAGCTGTCTTCACTGGTGTCCATTAATATTTAATGCCTTTCTGTTGGCTAAATGCCACTTTAATGTTCTGTATTTTGATTTACCGGAGGAGTATAAATTCCCATTTACCGACTACTAAGCACGAGTTGCCTTATGTCTTGAAAAAAAAGTCAGTGAAGGGGAAATCATCATCGCAGGTGTATTTAAAGCTAGTTTTAAGGCCTTTTGCACATGAACGTTGTGTTTCCATGGCCGTACTGCGGCCCGCATACGGCGGGTCCACAATACACGGACACTGGTCCGTGTGCACCCCACATCATGGATGCGGACCCATTCACGTGAATGGGTCCACAATCACGGAGGTGCGGAACGGAAGCACGGACCTGAGCCCCACGGAAGCACTACGGAGTGCTTCCGTGGTGTTTCTGTCCGTGCCGCCGCACCGCAAAAAATAGAACTTGTTCTATTTTTTGCGGTGCGGACGAATCACAAAAAAAAACAAAAAAACATTCAAGATGAATGGGCCTCGATCCGTCCCGGCCGTTGCTCATGCGTTGGGGACTGCAAATTGCAATGCACGGAACAGATGCACAATGTTCGTGTGCAAGACGCCTAAGAGAGGGGTTGCTATGCTAACCTGGGCCACATTTATGAACGTGGTGCATGGTTGGCTCAAATGCAATATTGTTGCACCTATTTCAGTGATTGTATACCTTGGAGGCACCCGGCGTTTCTTCCGAAGTAGATTCGCTCATCCGTAGTACTGACTTTTTGCTGCCTGCCCAGACCTTGGAGTAGTTTCACGTTATTGCACAAAATCTGTCTGCCTGTCCCCTGACTACGAGTATTGTCTGACCCCCTTGGTTCTTCACTCCAGGACTATTCCAAGAGGTAGTGGCCTGGTGGGTCCCCTGCAGCGAAGACCAGATCCCTGTTTAGGGGTTAAAGGGTGAAAACCAGGGAATCCCCAGGATAATGCCCTTAGGACTAGTGCACAGTCAAACTGGTTAGTTGGTACTACCTATCATATATTTAATCACGCGCTACTTAAATTTTCATCAACTTTTAATAAAAAAATAAATGGCACACAAGTCTTTTAACTGCCCCATAAGAGTACTGGACAGGGTTAAAGGAATTTCCTTTGGTTGTGGGACAGCTTCGGCTTAACGCTTTATGGGCTTGGACTTCCACTGAGGCAAATCTTGAGATTGCTGAATATTAGAGGAGCAGGTGCAGTGAGAAATGAAAATAAACATACATCAATATTTAATAAGGCAGCATCTAGTCTCAGTGCCTGTCTACTGCTCAGTCTGGATGGAGGTCAATGAAACCTGAAGGCTGGAGGCTTGACCTGACCAGCTGCAAAACGTCTCCCTAGCTGAACATACATTTTCAGAAGGTTTATAGGGCTTATACAGAGTTCCTAAAGTGTGAATACAAATCTAAGATTTGAACAATGTAATAGTATCAGCTACATCAGAGGTTTGCAAACTGTGTGATGGACCCTAGCGCCACCCCCCCCCCCCCCCCTTGCCCAGACTGTACAGGATGTCTTCCACATTAAGACGGACTTCCCCCTAGTCTTGATAAGGGATGTATTTATAGATGGTGCTGCCCTAGGTGCCAAGTTTAGATACTCCCTATCAGAGCCGGGATGTGGGGAGCGGTAGACAGAGTAGCAGGTGTCTGGGGTTCCACTTAAAGGGATTCTGTCACCACGATTTCACTTACTGAGCTAACATCATCACCACATCAGTCTCCATGATTTATATTAAAATATACTAGTATTACTGCCCTGTGTCTTGTCATTTGTCTATAAAATCGCTTTTATTAATATGTAAAGTACCTCGATAAGGAGCCCAAGGGGCTGTCCCTCTGGCCGTTGGAGCCCAGCCGCGACCATTATCTTGGAGCCTAGCACCGCCCCACTGTTAATTTATTCACTGCTCATCGCCGATGTAATGTGTGTGTTGCGCCCGAAATCTTGCGCATTTCCGAATCCAGCGAAGCTGGCGCATGCGCATTTCGTTCTGTGAGGCCAATGCCAGGGCAACGCGCAGGCGCTGACATGAGTATCCACGGCGCATGCGCGAGATTTCGGGAGTAACAAACACATTATGTCGGCGATGAACAGTGAATAAATTGGCAGTGGGGCGGTGCTGGGCTCCAAGATAAGGGGCGCTGTGGGGCTCCAACGGCTGGAGGGACAGCCCATTGGGCTCCTTATTCAGGTAATTAGCGATTTTATAGACAAATTACAAGACCCAGGGCAGTAATACTAGTATATTTTAATATAAATCGTGGAGACTGATGTGGTGCTGTTAATAGCTCAGTAAGTGAAATCCAGGTGACAGTGTCCCTTTAAGAGAGAGGTGGGCACAGGGGTGGACTAAGAATTTAAAGTGACCTCATGTTGTAGGCGGGTCAAAATTGACAGAAAGTGGGACCAACACAAGTAGGTGGGGTCAATTGAAGTAGGTATGTCTAACACGCAGATAGGACCAGCAATACTAGAGAGGGGCAATATTGTGCTACACTTTGATATATGGTTCTGCAGCAAAACCAAATACCAAATTGCAGCACAGTATACTGTCCCATCAGAACCAAATACCACAGCACAATATACTTCCCTAATAACACCAAATAGCACAGTGCAGCACAAAATACTGCCCCTCCACATCACAATATAATGTCTCAGCAGAACCAAATACCATGGTGGAGCACAATATACTGCCCCAGGAGAACAATATACCACAGTGCAACACAATATACTGCCCCAGGAGAACAATATACCACAGTGCAACACAATATACTGCCCCAACAGTACCAAATACCACAGTGGAGCACTAAATACTGCCCCAGGAGAACGATATACCACAGTGAAACACAATTTACTGCCCCAGCAAAACCAAACAAGACAGTGCAGCACAATATACTTTCCCAGCAGAACTTGTTGCACTGTGGTATTTGGTTCTGCTAAGGTAATATTTTGTTTCTCTGGGATAGTATATTGTGCTACACTTTGGTATTGGGTTCTTCTGTATAACCACATACCACAGTGCAGGACAAAATACTGCCCCAGCAGAAGCAAATAACACAATGCAGCACAATATATTTACCCATCTTATGTTGGACAGGAAGCCAGTTTCTCAATGTATTCCTATGGCAGCCTCAATGTCAGTCTCATAAAAAATTAAAATAAGAGAAGTAACTGACTTCCTGTCCTGTGTCAGTTGGAGATCAGAGTGTTGGTCACATGACACAGCTGAGGATCAGAAGTGAGGTTATAACTCACAAATACAGTCACTGAAGATTACTTTTAGGGATGAGCGACTTTCATATTTTGAAGTTCGTGTGCGGGTTCCTATTGTGGTATTTACTGAATTGTGTTATGAATTACGTTACCACGGACCATAACGGAATGCCTTTAGAGGCATTCCGTTATTCATTCCGTCATAATAGAAGTCTATGGCCTGCATAACGGATCCGTACGGTTTCCGTTATGCTGGAGTCCTCTCCTGCATAACGCAAACCGTGTGGATGCGTTATGCAGGCCATAGACTTCTATTATGACGGAATAAATAACGGAATGCCTCTAAAGGCATTCCGTTATGCATTCAGTCATGGAATTGCGTTATGGTCTGTGGTAACGAAATCCATAACGCAATTCAGTACATACCACAATACGAACTCGCACACAAACTTCAAAATATGAAATTCACTCATCTCGAATTACTTTCACTACAGTTTACATCATGTACCTTTCAAAAAATAAAAATCTTTGTGGGAGTGCTCCTTTTAGGGGACAGGCCAGGGGCGGACTGGGAACTTAAAGTAAAGTAATCCTGGAAAAAGATGTTGTAGGTGGGTCCAAAATGATAAGCAGGGACAACAGAAGTAGGCGGGGACAGCAATACTGTAGAGCAGCACAAAATACTGCCCCAGCAGAACCAAATGCCATAGTGCAGCACAAAGTACTGCCCCAGCAGAACCAAATACCATAGTGCAGCACAAAATACTGCCCCAGCAGAACCAAATACCACGGTGCAGCACAAAATACTGCCCCAGCAGAACCAAATACCATAGTGCAGCACAAAATACTGCCCTAGCAGAACCAAATACCACAGTGCAGCACAAAATACTGCCCTAGCAGAACCAAATACCACCCATGCCACAGTAATGGAAAGACAGTACATGAAACTGTATCATCGTCCTGAGGACGGCAAAACAGATGAATTCAGGAGTACAGATGAATTTATGTGCATTAGTGCCTGATGCTCCTACAGTAATGAGGGCATAAGATCTTTATGCACGTGGATGGCGGCCAAGAAGAGGGCTTGGGTGGCCCTCTGGACATTGGCTCACTGGGAAATTTCCCTGCAGGGTCTATGGTTAGTCCGCCCATGAGACAGGCAGTTACAAGTTCTTGCTTTGGCTGGGGACAACCTTCTCAAAGTTGAAGCTCCATATTTTGGCCAATGACTTCAGATTCACATGTTAAAGGTTACCTGTCACCAAGAAAATGCAGTGCAATCTGCAGGCAGCAGGATATGGAGCAGGAGGAGGGGAGCAGATTGATATATAGGTTTGTGGGTAAAGATTCAATAATAATTGTCGTTTATGCATTTAAACCTCTTCTGTTTCTTTGCTGAGGAGTCATGAGGGTGGTCCTACTTACTGAATGACAGCTAAGTCATGTTTAAACATACAGAATAAGGCTACGTTCACAAGGCTGTATCTGTGTTGAGATCCGCAAAATGCACCGGCTGTGTGCATCCCGCACTTTCTGCAGGCCCCATCGTCAAAATGCCTATTTTTGTCTGCAAAATGGACAAGAATAGGACAGGTTCTATAATATACGGCATGACTGCATGGATGATATCTGTGTGCTGTCCGCACGAGCTGCAAAAAAAGTGCAGCTCGGACGCAGACCGAAAATACGGTCGTGTCACTGATGTAACTGCTTACATGTCTGTATGTACGGCATTATGCGCCCGCAATTGTATGGAGCGGGCTGCTGCGGTGAGCCCGCTCCATGCGCGGTGGATGCTGGCTGTATTATACAGCAGGCACCTGGCCGCAATGACGAGGAATGGCGATCCCACCAAACCCCGTCATTTAACCCTTCAGATGCCACAATCAATGATGATGGCAGCATCTGTGGAGTCAGGCAGAGGGATGCGGCTCCTTCTGCCTTCTGATCGGAGCCCCTACATTGAAATCGCGGGGCTCCGATCAGTTACTATAGCAGCCTGGACGATGCTGAAGCCTTCCAAGCCTACCATGGTAAGTTCCCTGCTGCTCTGTGCACAAGGCAGTAACAGTGTAAAAATTATATTCACCGTAATAGATCTCAATTAGGGTGAATAGGACAAGGGATCAAAAGATCCCAGGTTCTAAAAAAAGTTAAAAAAACAACAACAAAAAAACAACAAAATATCTAAAGTTTAAATCAGCCTCATTCCCCAAAAAAATATATATAAACAATAATAAAAAAAAAATATTAGGTATCGCCATGGCTAAAAATGTCTGAACTATTAAAATATTTCAAAAAATTTTCCTGTGCAGTGAACGCCGTAACGAAAAAAAAAAAGAAAAACACGCAATTCGCCTTTTTATAGTCAACTTGTCCCCCCCAAAAAATTTAATATGGCCTCACCTGAGCAAGTTTTCTGTCAGGGTGCGATGCGTGAAGCACAGCATCCGGACTGAACCCTGAACCATTTATTTTAAAGGGTCTGTGCGCATGAACGTTGTTTTTCAGGCATCATTTCTGCGTTCAGGAAAAATCGCAGCATGTTCTAAATTTGCGCGGGTACAATCGATTTTTGACACGCTATTCAGACACGGGTGCAATTGTTTTTTGATACGTTTTTCACACACGTGAAAAAAAAAACGAAAGAATAACAAACTACATCTCCTAGCAACCATCAGTGAAAACGCATTGCATCTGGAATCCGTTTTTCACGCAAGCCCCAGCCACTTCTATGGAGCCAGGGCTGCCTAAAAAACGGATTCCAGATGCAATGCGTTTTTCATTGATGGTTGCTAGGAGATGTAGTTTGTCATTCTTCTGTTTTTTTTGCGCACTTTAGAAAAGTATTAAAAAACCAATTGCACCAGTGCAGAAAAAATTTAAACACTGGACGCAATCTACAAAAATGACTGAACTTGAGTGCAAAACCTTCTGTTTTCTCCTGAACAGATCCTTACACAATCCGTATCGTTCGTGTGAAAGAGGCCTAACAGTGATCAAAAAGTCGGACATACCACAACAATGGTACCAATAAAAACTACAGTTCATTAGGCAAAAAACAAGCCCTCATACAGCTCTGCAGACCGAAATATAAAAAGTTATGGCTGTCAGAATATGGCGGTGCAAAGTAAATTCTGACTTTTTCAAAGAATTTTTTTTTTTTTTAAGTAATGAAAATAAAAACTCTACAAGTTTGGTATCACCGCAAATGTATTGAGCTACAGAATAAAGACGTCATGTCATTTTTGGTGCATTGTCAACGTCGTGATGACAAAACCCCAAAAACCTTAGCGGAATTGTGGTTTTATTTTTCAATTTTACCACACAAAGATTTTTTTTCCTATTTTCCAACACAAGGCATAGTAATTTAAATGGCAGCATTAATAAATGCATCTTGTCCCGCAGAAAAAAAAATTCCCTCATATGGCTACGTGAACGGAAAAATTAAAAAATTATGGCTATTGGAACGTGTAAAAATGAAAATAGGCCCAGTCTTTAAGGGGTTAAAGCAGGTGAAATGTTCTTCTAGCTATTAAAGGAACACATTTGTACAGTAATATTCTGCTGTATCTATCCTTCATGCTTGGCTACATAGTGGCTAACTATGTATTTGTGGTGAAGTCCAATCTTATTATGGATTCCATTAAGCCTTAGAGCGAATATACGCCCTTTTTAGGAAAGTAATGAAGTCATATAGTATTTCTACAGGCTCATTACATCTAATTTCCTGTTTCAGATATAATCTTTAAACGTACATGGCTGGAACATCTAACTAATTCATTACTGAAAACTCATTTATTTCCTGATATTAGTCATAACAACATTATTGAACCGCTTACAGAGCAGAGAAGAATACGCAGCGGAGTATTATTTCACATTATTGTTCCTGAAAAGCCCCAGATGGATATCGGAAATGTGCTGTATTACGTCGGTCCCACCTCATTCAGGCAATCTAACTAAACTTAATTTATGACTGCAGATTCTGATATTGGTGGACACATTACAGTGAAGTCATAATTATTACCGGATCTCAGAATTCATGGTA
This sequence comes from Bufo bufo, assembly GCF_905171765.1. NCBI lineage: Eukaryota > Metazoa > Chordata > Amphibia > Anura > Bufonidae > Bufo > Bufo bufo. The sequence continues at coordinate 438,952,626 of NC_053393.1, read as the reverse complement.
ATACAATATGATATCATCTCAATAATAATAAATGGGGTATTCGTTGCACTATATGACTTTTCTCACCCCAGACAAAAGTGCCAAAGTTTTTTTGAACACTAACTTCACTGTATATATTCCCCAAATATTAACCTATTAAGGACGCATCCAATATTGCCTTGACTAAAATTATTTAGATTTTGACTTCTTCCTCCTGACACCTATAACTTATTTTGGGTTAAGTTTGATGTATTTTTGAATTGTTTAGTTACCATTTGAGGTATATGTAAGTTTGAGTTTAATTTATATTAACTTATGCACAAATTATATTATTTTCATTTTAATAAGGGAATGCCACTCACCTACCACCAGTAAAAATGTTAACATTGTACATGTTGTTCAATAGTTTTTTATGCTAATTGTTAAGGGTTTTTTTTTATTTATTTTTTTACATTTTTTAAAGTGGTCGTGCAGAGGGGTGTGGGGACATTAATGGACTCCTAGAAACTGTCTGACTTGTGGACACTTGAATGGCTGCTTCTGCAACCTACCCAAAGTGCAATTAAATCTCCCACATTTTTTTTAAAGGCCAAAGAGTGGGAATTAATAAAAAATAATAAAATAATAAACCAATACTCACATGTTTAATGCCCTGCTGCTCCAGTTATCACAGGTCCTGCACTGATGACATCACTCACATCGTTCATGTGACTGCTGCAGCCAATTGCTGGCCTCAGCAGACACTTGCCATTCATGCCAACATCACTGCTGAGGCTAGAGAACGATGTAAGTGATGCCACTGGTGCACGACCAGTGGCAACTGGAGTGGCAAGGATTGAAGTGGTGAAGCTATAGCAGTATAATGTTTAATGGGTGAGTAATGGTTATTTATTTTATTTCTTAAGAATTCCGGACAACTGTTTTAGCATATTGTAGTTCCTAGGAGACTGCAACCATTCCTTTTGTACAACAAAAAACAAACAAACACTGTAATATACTGCACAGGTACAGTTTTTGTTTAAAAGGTTGTCCAGCCTTTTCTAAGTGATGGTCTATCCTCAGGATCAGCCATCACTAGCTGATCGGTGGGGATCCGACACCCCACTCCCCTGCTGATCAGCTGTTTGGGTGTAGCTCCGTCGCCATCAGTGGGCACCAGAACTACACAGTTCCATTAACATTGTAGTGGACAGCGCTCATCACTGCAGCGCTGTGTTCATTGACAATGCTGACAGTGTTGTGTGGTTCAGGCACTGACTTTGGGCGACAGAGCTCTACCAGAACAGCGGATTGGCAGGGGTGCGGGGTGATGGACCCCACTGTTCAGCTAGTGATGGCCTATTCTGGGGCTAGGCAACAACTTAGTAAGGGTAAATGGTCTAGAAATGGTCTACATGTTAAAAAAAATACGCACCTACACTTAGAAAAAAAAAGAAAAAGGTAAAGAAATTGTCAAATAAAAAAACAATTTTTTATATCATTAAGCCCAATATATGTCATAGACAGGCTATGAAAGTACAGGCATCAAGACATTTCCATTTACTGAAAAGGAAATGTGTCACCAGAAAATGATTTTGTGTTTTTGTGTTAAACATATTCTTAAAGAATGGTAGGTGTTATTTTTTATTTTTCATGCCCATATCTATATTTAAACAAAAATCTAAATTCAGAAATTTGCACACTGGCCAGATCATTTTACGGCTTATCACTACAGGCAGGATTAGAATGAAAGATATCATCTTTGTATATACAGTACAGACCAAAAGTTTGGACACACCTTCTCATTCAAAGAGTTTTCTTTATTTTCATGACTATGAAAATTGTAGATTCAAACTGAAGGTATCAAAACTATGAATTAACACATGTGGAATTATATACATAACAAACAAGTGTGAAACAACTGAATATATGTCATATTCTAGGTTCTTCAAAGTAGCCACCTTTTGCTTTGATTACTGCTTTGCACACTCTTGGCATTCTCTTGATGAGCTTCAAGAGGTAGTCCCCTGAAATGGTTTTCACTTCACAGGTGTGCCCTGTCAGGTTTAATAAGTGGGATTTCTTGCCTTATAAATGGGGTTGGGACCATCAGGTGGATACACAGCTGATAGTCCTACTGAATAGACTGTTAGAATTTGTATTATGGCAAGAAAAAAGCAGCTAAGTAAAGAAAAACGAGTGGCCATCATTACTTTAAGAAATGAAGGTCAGTCAGTCAGCCGAAAAATTGGGAAAACTTTGAAAGTAAGGGCTATTTGACCATGAAGGAGAGTGATGGGGTGCTGTGCCAGATGACCTGGCCTCCACAGTCACCGGACCTGAACCCAATCGAGATGGTTTGGGGTGAGCTGGACTGCAGAGTGAAGGCAAAAGGGCCAACAAGTGCTAAGCATCTCTGGGAACACCTTTGAGACTGTTGGAAGACCATTTCAGGGGACTACCTCTTGAAGCTCATCAAGAGAATGCCAAGAGCGTGCAAAGCAGTAATCAAAGCAAAAGGTGGCTACTTTGAAGAACCTAGAATATGACATATTTTCAGTTGTTTCACACTTGTTTGTTATGTATATTATTCCACATGTGTTAATTCATAGTTTTGAATCCTTCATAGTCATGAAAATAAAGAAAACTCTTTGAATGAGAAGGTGTGTCCAAACTTTTGGTCTGTACTGTATATATACACTCGCCTAAAGAATTATTAGGAACACCTGTTCTATTTCTCATTAATGCAATTATCTAGTCAACCAATCACATGGCAGTTGCTTCAATGCATTTAGGGGTGTGGTCCTGGTCAAGACAATCTCCTGAACTCCAAACTGAATGTCAGAATGGGAAAGAAAGGTGATTTAAGCAATTTTGAGCGTGGCATGGTTGTTGGAGCGAGACGGGCCAGTCTGAGTATTTCACAATTTGCTCAGTTACTGTGATTTTCACGACAACCATTTCTAGGGTTTACTAGGAATGGTGTGAAAAGGGAAAAACATCCAGTATGCGGCAGTCCTGTGGGCAAAAATGCCTTGTGGATGCTAGAGGTCAGAGGAGAATGGGCCGACTGATTCAAACTGATAGAAGAGCAACGTTGACTGAAATAACCACTCGTTACAACCGAGGTATGCAGCAAAGCATTTGTGAAGCCACAACACGCACAACCTTGAGGCGGATGGGCTACAACAGCAGAAGACCCCACCGGGTACTACTCATCTCCACTAAAAATAGGAAAAAGAGGCTACAATTTGCACGAGCTCACCAAAATTGGACTGTTGAAGACTGGAAAAATGTTGCCTGGTCTGATGAGTCTCGATTTCTGTTGAGACATTCAAATGGTAGAGTCCGAATTTGGCGTAAACAGAATGAGAACATGTATCCATCCTCTGATGGCTACTTCCAGCAGGATAATGCACCATGTCACAAAGCTCGAATCATTTCAAATTGGTTTCTTGAACATGACAATGAGTTCACTGTACTAAAATGGCCCCCACAGACACCAGATCTCAACCCAATAGAGCATCTTTGGGATGTGGTGGAACGGGAGCTTCGTGCCATGGATGTGCATCCTTCAAATCTCCATCAACTGCAAGATGCTATCCTATCAATATGGGCCAACATTTCTAAAGAATGCTATCAGCACCTTTTGAATCAATGCCACGTGGAATTAAGGCAGTTCTGAATGCAAAAGGGGGTCCAACACCGTATTAGTATGGTGTTCCTAATAATTCTTTAGGTGAGTGTATATGTCAACGCTTATCTACTCCCTGCTGACCTCTGCACAGGTCACAGAACATGCCTAGAAAACTCTTCCATAGAAGTCAATGAGGTCACCTTCTGTCCATTGGTGTCTATGGTCCATGTGGCTGCTGTAAAGCATATCTCTAAATGAGGTTAAGGGCAGCTGAGGCAAGATGGCCGCTCTCATAGTCATGTTCAGGAAACAGAATTTAAAAAAAATCTACAGTACAATCAGAAAATAAAATCTGAAAAATAAGAAAAAAGGAGATGTCTTATTATCTGGTTTTAACTGGCAGAAAAAAAAAATTTGGTGCCACATTCTCTTGAAATGTGGAAGAAAATACATTTGCGTGATTTAAAATACACAGCAAATAAAGTGAAGCCTTCCAAAAGGTACAGGTATTTTCCTTGTGTAAACATTCAATAAGGATCATGATGAGACATGACAGTCGCGCACTCTACGCTTTGAAAATTCTCAAGGAAAATAATAATCTTTGCGGGGTAAATTTTTACTGGGGTGTTCTCGCTTGGATGCTATATTTAATGTAGCATGTAAAACCTGTCAGCAGCTTTACAAGCAAACACATGCTGCTTTTTCTGTCACAATCCAAAAATCAATTTTCAAGCTGCGAGGTGTAATGGTGCCACAACTCTGTCACAGAAGCTTAGTTTTCTAACACTTATTACAGTCAATAATTTTTACTCATATGTCCAATCTTATTTGTGCCGGAACCCAGGGAACATGGCGTGGCCGATATCAAGGTCTCTGTGCATACCAACAGTAATGCACTCGCTTCAGTAGCGGATAAAGAATGGGTTAACCATGATTTTCCATAATGTGATTGTTAGGCCTCGACACAATACCATAATCACACTAATGATGAAAAAAAATTGAAAATGCTTGATTATGACTTATTTTGAAGAGGAACAGCTGCATGGAAACTGAAATTCTCATTTTGTCATCTATTTTTATCAAGTAAGAAAATCTGGATGTATGAGCAAAAAAATAAAAAAATAAAAAAGTAAACCCACAAACCAAGGCAATAAAACCTCTATATATTAAAATAATGGTAAATAAATGTAAATTAATGGAATAAAAATGAAAATAAAACTATTCAGAAATATGGAAATTTCCAGACACAATAAAACAAACCAGAACACTATAGTGATTACGAGCATTCCCAGACATACACATATGAACATTAGATCTCTGTCAGTGTGACGAGTCCGTTACGACCCGGTGTCACCCTGCTGCGCATCCTTTGCCCAAGCATACAGGGAACCAGGGAGACTAATGACATTCTCCCACTGTCAATGTAGGATTGGCACACTCAAAACATGCGGAGCCCCACGGAGTTGAAACAATTTATTATAACTACGTTTGATAAAATATGATAAAATACAATAAAATACATAAAATAAATTAAACAATGGTAGTAGTTTTGTAATATTCAAATCAACTTATTGCAGACAAAGTATCCTAGATGTTCTCAATAGTGGATGGGTCTGCAATGACACACAATAGATGCTTAACTGCAGATCCTAACAACAGGGTGTTGTCTTGCAAATAAAACGCACTCTAGGTCACTACAGTCCATATGTATACACGTCACAAAATATTCAGAAGGACTGTTTGAATTCCAGGAGGTTGCATCAAACTCCGGTTATATTCATATGCAAGAAAAACGCACTGAGAGACTCTACATGCAGAAAAGCGCATACAGTGATTTCCTATGCAGGCACTATATTCCTATCTCTGTATATCTACAGTTTCTGCAATCCATGCATTCCAAGGTTGTTATAGGAGTTTTTCATAAGAATTTTCTGCATGCATTTATATTTGTATTTTTCTCAAGAATTCTATTCAAGAGGATCCTCAAAGAGGTTATTCCACACAAAGTCCCGATTGCAATATTCACATATGAACGCTATATTGTTGTTTCGTTATAAATGTAGGTTTGTAACGATAACCCACATTTGTGGGCTTACCTGGCCTTTTTATTCAGCTGTTTTTTTCTGGGTGATTGTCGCTTCCGACTTTAGGCCGGCGTCCCGGTCTTTGCTGTGTCAGCGGCTTAGTATTCCCCAGTGATGACTTTCAGCTGGTTGCAGGCAGGTTAATATAGAGCGTCTTGTTTGAATCCTAGATATCCTCTGGTTTTTAATAGTGCACTGTTATTTCGGGGTTCAAATCCTTCAGGGGTGAAACTCTCGCCAGACGCGTTTCGGGGACACTCTCCCCTTCCTCAGTGGCATCACCCCTATAAGTGAATGGTGGGTTTTTATATCCCTCATGGTCTTGTGTGGAAAAGGATCATGGGAAAAGAAAGGGATCATGGGAAAATGGTATTCTGGAAAAGAAGGAGTATGGATTCTCCCAACATAAGTCTTCCCCTACCATATTTATTTTTCAATCTTTTTCAATCTTATTCATCCATGATCATTCAAGGATTAATAAATGATATGATTTTCATAATTTTCAAAATATTTTTATGCATGCGTTTTTTGCATGCGTTTTTTTGCATGCGTTTTTTGCATGCGTTTTTTTTTTTATTTATTTATTTTTTTTATATATTCTTTACTCTTGAATCTGCTGTAAACCATATTTTCTCAGAATAACATTCATAGATAGTTCAAAGTTCATAAGTCATACGATATTGTTGCTTTTCATACATGCGATTTTTGGTTACGGATATTGTGCGTTTTTTTAAGATTGCGTTTTTTCACCATTTGTTGCATTTTTTGAGCCATTTGTTGCGTTTTTTGAAAATTTGTTGTGTTTTTACTTCAAAAAGTACTATACCCCATGTTGCATTAAAATAACATTGATATTTAAAATTGTAGGGCAATTTTTGCAGCTTAAAAATGACCTCGAATTGGGTCGGATGGCGATACATCCGACACGTTCAGGGAAGAGTTAGGTATCGCCATCCGACCCAATTCGAGGTCATTTTTAAGCTGCAAAAATTGCCCTACAATTTTAAATATCAATGTTATTTTAATGCAACATGGGGTATAGTACTTTTTGAAGTAAAAACACAACAAATTTTCAAAAAACGCAACAAATGGCTCAAAAAATGCAACAAATGGTGAAAAAACGCAATCTTAAAAAAACGCACAATAACCGTAACCAAAAACTGCATGTATGAAAAGCAACAATATCGTATGACTTATGAACTTTGAACTATCTATGAATGTTATTCTGAGAAAATATGGTTTACAGCAGATTCAAGAGTAAAGAATATATAAAAAAAAAAAAAAAAAAAAAAACGCATGCAAAAAACGCATGCAAAAAAACGCATGCAAAAAACGCATGCATAAAAATATTTTGAAAATTATGAAAATCATATCATTTATTAATCCTTGAATGATCATGGATGAATAAGATTGAAAAAGATTGAAAAATAAATATGGTAGGGGAAGACTTATGTTGGGAGAATCCATACTCCTTCTTTTCCAGAATACCATTTTCCCATGATCCCTTTCTTTTCCCATGATCCTTTTCCACACAAGACCATGAGGGATATAAAAACCCACCATTCACTTATAGGGGTGATGCCACTGAGGAAGGGGAGAGTGTCCCCGAAACGCGTCTGGCGAGAGTTTCACCCCTGAAGGATTTGAACCCCGAAATAACAGTGCACTATTAAAAACCAGAGGATATCTAGGATTCAAACAAGACGCTCTATATTAACCTGCCTGCAACCAGCTGAAAGTCATCACTGGGGAATACTAAGCCGCTGACACAGCAAAGACCGGGACGCCGGCCTAAAGTCGGAAGCGACAATCACCCAGAAAAAAACAGCTGAATAAAAAGGCCAGGTAAGCCCACAAGTGTGGGTTATCGTTACAAACCTACATTTATAACGAAACAACAATATAGCGTTCATATGTGAATATTGCAATCGGGACTTTGTGTGGAATAACCTCTTTGAGGATCCTCTTGAATAGAATTCTTGAGAAAAATACAAATATAAATGCATGCAGAAAATTCTTATGAAAAACTCCTATAACAACCTTGGAATGCATGGATTGCAGAAACTGTAGATATACAGAGATAGGAATATAGTGCCTGCATAGGAAATCACTGTATGCGCTTTTCTGCATGTAGAGTCTCTCAGTGCGTTTTTCTTGCATATGAATATAACCGGAGTTTGATGCAACCTCCTGGAATTCAAACAGTCCTTCTGAATATTTTGTGACTTGTATACATATGGACTGTAGTGACCTAGAGTGCGTTTTATTTGCAAGACAACACCCTGTTGTTAGGATCTGCAGTTAAGCATCTATTGTGTGTCATTGCAGACCCATCCACTATTGAGAACATCTAGGATACTTTGTCTGCAATAAGTTGATTTGAATATTACAAAACTACTACCATTGTTTAATTTATTTTATGTATTTTATTGTATTTTATCATATTTTATCAAACGTAGTTATAATAAATTGTTTCAACTCCGTGGGGCTCCGCATGTTTTGAGTGTGCCAATCCTACATTGACAGTTATACAATTTGAAGGGTGAATTCATCAGATTGTGCACCTCTTATGGTTGTGGGACTAGTGAGCTATTTCCAATATATTTACTAAGTGACATTCTCCCACTGTCTGACTATTTATGAACACAGCTCCTCGCATCCATATGGGAAGAATATAATTAGAGCAGGCAGCCGGTTATGCCCAGATTTCTTCTCAGAGAGCTACGTATCAATCACTTTAGTCATCAACAAGCTAAAGTGAAGATGTCATCTGATATCACTAAAACGCAACTGCTCTCCACAAGAAGAGTTAGCAATGCTAGACCCAAACGATTTGTGTCTGATGTATTATGAAAAACATAACTACTTTCTTCCAGAAATTGCGCCGTCCTTGTGCATGGGCTGCGTGCCGTACTACAGCTCAGTCCCGTTTACATAACTGGGTCTAAGCTGCAATACCCCACACAGCCCATGGACAAGAGTGGCGCTGCTTCTAGAAGGCGGACATATTTAAAAATGACTATTAAAAATGTATTAAACGTAAGAGATTGGCAAATGTAAAATTCCATACCATTTACCATTCCAAGATAATAGACAGCATTCACTAGAGAGCATCCCTTTCGGAAATGATCAGTCATGTATTCCAACCAGTTTGCTTCCAGGCCAATGATGGCATTTTTGTCTTTTGTGATCCTCATGGGAATTTTCACCGTGTAATATTTTCTGTACCTTTGTTGTGTTTTCGGTTTATTAAAAAGAGCCAAAATTTCAGATTCTGAAAAAAGAAAAGATGACCATTTAATTTCATATCATCAACCCAATATTATGAGTGTACCCACTGGCACTCCAGACCTTACTACTGGTCAAAGGGATGCACATTGACCCTAACACTTTAGTGGGAGAGAGTACCATCAAAGGGTGGTCTCACTTCAGGAAATGGCATTTATTATGTAGAGAAAGTTAATACAAGGCACTTACTAATGTATTGTTATTATCCATATTGCCTCCTTTGCTGGCTGGATTCATTTTTCCATCCTGTAATCCAGCAGTGGTCGTCATGCTTGCACACTATAGGGAAAAGTGCCGGCCTCTCTGGTGGCTGGGAAAGCGGAAGTGAGCATAGGCTGGCTCCTTTTCCCATAGTGAGCAATCACGACCACTGCTGCTGGATTGCAGGGTGGTCGCAACCATGGAAATACAAAAGTGGTCATTTACGATCAAGAAAAAAGAATATAATTCTGGCGCAGAATGTGGTGCAAAGGTTATTATTTTTGCCACAATATGCAACTTTTCCCCGCTCTTGCCAGGTCTAAAAAAGTGGGTGTGGAGGGGAAGGGGACAAGCCAGCATTGTCCTGCCCAAATTGGGACTGTATCGCTAGTATGATAATACTAATATCTGAGAATTCTTCCTACTGCTTTTATGTACTGTTCTTCCATCTTGTTGGGTCTTTGCATGCCTGACATCATGGGCCTCCCTCCTACACTCCATCCCAGGTTTGCTTTGCTGCCGGGTCTTTGCATGCCTGACATCATGGGCCTCCCTCCTACACTCCATCCCAGGTTTGCTTTGCTGCCGGGTCTTTGCTAGCTCCCGGTTCGTGAAAGGCCAGCACAATTCAAGTATTTAATCAGCCAATGGTCAGCTGACCCAGGCTCCGAAGGGGTCTTTTCCCAGTGCCCTGACCTTCTTCTGGTGTCACCTGCTGCTAACGGAGTCTACTTCTGTGGCTGTGATCTAAGGATTCCCTACTGCGAGCTCTAGATCTCTGTACAAGGGTTAAAGAGTAAACCCCAGGGAATCCAATCCCAGGTTTAGTCAAAAGTCAAATCCGTTGGAACGCAGTGACCGAGTTACAAATTGATCTAAAAGTTTTTTTAGCAAAGCATCTAAGCAGTGGTGGACACAGGCTGAAGGAGCCTCTGTGCAGGAAAGGTATGTGGGCCATTCACAGGAGATTCATCAAGAGTTTACCATACAGCACTTTTCTTGTTCTAGAACAAACGGCTCACGGTTGTGCTCTTTTCTCTGGTATATCACAAGAGAATTAATCAGTTTCTTATAACCATTTTAGTAGACTCCCAAAAGAAGTTTTTTTTAATAGTAATAGCTAATTTGCCAATAGGGCAAAAGCAAAAACTACATATATGGGATTTGCCCTTTTTATAGCATGTGTCTTCATTGAAAAGCTGATGGGTTTTTAATAACATCTATATTTATTGCAAGACTGCTCTATTGTGATATGGTAATAGTGTTTGTTCTTACTCCTATGCTTTTTTGTATTGTGATGATGTCCCAAGTGACCGTGTTTTCATTTATAAGGTTTACTATGATGTCACAATCGACTGTGTATTCAGTTAAGTGTTGATCTATTGTGATGATGTCACAATAGACTAATCAGTTATTATATGATGATATCACAATAAGTTGTCACAATGGTGTTTGTCTTTATTCCTATCATGTGCACAGTTGTGATGTCACAATATTCATTGTCTATTGCAGAGCTGTATTTTACAGAGGTGATGTTACAATAGTATTTGCCTTTATTCTTAAACCGTAGTGTTTATCACGGATATTCTAATTGCTAATTTTTATCAGGAATGTCGTCACTTCAAGAATTCGTGAAGATGTAGAATATAGTGCTATATATTCGTAAGAGCGAATATTCTACTTAAAAGATTTACTTTTCAGCAGTAACCGCCCTTCTTGCTTGTGGGCCAATGAGAAGGCTGCAATATCTTTTTCAGAGCTTAGCAACATCCCTAGAAACCAATAGGAAATCTGCCTACCCCCTTACTATATAACAACCTCCCCAGCAGCCATTTTCTGCAGTTTTTTTGCAGTTCTGAGAGAGAGAGCAGTGACATTGCTGTGCTCTGTGCTTTCATCTGGATCCTATTCCTCATCCAATTCCATTAGATAGTTATCAATGGGAGAAAAACAGAACTGGATCGCGCATCCACAATGCTATGGGTGGCATTGTCAGATAGCAGGGTTGCAGTCTGACTCCTGGGTCCTGCCGCCTACTAGGGCAGCGCCACGTTGTCGCCGCACTGTGCTGCGCCTATTTGTCATAGTAGTTCCCACTCTAAGAGGCAACCTTGACGTGGTGAGTGGGCTTATGCCTTTTGATCAAAATGTACACTAATGCCTCTTGTACAGCATGCAGTATAGGTAGCTGTACTCTTAATATTGCGCTGAAAAGTGAGTTTAATTAGATCTAAGGGTAGTTTCACACTAGCGGCAGAGGACTCCTGCTGCCTCTCAGCGTGCGTTGTCTGGGGGCACACGTGAACTAGCGGCAGGACGGATCCGACAGGCTGTTCACCTGCCGGAGTCCCCTGCTGCTAGTATGAAAGTACCCTAAGCATAGCATTGTGGATGTGCGATCCAGTTCTGTTTTTATCCCCTTGATATATACATTAGATAGTTGGTTAGCTCATATATATAATACAGATAGTTAGTGGGAGATAGTCAGTGTAGGTTAGATAGTGATATAGTGTAGCTGATAGGTTCCAGTGCAGGGTGTTAGGTAGTGTGATAGGAATTACTGTTTCTCTGCTGTCCATACATACATGCTATAGACATAGTGCTGTGATGTCACAACAATACTTAGTGCACCAATCAGTAATATCTACTCACACCTGATAAAATGTGATGTTAGGCTACTTTCACACTCGCGTTTTGGGTGGATCCGTCATGGATCTGCAAAAAACGGATCCGTTACAATAATACAACCGCATGCATCTGTCATGAACGGATCCGTTTGTATTATCTGTAACATAGCCAAGACGGATCCGTCATGAACTCCATTGAAAGTCAATGGGAGACGGATCCGTTTTCTATTGTGTCAGATTGTGTCAGAGAATTGGCTTAGTTTCGTCAAGCGGACAGCAAAACGCTGCAGGCAAACTGATGCATTCTGAGCAGATCCTTTTCCATTCAGAATGCATTAGGGCAAAACTGATCTGTTTTGGACCAGTTGTGAGAGCCCATGACGGATCTCACAAACGGAAAGCCAAAACTAGAGTGTGAAAGTAGCCTTACATGTATTGCGCAAAAAATATGCGCATCATTAGTTCCAATTTGCACAATCGCGAAAATAATGACTGGAGATCACGAATTCTAGAATTCGCAAATTTATTGCGAATATTATGTGAAAAATTTGCTAAATATCACGAAAACGAATATTGCCTATGCCGCTTATCACGACTAAACCGTGTTCTATTGTCATGATATCACAAGAGTCTTTGTCTATATTTCTAAGTTGTGTTCTACTGTGATGATTTCACAATGGCTTGAATTTGAATTGAATATGCTGTGTCAGGGTGGATTTGATTTATATCACGATATAAATCATAGTTTTCTACATAAAGACTAATTCTTGCTGGTATAACTTATAATATGCAAGTAGATGAAGATTTTTAGAATAACAACTTTTCATATTAGTTTGATTAGGTTGATTCTGTATTCATAGGTTTGTAGAAGTTAGGATTAAGGTCTTTTTCTCAACTCTGTTCATGTTATAACATTTTTGCTGTGAAGAAGAGGCATGTGATCTCTGCTGAGTCAAATTCAGTTTTGAGAACTGCAAAAGTAAACCAAGCATCTGTGATAATATCTTGTAGGCAGAGAAACTGCCCAATAATCTTACAAAAACCTCTGGAAGAGCATGACATTGTGAATGGATTAATGGAATTTATTTACCATTAAATACATAATTAAAAAACTAATCTTTATTTCATGATGGAATAACCTTTGGATGGTAATATATATTTCCTCAAAAAGCATTTTATTAAAAAAAATAAGATTTATATTAAAAAAATAAGATTTAAATAAAAAAAATAAGATTTTTTTAAATTTATTTAAAAAAAAAATCATTGATTTTTATCCACCCTGTGCTGTGTTTTGTTAGATGATTTCACAATAGATAGTGTCTTCATTTATAGGCTGAGTTCTATTGTGATGATGTCACGACCATGTTTGTCTTAATTCCTAGGCTGTGTTTAGTATTCAGATGATGTTACAGCAGTGTTCGTTTTCATTCCTAAAATTAACCTGATTATCATGATGTCACAAGTGTTTCAGTTTATAGGAAGTGCTCTATTGTTTACTTACAAACTGTGATGGTGTCACTTAGGGAATGTGTAATTCACAGACATGTAACAGACTTGGCACTGGCAGGACGCACAAACATGTTAAGAAATGAAAACATATGTTCCCTTTTAGATACCATTTTCAAGTTTCTCCATAAATATAGTTTACATACAGTGGTGTAACACTGTATGTATGTCTGTATATAAATATATATAGTCACAGATCTGCTGGTCGCTACTGAAAAGGGGGCATGCTTGATGTCAGACACATCCTTAACAATATAGGCTTTGTTCATACTGAGTCTATGTTTAGCATATACATTTAATGCATATGCTACAAATACAATTTTAACGTTTCTGTCTATTTTTTTTATGTGTATGTTAAATGGATAGGCACCCCTTTGCATGCGTTTTTAAAGTAAAAAAATGTGTAATTTTAGGGTTCAAGCTTCAGAATTATATAGTAGACTATTCTGCCCACAAAGCAAATCACATATTCCGATGTACAAGAAGTTGAACATAGTCAAAGGTATATGTATTTGGACTATGTCTGACCATTGAAAGTCAATCGATAAACTGAAGTAAACGTAAATTATTTTTTTAAAGCATATATATTCTTTACTAAGAGCAATAACGTAATGTGAACAGCGCCTAAGAGGAGCTCATATAATGCAATGGAACAGCAAATGTGTCTTAAGTAGTGTTGAGCGAACTTCTGTTTTAAGTTCGGCATCTAAAGTTCGGCTTCCGGGTAGCGGAGAATCCCGATATGTATTCCGAATTCCGTTGTGGTCCGTGGTAGTGGAATCAATAATCGGCCATTATTGATTCCGCTACCACGGACCACAACGGAATTCGGAATCCATATCGGGATTCTCCGCTAACAGGAAGCCGAACTTTAGACGCCGAACTTAAAACAGAAGTTCGCTCAACACTAGTCTTAAATTACACAACTTATGCGGATTAATGCAATCTGTAAGGGCTCATGCACATGAACGTATTGTCTTTCCATGTCTGTTTTGCTTTTATTGCGGACTGTATGCGGAACCATTCATTTCAATGGGTCTGCAAAAAAAAACCCACAGAAGTTACACCGTGTGCTTTCTGTTTCCGTATGTCCGTTCTGCAAAAAAAATAAAACATATCCTATTAGTGTCCGCATTACGGACAAGGATAGGACTGTTCTATTAGGGGCCAGCTGTTCCATTCTGCAAAATACGGAATGCACACGGACGTCATCCGTATTATTTGCGGATCCATTTTTTGCGGACCTCTCACCCAGTTAAGCCTTCGTGTGCATGAGCCCTAAGGCTGAGTTCACAATTCAGTTATTTGGTTAGGTATTTCCATTAGTTAGGGCTCATGCACACGACCATATGTATTTTGCGGTTTGCAAATCACGGACCCGCGAAAAATACGTATGACATTCATGTGCATTCCGTATTTTGCGGAACGGAACAGCTGGCCCCTAATAGAACAGTACTATCCTTGTCCGTTATGCGGACAATAATAGGACATGTTAATTTTTTTTGCGGAAAGGACATCCAGAAACTGAATGCGCAGGGAGTAAATTCCCTTTTTTAGGGGACACATTAAAACGAATGGTTCCGTATATGAGCCCTTATTGTGAACCAAAACCAGGTGTAACCAGGTGTAACCAGGTGCGAGTCAAAGACACAGAACAGTTAGGAATCTTTCCATTATACCTTTTCTCATAGTAGGCTTCACTACTGGTTTTGGCTCAAAAGTGAAATAACTGATGTGTGAACTCAGCCTAATCTGTCAAAATGATGTTGGGGAGCAAAAGGATGCAAACATAACCCTGGATGATGTTCTGGGATGTACGGCTCATGCCATATTGCTTAGGTGTGGTTAGACTGACATTCAATTTAACATTTAGCTTTCCTTGCTAAATAGCTCAAAAATCTAATATATAGTATAAGTCAGAAAGTGCCAAAACTATGAACTACAAGTGTTTATAGAAAGAATCTGAAATTTCTACACACGCCACCAGGTTTCCAGTGCTCCTTCTGCCTTAGGCTACATGATTTAAGTACAGCTCCTATCTCAATAAGTGCTGACAACAGTGTCTGGAATTTAATAAGCTGCACACATGTACAGTGTATTAGGTTCTGGTCATAACTATACATACAGGGCATATCAATCTAATTTTATGTTGTGTTTGCCTTTGATTAGAACTAGGCTATAGCACATGTGACACAGACTACATCAAATCTAGATTTTATTTTTTTAGAAACATACTGAACCTGTGTAAAAAAAAAACAAAAAAAAAAAAAACTGTCAGCCTGAAGCTAAATCTGAATATTTAAAGGGGACCTTTCACTGATCCTGACATTGTGAACAAAGTATCATGACATATACAGCGGCGCCCAGGGATCTCACTGCACTTACTATTATCCCTGGGTGCCGCTCCGTTCTCCCGTTATGTCCTCCGGTATGTTCGGGGACCTGGTTATAGTAGGCGGAGTCTGCCCTTGTTCTGCTGGGCGTCTCCTTCTCCTAGGCTGTATCGCTGGCCAATCGCATCGTAGAGCTCACAGCCTGTGAGCTCTGCGCTGCGATTGGCCAGCGCTACAGCCTAGGAGAAGGAGACGCCCAGCAGAACAAAGGCAGACTCCGCCTACTATAACCAAGTCCCCGAACATACCGGAGGACATAACGGGAGAACGGAGCGGCACCCAGGGATAATAGTAAGTGCAGTGAGATCCCTGGGGGCCGCTGTATATGTCATGATACTTTGTTCACAATGTCAGGATCAGTGAAAGGTCCTCTTTAAAAAAAAAAAAGACACTAATTAATTTCATTTTGAAGAATGACTCAATGGCCTCCTTTCATCCACAAGAATAGCTTTGTAAGTTTATTTACTGCCATTCTGCCAGTGACATCATATGATGCTAAATGTATCATGAGCTCATGCCCCCTAGGATCTAGTTACGCTAGCATGATTGTCACTGACTGACTTGATAAGGGCTCGTTCACATGAACGGTCCGTATATGGAACCATTCATTTCAATGGTTCCGCAAAAAAAAAACGGAATGTACTCCGTATGCATTCCGTTTCCGTATTTCTGTTCAAAGATAGAACATGTCCTACGGTATTATTGCCTGCAAATCACGTTCCATGGCTCCATTCAAGTCATTGGGTCTGCAGAAAAAAGGAACACATACGGAATGTACTCTGTATGTCTTCCGTATCCGTTCCGTTTTTGCGGAACCATCTATTGAAAATTTTATGCCAGGCCCAATTTTTTCAATGTAATTACTGTATACTGTATAGCCATATGGAAAAACGGAACGGAACCGGAAACACTACTGAAACAAAAAACGGAAAAACTGATCCGTTAAAAACGTCCCGCAAAACCCTGGAAAAGTCATACGGTCGTGTGAACGAGCCCTAAGCCTGTAATAATCATAACACTGCAGTTATGAAGGCATTACAGGCATTGCTACCTCACCAACCTATTTTGCTTTAGGGCTGGACTAGCAACCTGATACTATTGCTATCATACAATACTCATTATGTTCTAGGTGTTGGCCAAACCGGAATGTAGGTACTGGAGAGGCATAGCTATGCTTTCATTTAACTGGGATTCACGGGATACTATATCTCATTATGGAGAGTGCCTACCGGAATTCCAAAGGACTGTTGCCTGGTCTATAAGACTCCTCGGGCCATTGAGGCACTCTCCATAATGATATATTGCATTCCTCAAATCCTGACCCAGGCCTCTCACCCAGTCTAGCCTATTCTGTGCTCTCCACAGATGTGGGGCAATCACCCCAAAACAGCTGTCTACAGATGAGGTGCTAGCTTAGGCTACTTTCACACTAGCGTTTTGGTTTCCGTTTGTGAGATCCATTCAGGGATCTCACAAGCGGTCGAAAACTGATCAGTTTTGCCCTTAATGCATTCTGAATGGAAAAGGATCTGCTCAGAAGGCATCAGTTTGGCTCCGTTCTGCCTCCATTCCGCTTTGCAGCATGTTGGTGTCCGTCTGACGAAACCGAGTTATCCGTACCCATTGACTTACATTGTGTGTCAGGACGGATCCGTTTTCACTGAAACAATAGAAAACGGATCCTTCCCCCATTGACTTTCAATGGTGTTCAAGACGGATCCGTTTGGACTATGTTTAAGATAATACAAACGGATGCATGCGGTTGTATTTATCTGAACGGATGCGTTTGTGCAGATCCATGACGGATCCGCACCAAACGCGAGTGTGAAAGTAGCCTTAATTATTATCCAAGTCGTGTCTCAAGGCCTGTTTAAAAGGTTAAAGATTGTCCTATAGGATAGCTACCTTACATCTGGTGGCATTAGAGGCAGAGCTTGTTAAGAGCTCATTTGCACACCTTCTTCCATTAACTTGGACAAAGATTCCGTTTTCTGCCCCAGTCTTGAGCCTCATTACCCTGTTCAAGGCAGAAGTGTCTAAGTTCACGCTATTTACAGGCTTTGTAAACCTGCCCCACTGTCTTTGTACATCTGTGATCAACTCAACCATATGAATTAGGACGCATCATGTTCCTTTAATGAGGTGCCAGTTTCTAAGGTAGATATATAATAATGATGTGTCTAAAAGATCGGCCCCTGTTGTGTTTTGTTTATGGAAGCAAACTTACTTTTTATTTTACTTTTTATTCTACAATATGCAGAATGTTATACTTACTTCTACTAATGCAATTATTCGGCATCGTAGGCTGTGTCGTAATCTTATCTGGAACGAACACGTCCTCATTTGAGACACTGAAGTTGAGTTCTTCTAATTGCTCTACATCATCCAGAGGTGAAGACTTTGCTTTTTGCTGCTCAATAACTTCCAGCCCATCGACTGTTTTGGACTGTTCAGCATTTTCCCTGCTCTTTGCTGGTGAAGTGCTTCCATTAGTGCAGTCTGACTTCTTATCCGCTGAAGTATGGTCCTCGGCATCACTGCATGCTTTATTGATAGCTGTGAAGTCTGGAGAGCTTGTCTGACTCAAGCTATCAGACAGGCTGTACGGCAGCTCCTTTGGAATGTAGTATCCCTGTACTATTCCGGCAAACTTTGATCCTTGGCTGGCAGCATCCTCAATCTAGAAATAAATGGCATACATTTAACGTAGATTAGTGACTTCTCGGAAATCTCAGTTTGAATTCTTATGAAGGGTAGCACAGGTTTACAATAATATGCTTTAGAATGAACACAATAATTATGTGAAAAGAATCGATAACGGCTTCAGCCAAACCAATAGAACAACAATACAGAATGAGCTGTATAGCCCAGAGCATAAACTACGACATGTGAATCAATATGGTGTACATGCTCTGGCCCTCTTACAGAAAATGTGTCATAAGGGTACTTTCACACTAGAGTTTTTCTTTTCCGGCATAGAGTTCCGTCCTAGGGGCTTAATGCCGGAAGCGAAACTGATCAGTTATATCCCCATGCATTCTGAATGGAGAGCAATCCGTTCAGGATGCATCAGGATGTCTTCAGTTCAATCTTTTTGACTGATCAGGCAAAAGATAAAACCACAGCATGCTACGGTTTTATCTCCGGCCCAAAAAACTGAAGACTTGCCTGAATGCCGGCCTTTTTTTTTTTACATTGGAATGTATTAGTGCCGGATCCAGCATTCAAAATACTGGAATGTGCAGACCGAAAAAAAAGTGAAAAAAATAAATGCCGGATCCGTTTTGCCGGATGACACCGGAAAGACTGATCTGGCATTTTAAATACATTTTTCTGACTGATCAGGCATTTTTAAGACTGATCAGGATCCTGATCAGTCTTACAAATGCCATCAATTAGCATACGTTTTGCCGGATCGACGGAACGGCTTGCCGGATTACTCTGCCACAAGTGTGAAAGTAGCCTAAGAAAATTAACTACTGTTTAAATCAAGTTTTCATGTCAAACATATTGTTAACAAATGTTTAGTGAAGCCATGTTTAATTATTCATGTCACTATCTATATTTTTTTTTTTAAAGGGAGTCTGTCACCTCCATATGGCCATATACAGTGCTTACATGGCTCTGTAGCACACCTATACAGGATTGTAACGGTACCTTTGTTTAGACTTGCACCAGCAGGAAAAACTAAGTTTAATTCATATGCATTGCCCGCCCTTCAAGTCTCTTGCCTCATCGATAGGGCAAAGGCAGAGACTGGGGAGGAGTAAAGTGAAAAGAAGGCAGAGCAGCCTGGGCACCTACACACTGAACGCCGCCCCTGGACACTTGCGAGCGCTCATTTGCATATGAATTAAACTTGGTTTTTCCTGCTGGTGCAAGTCTAAAGAAAAGAACAAAGGTACTGTTACAATCCTGTATAGGTGTGCTACAGAGCCATGTAAGCACTGTATATGGCCATATGGAGGTGACAGACTCCCTTTAAATCCTAAAATCCTGCTGAAGTTTTCGCACCAGGCACGAAAATAATTGCCACTTCTTGGGCTTTCCAGATTACTCTTTCGCAGTCATCTCATTATCATCACAAGCAGAAATACAGTGACAGGTATCATCTATAAATTGTTAACGCAGGATCCACCATTCATGACAGGTGATTGTCAAAGGTTATCTACTCCTTCCTTGTACAATGCCCTCTGCACAGGTCACAGAAATCAATGAGACCCATACAGTCTTTTGTGTCTATGGCCCATGGTGGTTGCTGTAAAGCCTAGCTTTAAATGCGGTTCATAACAGCTCAGACAAGATGGCTGCCCCTCATAATTATGTTCAGGAAACAGAATGAAAAAAAAATCCTACAATCAGAAAATAAATACAGATAAAAAAAAAAAGAGATGTGTTACTATCTGGTTTTAACTAGTAAAATAAAAATTGTAGGTGAACCTTTAAATGAAGAGTCAGTGCAAAATGTACTGTGGGGATTAGCTCTGGTAGTTAGGACTAGCGGATGCAGTATAGAGGCAAAGTACACCGTTCTTGAATCAAACAGCGGTGTTTATTCACACATTGGTGTATAACAAAATGCAGCTAAGTTGTATCACAAAACGCAGATGGCTTGGTGTTTGTTCACACACAAGGAAAGTCCATAAACAAAAAAAAAAGTCACCTTTTCTCCTGGGTGTTAATTCACACCCTGTTAGCCGTTCAGATTTATCAAGTCCATAGGCGGCCTGTTCGCCTTTAGAGGAACCTGAGTCCTCCAGCCCAGCTCAAACCTCAAATCCCAGCATAGCCCTCAGTTCACAGCACACAGACTCCTGAGCTTCACTGTCAGAGGGAGGTAAATCCACCACATCTGGCAGTGCTGGCTGTTTTTTTGCCTGGCAAAACTCAGCATGGAACATGGGGAGTAGTCACCCACCCAGCACTTTGACTACTCCCAGTAAGAGCCATCCCGGATCAGCTATGACAGCCATGCTAAATCTCAAGGTGTCAATTAGCAATAGCTGCTGCTGACACATAAAATAGCGGCTCTCACTTCATCGAGGCCAGGAACCTCAGTGACACATACCTTCCATCCACAATGATTCCAGGTACCTTCTTACAGTACACACATTATGCATTACTGTAGAAGAAACATCAATTATGGCATCTTTACCAATATCACATATGATATCTTTTCAAGCATGTATAATATTTCTGGGCACATACTGCTGGCCTGACCATGTGTGGGTCTAAGAATTTATAATGTGAACTTAACTGGGAACAGAGACCAATGTGGATATTGACAATCTCTGTACAGCAGTGCAGAGCATATTGGTACTACAAGCAAAAAATAAATAAAAATTCAGCTAAAATCCTTAAAGTGGTTGACCAGCCTCTATTACGTGATAGCCTATCCTCGGGATAGGTCATCACTAGAAGATCAGTAGGGTTTGACACTCTGCACCTCTGCCAATCAGCTGTTCTAGAGTAGCTCATTGCCAGAAGTCACCACCATCAACATTGTAGTGGAGGAGTTCGTTACTACACCGTTGCTCCCAAATACCTGAGGATATGCCATCACTTTGTAAAGGCTAGACAACTCCTATAGAGGGGTTTTCCAGGACTTCGAATAGGTCATCAGTATCAGACTGGTGCGGATCTGACACCTTGTTCCTCCATGATCAGCTGCTAGCAGGATTTGAAGCCACCATAACAGTGTACAGAACTGGAAGCGGAATGCTCTGTACACTGTGAAGTGGCTGTGTGGGGCTACGGCAGCCCAGCTCCCACGCATTAGAATCAATACCGAAGTCCTGGAAAACACTTTTTAACTCAGGAGCCAACTGATTAAACATGTAACAATGGTCTAACAATACAGAATTTTTCAAAAGTAGATAGTTAGTAACATAAAACCCAATGAGAATGAATCTTAACTTTTTTGGTCGGTCACCAGCCATATACAGGATTCTGTAAATATTATTAATTATCAAATATTATGTGTTGCATGTTGGTCTTAGAGTGAACTAGTGAGGTAATTTCTGCTGTCCAGGATATGGCATAGGTAGAGAAGCTGAGCTCTGTTATAGGTTCATATGATTTGATAGACAATGAGTCCTGATGTTACTTTGGCAGCCTGTGTCCACCACTGCCCTGCTACTTCAGGTTGGCAGGGGCGAAGCTCCTCTCACACCATATCTGTGGAAGTTCCAGTACTTTGGCAGCAGGTCTGGTCAACTGTGTCCTATGTGTCAATTAGAGATATTCATCACTGAACCTCACCTCATTCAGCAGTATTGCAAGAGTTAAAGGGGTTGTCTCATCATGGATAATGGGTGCATATTGCTAGGATATGCCCCCATTGGTTTATAGGTGCGGGTCCCACTGCTGGACCCACACCTATATCGAAAATGAAGCCCCGAAAGTGAAGGAGGGCGCACTGCGCATGCACCGCAGCCCTCCATTCATTTTCTATGGGGCCGGCGAAAAGTGCTCGGCTATTTCTGTTGGCCCCATAGAAGTGAATGGGAGCAGAGGCTGAGCATGCGCGGTACACTCCCATTTATTTCTATAGGGAGCCAGCTTGGTGGTGGCCGGACCAGAGTCCTCCAGCCACCACTTGCAGGGCTCCGTTCTCGATATAGTTGCGGGTCCCAGCAGTGGGACCTGCACCTATAAGACAATAGGGGCATATCCTAGCGATATGCCCCCATTATCCATGATGAGACAACCCCTTTAAGCGTCCTTTGGTTCTAGCTGATTCTAATGTGGTAATCAGCTCTGCTATATATGCTGTTCTGTTTGTTTATTCACTGCCTGAACAATAGGTTCACTAGCTTGCTAGATCCTGCAAAGGTGCTAAACTCTGCTTGTCTGCCTGTGTACCGACGTCTGCCTGATTACCAGATTCCAACCATCTGCCACCTGACCTGAACATGCATTATCACCGTACTGACCTTGTGCTGCCCTGACCTTTGGACTGTTTCTTGGATTTTCAAAAACAAAAATCTTCCTGCCCTGAACTCAGGCTGTTAGGGTACGGGCACACAGAGTTTTTTGGAAAAAGTTTTGATGCAGATCTGCCTATAGGATTTTATGCCAAAGCCAGAAGTGGATTTGAAAGGAATCAGAAATATGAAGTAAGGACTTAAACTTCTCCTTCCTGGGTGATCCACTTCTGGCTTTTGATGAAAATTCTGTAGGCAGATCTGCCTCAAAACCTCATCCAAAAACTCTATGTGGCCATACCCTTACTGACTACTAGTTGTGCCTGATCCCTTTTTAACGAGCCTGGTGGCTCCCCTGCAGCATAGTCCAGATCCCTGTATAAGGGTTATGGGGTTAATACAAGGGGACTGCCAAGTTACACCCATAGGTTTAGCCCAAAGTAAAACCAGTTGGTTGACATAGTAGTTCCACACCCACTGATCGTTACACCTGATAACCCCAGTACATATAGAGACTGTCAGCTTTTCCCTGTATCAATGTGTATACACAGAAGGCTGACAATAACTGTGTGGGGGTAATCAATACTCTCACTGTATCTTCTAGGAGTCCTTCCAGGATTTACTCTGCATTTTACTCTGAAGTCCAAATCATATAAAGCTATATAGACTTCAACTTCTCTCCTTCATATCTTTGGGAAAAATCATTGGACAGGGTCACGCTAAGTATTTTGCGAAGTGCATTTGTACAGAGGGTCATAAATTTATAAATTTTACATCCATATCGGGTCTAGACTCTGCCCATCATCTTATAATTTAGACATTACTGGGACATATCAACAAAGTCTATAATCCTATCACTCTGGTCACTGAGCTTCTGGATAAGGAGATAAGTTCTTAGATTTAACATAGGACAGTATGGGGCAAACAGATAATGTATCTGTGCAAAAATACACAGAGAATCATCTGAATTTTGTCAGAAGGATCAATGGAATTCAAAGCAGATATGGATACCATAAAAGTGGAGTTCAGCATCACAGGCACTAAAAATAACATACAAAGAAAAAGTAAACCAAACCTGAAAGATAATAGATTACCTCTAATATGACAAAGGGTAGTAAATACCAAGTCCCTTATATCATGAGCTGGATACTGTAATCAAGCAAGCAACCAATATCACTTCATACATTATATGCACCACAGGCTCTCATCCTGCCTCCAGGAACAACATATGTTTTCAAGCATTTTAATTATCTTGGCTTTAAATTCCAAAGTTTACAATAATTAGGTTCATATGCCCTAGGTCCATGAGTATTTTGTTTCACATCCATTAAATTACTTTGTATGCAGGCATAAAATATAAATTCCATTGTAAAAAAAAATACTTTTACTACATATAGGTACAAAAACAAAGTAATATCATTGGAAGACTCAACCTCACAGGCGTTATCCAGTATTTTGATATTGATGGCCTAGCCTTAAAACAGGTCATCAATATCAGTTTGACGCAGGCATCACACCCCACACCCCCTGCTGATCAGTTGTTACCCTGTAAGCTCTGGCGTCAGATGTCGCTGCCAGAACTACACAGCTCAGTCCACTGTGTAGTGGACCAAGCTGGTAATGACAATGTTTCAGGAGTAGCATTGCAGTTACCACAATGGACGGTGCTGTGTAGTTTTGATGCCGAATTTCATCAGCAAGGCTACAAAGTTAGAGCTGTTTGGTGGGGATCCCGAGGATTGGCTATAAGGATCAAAATCCTGGTCAACCTCATTAGGATGGCAGATATTTGTAACCATTTGTACCTGATCATGAGAAGTGCATTTACATGCAGCCGTCATCATTGCTCTATATGGGGACAAGTGATTGCAGTAGTAGTAGTCCTTATTCCTCGTCCTTGGATTTCTGTTTACACAGAACAATCTGCTGCCCAGAAACTACATCAATGGTGCTTGTTCACCGGGTTATCAGTGGCACATCCACACTGGTCAATTATCGGGAACGAGCATTTCTACAAATGCTTATTCACAGTAATCAGCCCAATAATCATCCCATGTAAATGGGCCTTCACTCTCAGATGACAAGAATGTACCTGGATATTTGCTGGAAACTAACTTTTTGGATTGTCTTTTTTTTAATCTTTATGAAGCTTCTTATCAGAAAACTGATGTCCAACTGGTGGCTGTCATGAGCACCGTGCAGAGTCATAACTAGGCTTTAATTCACTTGGAACAAAGATGTAGCCAGCAGTCTGAGCTCTACAACCAAATAACATAGCCAGAATGTGCCTTGTTGGAGCCTCTTTAAGACCCATAACCTAGGGTACATCCCTCCTCCTGAGAGGAAACAATTCAGTTATAATTAAGGAATTTTTACTTATATTAGAGTAAGGGCTCATGCACACGACTATATGTATTTTGCGGTCCGCGAAAAACGGATCCGCAAAAAATACAGATCATATCCGTGTGCATTCCATATTTTGTGGAACGGAACAGCTGGCCCTTCATAGAACAGTCCTATCCTTGTCTGTAATGCGGATAATTGCCCCCATTGTGCCATCATCTTTCCCCCCTTGTGCCATCAGCTTTACTCCCTCAATGCCATCAGCTCTCCCCCCACTGTGCCATCAGCTCTCCCCCCATTGTGCCATCAGCTCTCCCCCCATTGTGCCATAGTCTCTGCTGCCCTGCTCCTCCTGACACCTGGATTGCACAGCGTCATTGGTTGCTATGACGCTGTGCACTCTGGGCACCCAGCTTTAGTCGCACCCCCACCCCATCGGTTTCACCAATTTACCTTTCCAGCAGGGGCTCTGCTGACACTCCATCGTTCCGCGCTGCTCTGCGCCTGACGTCACACAGCGCGTCAGGTCACGGCGTATACGTACGTCAGGAGGTCAGTGCAGTGCA
Organism: Bufo bufo; assembly: GCF_905171765.1. Classification (NCBI taxonomy): domain Eukaryota; kingdom Metazoa; phylum Chordata; class Amphibia; order Anura; family Bufonidae; genus Bufo; species Bufo bufo. The sequence goes on along the minus strand of NC_053393.1, from coordinate 438,927,097 downwards.
GGACCATGGACGTGCTGTGAAGTGTCCGGAGGCCCCCTGCTGGAAAAGGGGGTATTCCAAGTGCAGCGGGAGACCACGGAGCGGGAGTAATAGCAAGCCCTTCACTCCCCCTCCGTGGTCACATGAAAAAATTTGCATCAAGGTTTTTTTTGTGTTGAATTACTCGATTTATTTGAGTAATCGTTTCAGCCCTACATGAATCTCTTTGAAAATGACCAATAGAGGACACTGCAGTTGGTGCAAACTCACAATTAACTGCCTGGATTGACTGTAGTATCTAAATAGTTGTCACAGGGGTGGGGCTCCCTCTTTCCGGCCATCACAACTCCATTATGCAAATCCAAGGCAGTAATGCATTACCATGGCAGGCAGGGGCCTAACAAAGGCCATGACAGATACAGATACAGAAAGCTCAATCCAAAGCATTGTGGTCATGCTGAGTAGCTGCAGCTCTGCACCCAGTCACTTGAATGGAATGCAAAAACCCAATACAAACCCCTCAGACCCCTACCAATCTGATACTGATGATCTATTCTAAGTATCTAAGTATAGATCATCCATATCAAGAGCATAGACACCATCTTTAAGTGACAGAAAAGCCTGGGCATTAAAGGATTAATAGAAAAATGCAATGACAACCCAACAACACTTTTGCCCTCCAAAGGTATTTATTTTCAGCCAGCTGTTATGAAGTGACTAAACTATGATCTGGGGTATCTTTGTGCTATAATTTATGTCAATTTATGGTGTAAATAAAAGTAAATCTGTCGACACACGGGAGAACCTGTCCCTCCCACTATTGCAAAAGTTGAAATATTGTTGATAATGTTTGCTCAAAATGCAGCTTGTACAAGACTTTCAACTGTTGAGTCGCCGAAAACTGGTGTACAGTATTTGATAAGTGCTTCCCATGTGTTCTATAAGCGTTTTCGTTTATAAACTGAATATCATCTGTGATCTGAATGGAGCTACACTTTGAATGGAGGACTGCTTTTGGCTTCATTCCAAGTGCTAGCTCCAGCCGCATCAGTGCCAGATGTCGAACCTCCACCGATTGTACATTGATAACCTATCCTGAGGACAAGTCATCAATCTCAGAAGCCTGGAAAACCCCTTTAAAGCGAATGCTATCTGATCACTTTATGACATTTCAAACTCAGGAAGAGCAATAGACACAATGTGACTGATCATTTTACTTCAAGTGCTTGTTAGTCACTGTCTCTACCACAGTGAAGAAGTGCATCTTGACGAGTCAGTGGTAATGAAACTTTAAGAATTGCCATCAATTTAATACTTGCCTATCTTTACTAATAGTGAAGTAAAAGTATGCTTTTTCTTCCCATGATTTATGCCATATTATACATTCAACTTCTATATGAATTTATAGTACACCTTCTTCTACCAGTAAAGCCAGTATCATAGCCTTATTTCTAACCTTTCAATCACAGTTGAGAAGTAGATGGCCGCCTCAAAGAGAAATGGAACCAAGATCTGCTGGCTCTCAAGATCGGTGATGATATTCACTGCACAATCCTTTACTCATCTTATAAGATATGTATGTTTGACATGTCTTAAAAAGTTACAAGTAATAATTGGTAATTATGGCAAGGCTCCAGCAAAAAGGCTTGAGAGGCCCTTAACCCCTTAGTGACCAAGCATGTTTGAGCCTTAATGACCAAGCCAGACTTTGGAAATCTGACGTGTCACTTTAGTAGAGAATAACTTTGTAAAAAGGTTTTGCACATCAAAGTAATTCTGACAATGTTTTCTTGTCACATATTGTACTTTACCTAGGTGGTAAAATTTTACCAATAAAATATGCGTATCTTTATTAAAAAACAATGTCTGAAAATATGAAAAAATTTGCATATTTTCCTATTTTCAACTGCAATATTTCACATACATACATAAATACTAATCAATATTTTTATCAGAAATATATTTCCATATCTTTACTTTAATTTGGCTGCACTCACAAAAAAACTTTAACTTTTTTATTTTTATTTAGGAGACTTACCATTTTAACATAAATTTTAAAATGTTTGAAGTACATATTTTTTCCTGCGACAAGCCAAGTTTTCAGAGGCTTATAAGTGTCACAATAATAGAACCCCCCCAAAAGTGACCCCATTTTAAAAACTAGACCCCTTAATGTATTTATCTGTGGGTGTAGCGAGTTTTTTGACCCCCTAGTCTTTTAAAGAAATTAATGCTAATAAGGTGAAATAAATCCATTTTAAAGACAGGTTTTTTTTTTACAAAGCACAGGAAAATGAAGAAATACACCCAAAAATGTATCACCCCATTTCTCCTGTCTTCAGAAATACCCCCATTGTGTCTTGACACACGGCAGGGCCCAAACATAAAGGAGCACCCAGTGGCTTTTAGAAGACAAAATTTGCTTGAAAATGTTTTAGGCCCCATTGCACACTTGTAATGGCGTTGAGCTGCCAAAACAATAGAAAACCTACATAAATGACCCTATTTTGAAAACTACAGGAAAAGTTTTATTGATACTATTCTGGGTTACATATGATTTTTAATCACTCTATATTACGTTTTTTGTTAGGCAAGGTTACCAAAAATGGCTGTTCTGGCACAGTGTTTATTTTTTGTTTTTTACAATGTTCATCTGACAGGTTAGATCATGTGCTATTTTTATAGAGCAGGTTGTTACGGATGCGATGATATCAAATTTGTCTACTTTCTTTGTTTGTTTCACATTTACATAATAAAGCATTTTTGAAAAAAATAATCATGTTTTTGTGTCTCCATTTTCTGAAAGCCATATTCTTTTTATTCTTTGGGCGATTGTCTTTTTGGGGTACATATGACTTTTTGATCGTTTGATATTACACTTTTTGTAATGTGAGGTGACAAAAAAATGGCTTTTTGGCACAGTTTTTATTTAATTTTGTTTATGGTGTTCACCTGAGGGGTTAGGTGATGTGATATTTTTATAGAGCTGGTTGTTACGGATGCGGCAATACTTAATAATATGTATCACTTTAACATAATAAAAGCATTTTAGAAAAAAATAATCATGTTTTAGTGTCTCCATTTTCTGAAAGCCATATTTTTTTTTTTTTGGGCGATTGTCTCATGTATGGGCTCATTTTTTGCGGGATGAGGTGACAGTTTGATTGGTACCATTTTGGGATACATATGACTTTTTTGATCACTTTTAATACCTTTTTTGGGGAAGTGCGGTGTGCAAAATTTCCATTCCATCATAGTTTTTCTTTTTTCTTTCAGGAAAAGTAACATGACACTTTCATAGATCAGGTCATTACGGATGTGGTGATATCAAACATGTGTAGTATATTTTATTTTTTCAATTTTTATTCAATTATAAATGTGCGGCTATAAGAAGAAATTAGATTATTAAAATTATTTATTTATTTTACCTTTTTTTTCACTTTTTTTTTTTTGACCCAGACCTACTTGGTTCTTGAAGATCCAGTGGGTCTGATGCCTCTATAATACACTGCAGTACACTATACACTGCAGTATCATGTCACGGCGATCATGGTCTCTGATCACTGCCCCAAGCCCTCAGCTACCTCTGGTAGCTGCGGGCACGGAGCTCCAGCGCTTGATCTAACTTGGGCTGAAGTGCTGCCATAAAAAGGCAGCGCTCCAACCCAAGGCCCCTTAGTGACCGCTGTAAAAATACGTATGGGTGGTCACTAAAGGGTTAAAGGGGTTGTCCAGGCTTTACTAAGTGATGGCCTATCCTTGGGATAGGCCATCACTAGATGATCAGTGGGATTTGACACTCTTCTCCCTTGCTGATCAGCTGCATGGATATACTGTAGCTCAGGTGAAGTCAGTGGGATCAGCGCTGCAGTAGCTTGTTCACTACAAGGTTTACGCTGCAGCTGTGTACTTCTGGAACAGACTTCCACCGATGTTGCTACACATAAATAACTTATAGGCAGCAGTGCAAGGTGAAGGATCATTCAAGATCAGTTAGGGGGAAAGCCATTACTTCGTAAAGCCCGAACAACCCCTTTAACTAGGGTATTCTCAGATGAGTTATGGTTAAAATGGCTATAAAGATGGCAGGTTGGAAAGATTTGGAAATACACAGGAGACATTGCTAAGCTCCAGTAAGGTCATCTGTACAGCAGTTTGGTTAAGTGAGATCACGGACTGTGTTTGTTATATGCAATCTTCTCTCTATAGTCTGCTGCTGTTTATGGCAGCCTGCAGTTTGTTAATGGGATCCATATTACATAAAACCATTTGTAGTCTGTTATTTGGTACCGACTGTTACATACTTTCAGATTGCGTACCAAGTACTATTATATGCATACTCATTTTATCTCACACTTCTAATAATTTAAAAGAATTCTCTCACATATATATATATATATATATATATATATATATATATATATATATCTATCTATCTTAGGGGTTTCTCTAACACTAACACAGATAAAAAAAAAACTGTAAAATTCTTAAGTCATATAGAAATATGTTCTTAATATTACACATATGTACAAAGCGGAAGCATATGCTGGGAGAAGTCAAACATAGGAAGGATGGGGTACAAGGGCCATACAGTCTACACAATGTACACTTCACCTGAAATAATATACATACAAGTCCTGTCATCACCGTCAAGTTCCTGCATATCCTGATAA